>NC_090657.1:227091631-227391631 GCF_040937935.1 Hyperolius riggenbachi | reverse complement strand
ATATATGCGCCTGAGAACAACCGTGACCCCTCCGCCGCTATATCTGCACCTGAGACCAACCGTGACACCTCCGCCGCCATATCTGCGCCTGAAAAGAACCATGCCCCTCCTCCCCTATATCTGCACCTGAGAACAACCACGCCCCTCCGCCGCTATATCTGCGCCTGAGACCAACCGGGACACCTCCGCCGCAATATCTGCGCCTGAGAACAACCATGACACCTCCGCCGCCATATCCGCGCCTCAGAACAACCATAACACCTCCGCCGCTATATCTGCACCTGAGACCAACCGTGACACCTCCGCCGCCATATCTGCGCCTGAAAAGAACCATGCCCCTCCTCCCCTATATCTGCGCCTGAGAACAACCACGCCCCTCCGCCGCCATATCCGTGGCTCAGAACAACAGTGACACCTACGCCATATCTGTGACTTAGAAAAACCATTACACCTCCAGCGCCATATCTACGCCTAAGAACAACCACACCCCTCCTCCGCCATATCTGCGCCTGAGAACAACCATGACACCTCCTCCTCTATATCTGCGCCTGAAAACAACCACGCCCCTCCGCCGCCATATCCGCACCTGAGAACAACCGTGACAACTCCGCCGCCATATCTGCGCCTCAGAACATCCACGCCCCTCCTCCGCTAGATCTGCACCTGAGAAAAACCACACCCCTCTGCCGCTATACCTGCGCCTGAGAACAACCACACCCCTCCGCCGCTATACCTGCGCCTGAGAACAACCACACCCCTCCGCCGCTATATCTGCGCCTGAGAACAACCACACCCCTCCGCCGCTATATCTGCGCCTGAGAACAACCACGCCCCTCCTCCGCTATATCTGCGCCTGAGAACAACCACGCCCCTCCGCCGCTATATCTGCTCCTGAGAACAACCGTGACCCCTCCGCTGCCATATCTGCAGCTGAGAACAACCACGCCCCTCCTCTGCTATATCTGCGCCTGAGAACAACCACGCCCCTCAGCCACTATATCTGCGCCTAAGAACAACCACACCTCTCCGCCGCCATTTCTGCACCTGAGAACAACCGTGACACCTCCGCCACCATATCTGCACCTGAGAACAACCACACCCCTCCCCGGCTATATCTGCGCCTGAGAAAAACCACGCCCCTCCTCCGCTATATCTGCGCCTGAGAACAACCACACCCCTCCGCCGCCATATCTGCGGCTGAGAACAACCATGACACTTCCGCGACTATATCTGCGCCTGAGAACAACCATGCCCCTCCCGCTAGATCTTAGCCTGAGAACAAGCACGACACCTCCGCTGCCATATCTGCGTCTGAGAACAACTATGACACTTCCGCTGCCATATCTGCGCCTGAAAACAACCACGCCCCTCCTCCGCCATATCTGCGCCTGAGAACAACCATGACACCTTCGCCACCATATCTGCGCCTTGAGAACAACCATTACTACTCCGCCGGCATATCTGCGCCTGAGAACAACCACGCCCCTCCTCCGCCATATCTGTGCCTGAGAACAACCACGCCCCTCTTCCGCCATATCTGTGCCTGAGAACAACCACGACCCTCCTCCGCCATATCTGTGCCTGAGAACAACCACGCCCCTCCTCCGCCATATCTGTGCCTGAGAACAACCACGCCCCTCCTCCGCCATATCTGTGACTGAAAACAACCACGCCCCTCCGCTGCTATATCTGCGCCTGAAAACAAATGTGACGCCTCCGCCGAAATATCTGCGCCTGAAAACAACCATGACACTTCCGCCGCTATATCTGCGCCTGAGAACAACCATGACACTTCCGCGGCTATATCTGTGCCTGAGAACAACTGCGACACCTCCGCCGCAATATCTGCACCTGAAAACAACCACGCCCCTCCTCCGCCATATCTGCGCCTGAGAACAACCACATCCCTCCGCCGCCATATTTGTGCCTGAGAACAACCACGCCCCTCCCCCGCTATATCTACGCCTGAGAACAACCACGCCCCTCTTCCGCCATATCTGCGCCTGAGAACAACCACGCCCCTCCTCCGCCATATCTGCGACTGAAAACAACCATGCCCCTCCGCCGCTATATCTGCGCCTGAGAACAACTGTGACACCTCCGCCGCAATATCTGCGCCTGAGAACAACCACACCCCTCCTCCGCCATATCTGCGCCTGAGAACAACCACGCCCCTCCGCCGCCATATCTGCGCCTGAGAACAACCACGCCCCTCCGCCGCTATATCTGCGCCTGAGAACAACCACACCCCTCCGCCGCTATAGCTGCGCCTGAGAACAACCATGCCCCTCCTCTGCTATATCTGCACCTGAAAACAACCACGGCCCTCCTCCGCTATATCTGCGCCTGAGAACAACCATGACTACTCCGCCACCATATCTGTGCCTGAGAACAACCGCAACACCTCCGCCGCCATATCGGCGCCTGAGAACAACCACGCCCCTCCTCCGCCATATCTGCACCTGAGAACAACCACGCCCCTCCTCCGCCATATCTGCGCCTGAGAACAACCGTGACACCTCCGACGCCACATCTGCGCCTGAGAACAACCACGCCCCTCTGCCGCTATATCTGCGCCTGAGAACAACCACGCCCCTCCTCTGCTAGATCTGCGCCTGAGAACAACCACGCCCCCCCACCGCCATATCTGCGCCTGAGAACAACCACACCCCTCCTCCGCCATATCTGCGCCTGAGAACAACCATACCCCTCCGCCGATATATCTGCGCCTGAGAACAACCACGCCCCTCCTCCGCCATATCTGCGGGTGAGAACAACCACGCCCCTCCTCCGCCATATCTGCGCCTGAGAACAACCGTGACACCTCCGCCGCTATATCTGCGCCTGAGAACAACCACACCCCTCCGCCGCTATACCTGCGCCTGAGAACAACCACACCCCTCCGCCGCTATATCTGCGCCTGAGAACAACCACACCCCTCCGCCGCTATATCTGCGCCTGAGAACAACCACGCCCCTCCTCCGCTATATCTGCGCCTGAGAACAACCACGCCCCTCCGCCGCTATATCTGCTCCTGAGAACAACCGTGACCCCTCCGCTGCCATATCTGCAGCTGAGAACAACCACGCCCCTCCTCTGCTATATCTGCGCCTGAGAACAACCACGCCCCTCAGCCACTATATCTGCGCCTAAGAACAACCACACCTCTCCGCCGCCATTTCTGCACCTGAGAACAACCGTGACACCTCCGCCACCATATCTGCGCCTGAGAACAACCACACCCCTCCCCGGCTATATCTGCGCCTGAGAAAAACCACGCCCCTCCTCCGCTATATCTGCGCCTGAGAACAACCACACCCCTCCGCCGCCATATCTGCGGCTGAGAACAACCATGACACTTCCGCGGCTATATCTGCGTCTGAGAACAACCATGCCCCTCCCGCTAGATCTTAGCCTGAGAACAAGCACGACACCTCCGCTGCCATATCTGCGCCTGAGAACAACTATGACACTTCCGCTGCCATATCTGCGCCTGAAAACAACCACGCCCCTCCTCCGCCATATCTGCGCCTGAGAACAACCATGACACCTTCGCCACCATATCTGCGCCTTGAGAACAACCATTACTACTCCGCCGGCATATCTGCGCCTGAGAACAACCACGCCCCTCCTCCGCCATATCTGTGCCTGAGAACAACCACGCCCCTCCTCCGCCATATCTGTGCCTGAGAACAACCACGCCCCTCCTCCGCCATATCTGTGCCTGAGAACAACCACCCCCCTCCTCCGCCATATCTGTGACTGAAAACAACCACGCCCCTCCGCGGCTATATCTGCGCCTGAAAACAACTGTGACGCCTCCGCCGAAATATCTGCGCCTGAAAACAACCATGACACTTCCGCCGCTATATCTGCGCCTGAGAACAACCATGACACTTCCGCGGCTATATCTGTGCCTGAGAACAACTGCGACACCTCCGCCGCAATATCTGCGCCTGAAAACAACCACGCCCCTCCTCCGCCATATCTGCGCCTGAGAACAACCACACCCCTCAGCCGCCATATTTGTGCCTGAGAACAACCACGCCCCTCCCCCGCTATATCTACGCCTGAGAACAACCACGCCCCTCCTCCGCCATATCTGCGCCTGAGAACAACCACGCCCCTCCTCCGCCATATCTGCGCCTGAGAACAACCACGCCCCTCCTCCGCCATATCTGCGACTGAAAACAACCACGCCCCTCCGCCGCTATATCTGCGCCTGAGAACAACCACACCCCTCCGCCGCTATAGCTGCGCCTGAGAACAACCATGCCCCTCCTCTGCTATATCTGCACCTGAAAACAACCACGCCCCTCCTCCGCTATATCTGCGCCTGAGAACAACCATGACTACTCCGCCACCATATCTGTGCCTGAGAACAACCGCAACACCTCCGCCGCCATATCGGCGCCTGAGAACAACCGTGACACCTCCGACGCCATATCTGCGCCTGAGAACAACCACGCCCCTCTGCCGCTATATCTGCGCCTGAGAACAACCACGCCCCTCCTCTGCTAGATCTGCGCCTGAGAACAACCACGCCCCCCCACCGCCATATCTGCGCCTGAGAACAACCACACCCCTCCTCCGCCATATCTGCGCCTGAGAACAACCATACCCCTCCGCCGATATATCTGCGCCTGAGAACAACCACGCCCCTCCTCCGCCATATCTGCGGGTGAGAACAACCACGTCCCTCCTCCGCCATATCTGCGCCTGAGAAAACCCGTGACACCTCCGCCGCTATATCTGCGCCTGAGAACAACCACGCCCCTCCTCCGCTATATCTGCAGCTGAGACTGTCACGTGGCTGATGATACATATCAGACTGATCGTTTTTTTTTTTAAACATGGGCATTTGGGCTATTGTATAGAATTTCTATTCAGATGCGGTATACTTGACATCATGATGAGATAAACTTAGGCACATATAGCACTAGCCCTACTAAGTCCCTTTCCATTTTCCAATATAGCAAATAAGAGTTGGTATCTATGAAAATAAGCTTGTCGAACAGCTTGTTGAATTAAGTAAATTTCCTGAAAAGTAAATAGAATCCAAAAGAGCTATATCTGGGTGGGAAAAGGCTTGTGATAAGGTTTTAGTGCTAGAAAGTTTGAAAAACCTTTACTTCTGTTTACTTTTCATCTCAGCAAGGTAAATTCCTCACTGCTTCTGTTTAAAATTAAGTCTTAAAACAAGGCCCTTAAACGAAACATACAAATGAGAGACTGTTAAGCCCAATCTACACGATACGATTCTTTGTACGATTCGATTACGATACGATTAAATCCAGCATGTCCGATCGGGATTCGATTCGATTCAATTCGATTTGCCATTGTTTTGCAATGGCAAATGAAATTGAATTGAATCGAATCCCGATCGGACATGTTGGATTTAATCGGATCATAAATAGAATCGTAATTGAATCGTACAAAGAATCGTATCGTGTAGATTGGGCTTAATATTTACCTTTTGTAAAACACATACAATTAAACCCTGAGCATCATGGAGAGGTCACACATCCTGTTGTGTTATGACACTGCTTTTCTCAGGCGGTCTATTGTGTTGGAAGAGAACGGTGGATCTGTGGTGAGTTTGGCTGGCTTCTCCAGTTACCAGATTCGTACAGATGGGAGGATTTGGCCACTGTAAAGGCAGCCATACACTGGTCGATTTGCCATCAGATCGAGCAACAGATAGATCCCTCTCTGATCGAATCTGATCAGAGAGGGATCGTATGGCTGCCTTTACTGCAAACAGATTGTGAATCGATTTCAGCATGAAACCGATCACAATCTATGGAGCTGCTGCTGCTGCCGCCCCCCTCCAACTATACATTACCTGATCCGGGTGGCGCGAGTCCCCCAGTCTCCGCTGTCTTCTTCTCCGCTCTCGGCTCCAGCTTCACTTCATGTCCGGGGAAGTTTAAACAGTAGAGGGCGCTCTACTGTTTAAACTTCCTGTCTGGACAGGAAGAAGTGAAGCTGGAGGAGCCGAGCACGGAGAAGGAGCAGCGGGGATACGCGCTGGCCGGATCAGGTAATGTATTGCCGCTAGCGTCGGTCGACGGACATTCCAACGCCGATATCGACGCACTCCCGACCCGCCGGCGATCGAGCGAAATCTTCCGTACGGGCGTATCGATCGATTTTGGACAGAAATCGATCATTCGGTCAGCGCTTGTTCAACGATTTCAAAGCAGATTTGATCATAGTGATCGAATCTGCTGTATATCAGTGGGAAAATCGTTAGATGTATGGGCCCCCTAAGAGAGAAAATGGTTAAAACTCTTGGAGCTGCTAGCTGATAAACTCGTAGACGATAGGAGGGACAGATGGGATGGAATCTATAGAATAGCTAGCACAATAACACATTATGAAGCTCACAGTATATGAATATGATGGACATGCTCACAGTAGGATGCCTCTTTTATGCTTTCCATCTCCGCATTTCTGCTGCCCGTATTTCTGGCTGTATGGGGAAGCCATCTTGTTGGTGATGTCAGCACTGTGCATAGAAAAGGAGACACTTAACAGAAACCTATCCTTTAATCTCAAACATTTCACAATGACACACCAAAAATTGTATTTCCACTTCCTCGTTTCTTAAAGCGGTATTGTCACCATAAAAATCAAATTTCAACAGCAACTGGTCTGAGTGGATTAAGTGATAAAGATGCTAATCCTGCACTCATAACTTGCAAAACTTTTTCTGCTGTAATGGTTTGCAGTTATCACATACTTCAGGAGCACTGGCCCTAGTGCTAAAGAGTTGAATGCTGGGAGTTCTTTTTACCTATAATATATGCCTCCTTTTCCATTTATTTCCCTATCTAGCTGCTTATCAGAAACACCCTCTGATTACTCGTGTTTACAAGCAAGGCTGAGGTGAGTCAGTGATTGGATGTGTAAATAAAAAATAGACAGCGCAGTTGTTAGTATACACCTCAGTGGGAGTGTCTGAAGACTCTGGGAGGAGGGCAACTAATGAATACACAATGAGCAAGAGAAGGGAGGGGGGGAAACAAGAGTCATGGAGGATATGATGTCAGCATTAGCTTCGCAAGATGGCCACTGCCTAGAATAGGATTTTGTGGTTTGTATTTGGTTGTTGTTAGTTCCGCCCACTTATCACAACCTGGACACACAGTCACTCAATGACCAATATTGTGAGCTTTGGGGTCCTTGGCATCAATAATGGGACAATGAAAGCAGTTTATCAATCAAAGAAATTTGATTAGCTGTTTGTGGCTCTGGCCCTTTTCTGAATTTGAACCCAAGTCACCCAATGACCGACTGAAGCAGGTTTGAATTCTCTGCCATTAACAGTGTAAGAATAGCAGCAGTTTAAATATTCCCCTTGAAAATTAATAGATGAATTTTGATTTTGATTGGCTGCAGCAGGCTCCACCCACTTTCCTGAACATTAAAGGGAAGATCCGCGCTGGAAATATAAAACAAACTGCACTTACCTGGGGCTTCTTCCAGCTCCTGGCAGTCGATCTGTGCCCTCGTAGCAGCTCCTGCGTCTCCCGGTGTCCAGCAGTGAAGAAGCCGACCTCACCAGGTCGGCTTCATGTGCGCTCCACAGCGCGGGTCACGTGGTGTACATGACGTCACCGGGTTTCTACTGCGCAGGCGCAGAAGTTTGGGCCTGCGCAGTAGAGACCCGATGACGTCACGTACTCCACGTGACCCGCGCCGTGGAGCGCACATGAAGCCGACCTGGAAGCAGACCTGGCGAGGTCGGCTTCTTCACCGCTGGATGCCGGGAGGGAAAGGAGCTGCTACGAGGGCACAGATCGACTGCCAGGAGCTGGAAGAAGCCCCAGGTAAGTGCAGTTTGTTTTATATTTCCAGCGCAGATCTTCCCTTTAATCCCAGTCACCCACTACCACATTTGAGAACCCTGGCATTAACAGTGTAAGAATGGCTGCAGTTTATATTTTTCCATTTGGGTGTTGGCTCCAACCACTTTTCATAACCTTGACACACAATCAATAACCAAAATTGTGAGCTTTGGGGTCCTTGGCATCAATAATGTGAGAATGGAAGCAGTTTATCACTGAAATGATTTGCTGTTTGTGGCTCCGCCCCTTTAGTGAATTTAACCATTTCAGCCCATGGTTGTTTTCACCTTATGGACGAGAAGAATTTTCACCTGTCAGCGCTCCTCCCTTTCATTCCCCAATAATTTTATCACTACTTATCACAAGGAAATGATCTAAACCTTGTTTTTTCTGACAACAATTAGGCTTTCTTTAGGGGTGCAGTATGCTAATAATTATTTTGTTCTAAATGTATTTTAAATGGAAAATTAAGAAAAAAAATGAAAAACATTAATTAGCTCTCAGTTTTTTGCCATTTAGTTAAAATAAAACGTTCTACTGTGGATAAAAGCCACACATTTTATTTGCCTATTTGTCCCAGTTATTGCAACATTTAAATTATATCTATGATGACAAAATTTTATTTGGAAATACAGGTGCATTTTCTTAGTTTTATAGCCCTCACGAATCACAAGCCCAAAATGTAATAACAATATACCCTCTTGACATACATATTAAAAAAAATGTATTCCCTAATGTATGTAGGTGTAATATTACTATTTGGCCACAAGATGTCCTCGTGCATTATTTCATATAAGCGTACAATAAGTATGCTAAATAGGAAGTGATGCGTGGCTGTGTTACTTTGGAAGTTACTGAGGCATCTTATTGATGCCAGCGATCACGGGGGCCTGAGGGGAGATGAATGAATGGGAACCCACTACAAATCGCTAGCATTTTTAAGTAGCGTTTTGTAACTGATTTAATGTATGTTTTCTGGTGATTTTGGTAGCGATTTTAAAAAGTGTACGCTTTTTGGCAGCGACTGTGATAGCGATTTGCAATTTTAATTCTGATTGGTCCTTTCAAATTATTATAATTTTTTCTACAGTTTGCAGTCGTGTAAAATTGTACATAAATCGCTATGTGTAGTAATTTATGAGCAATTTGCCAGTGCTTCAATACTTTACATTGGAGCGCAAACGCTCCCAGAATGCTGCATGTCCTGCGATTTTGATCATTGCAATCGCTACTGTGGAATGTGTTACATTTATTTACATTGGCAGAGCGTTTAGGGAAATCGCTAGTGATTTAAACCGCTCCCTAAATGCTCAAAAAAGCGCTCTAGTGGGTTTCAGGCCAGATACTTGTGCCGACCCTGGGGATTACTTTAACCTCCTTGCCGGTTATCCCGAGCTCAGCTCGGGGTAACCTGCGCAGGAGGATTTCTCAGGCCTCGCTGGGCCGATTTGCATAATTTTTTTTATGACACGCAGCTAACACTTTGCTAGCTGCGTGCATATTCCGATCGCCGCCGCTCGCCGCTACGCTGCCCCCCCCCCCTCCAGACCCCTTGTGCAGCCTGGCTAATCAGTGCCAGGCAGCGCTGAGGGGTGGATCGGGATTCCCTCTGACGTCCCATCGTCCATGACATCGGTGACGTCATCCCGCCCCGCCGCCATGGCAACCGGGGAAGCCCAGCAGGAAATACCATTCTGAACGGGATTTCCTGCTTACTCTAATCGCCGGAGGCGATCGGAGTGGCTGCGGGGATGCCGCTACTCAGCGGCTATCATGTAGCGAGCCCCGGGCTTGCTACATGATTTAAAAAAAAAGAAAAAAAAAGTGCTGTGCTGCCCCCTTGCCGCGGGAATTGGACCGGCAAGGGGGTTAATAACTTGAGGCAACGTTCCCAGAACTGGATCTATGTGTTTTTTTTTCTAGCAGGGATAAAAGTGCCCCTAAGGAGTATTCATCTTGAGAGGAGGAAGCCTCCAGACTCCTCCCAATCCTACTCCACTGGCCCGTTCCTGTGCTGGGACAACCAATAAACCACTTGTCGATGGCTTGCACATGCGCACCAGCATGGGCATGTTTGGGCTTTGGCTGAAAAAGTCAAGTCTGGTTGGGTCCATGCTACTGCGCATGAGAACCACCTGAGCTGCAGCACCGACCCAGCTTGCCAAAGCCCGAGCGGGTCCATGCTACGGCACACGCTTTGGGGGTCTCAGAGCTGCAGCAGCCTGATGGAGGACGGGGGGGGGGGGAATCATTTCTGCACATACACCTCAGGCAAGATCAGCACTGCTTCCTTTTTACATTATTTTTAGTGTATTTTATTCTTGTTGGCCTCTCTATTCGATTATCGATTATCTGCTAAAAAAGAGGGAGAAGCAGCCGGCAATTTTTAGGCCGTTTTGGATAAGCAGAACACTCGTGGCCCGATCTCAAGCCACAAAATACGAGACGAAAGATAGGATTTGAGAACAAACAGTGAGAGCAATAATTCCTCATAGCTATTCCAATAGTGACTCTACCATAAATGTAAACGAAAATATCAAAAGTAACACAAAACCTTTGATAAATGACTTCTAAAAACCCAAGAAAATCCAGAAGCTGAAATCAGAGGTATGTTGTCCATCATACCGCCATCTTGTCTATCATTCAGCATCCATTGTCCATCATACCGTCATCTTGTCCATCATTCAGCGTCCACTGTGCATCATACCACCATCTTGTCCATCATTCAGCCATCTTGTCCATTATTCAGCATCCATTGTCCATCATATCGCCATCTTATCCATCCTATCGCCATCTTGTCCATCATTCAGCGTCCATTGTCCATCGTACCGCCATCTTGTCCATCATTTAGCGTCCATTGGCCATCATACCGCCATCTTGTCCATCATTCAGCGTCCATTGTCCATACCACCATTTTGTTCATCATTCACCGTCCGTTGTCCATCATACCGCCATGTTGTCCATCATTCGTTGTTCATCATTCGGCCATCTTGTCCATCATTCGTTGTCCATCATTCGGCCATCTTGTCCATCATTCGTTGTCCATTATTCGGCCATCTTGTCCATCATTCGGCCATCTTGTCCATCATTCGTTGTCCATCATTCGGCCCTCTTATCCATTATTCGTTGTCCATCATTCGGCCATCTTGTCTATCATTTGTTGCTCATCGTTCGGCCATCTTGTCCATCATTCGTTGTCCATCATTTATTGTCCATCATTTGGCCATCTTGATTATCATTCGTTGTCCATCATTCGGCCATCTTGTCGATCATTCGATATTCATCATTCGGCCATCTTGTCCATCATTCGTTCTCCATCATTCGATATTCATCATTCGGCCATCTTGTCCATCATTTCTTGTCCATCATTCGTCTATCATTCGGCCATCTTGTCCATCAGATGCGGCTGGTTCGGCAGCTGATTAATGACTGTTGGGGGATCTCCTGGACTTGGTGAGAGAGAAATCCCTATGGGGACCCCCCCCCCCCCCCCAGAACAGCCGGTCTCTACCCTGAGTCCTCTCTCCTGACAGTCCTCCGGTGAGCAGGCATGATGACGAGTATCATTGTCAGCATGCTGGCATCTTCCAGGGAGATAATGCGGAGCAGATGGCACTTGCTGTGGAACGCAAACCATCCCTTAAAAGCCGTAATTGCTGGCACCGATGGCCCCGAGCAAAGATCCAAGCAACTTGCGTGCAGGAAGCAAGCCATTACAACAGATGGGGCTCCACAAGCGAGCGTCATGTGTTCAAACACTCTTGTTTATGTCACATTCTCTCTGGAGCCGACAGGGTTAACAGAACACACTGAGCTCATCTATATGTGTAAGAGAATACAGCTATTCCTTTAGACCATGCAGGAGGGTGCCGGCCAGGAGAGGTGTGAGGAGCTGTGCTTCCTGCTGCTCTCACTCAACCACTTTCACAACTAATGAGATCCAAACCTGGTGAGGCACAAGAGCCAGGAGTGTGGCCTCCATCCTATACAGGACACGAGACACCTTACCATACACCTCGCTCACCATCCATCGTCAACACCAGCAATCCAGGCAGCAATTCTGCCCAACCCTGAGACTTCACCACCTCTGAAGAGGAAGGAAGTACAATGTTCCCAACTATGGACTGACCTCTTCTGCTTCATGGCCTGACCCATATTGCTCACATTTCCCATAATCATATGAATTATAATATGCATCTGGAGGGGTGTAATCATATGACTGATCCATCATGGCTGCCTCCTCTGTATTCCCTCCCATAATCCCGTTACTGGAAACATGGAGCTGTGCTGTGTAGTCACATGACTCTCCTGCAGGGGGATAAAGCTGCTAATCCATCATGGCTGCCTCCTCTGTATTCCCTCCCATAATCCCCTCTGTTACTGGAAAGATGGATCTGTGCTTTGTAGTCACATGACTCTCCTGCAGGAGGATAAAGCTGCTGATCCATCATGGCTGCCTCCTCTGTATTCCCTCCCATAATCCCGTTACTGGAAACATGGAGCTGTGCTTTGTAGTCACATGACTCTCCTGCAGGAGGATAAAGCTGCTAATCCATCATGGCCGCCTCCTCTGTATTCCCTCCCATAATCCTCTGTTACTGGAAACATGGAGCTGTGCTTTGTAGTCACATGACTCTCCTGCAGGGGGATAAAGCTGCTGATCCATCATGGCTGCCTCCTCTGTATTCCCTCCCATAATCCCGTTACTGGAAACATGGAGCTGTGCTTTGTAGTCACATGACTCTCCTGCAGGGGGATAAAGCTGCTGATCCATCATGGCTGCCTCCTCTGTATTCCCTCCCATAATCCTGTTACTGGAAACATGGAGCTGTGCTGGGTAGTCACATGACTCTCCTGCAGGAGGATAAAGCTGCTAATCCATCATGGCCGCCTCCTCTGTATTCCCTCCCATAATCCCGTTACTGGAAACATGGAGCTGTGCTTTGTAGTCACATGACTCTCCTGCAGGGGGATAAAGCTGCTAATCCATCATGGCTGCCTCCTCTGTATTCCCTCCCATAACCCCCTCTGTTACTGGAAACATGGAGCTGTGCTGTGTAGTCACATGACTCTCCTGCAGGGGGATAAAGCTGCTGATCCATCAAGGCTGCCTCCTCTGTATTCTCTCCCATAACCCCCCCCCCCCCGGTTACTGGAAACATGGAGCTGTGCTGGGTAGTCACATGACTCTCCTGCAGGAGGATAAAGCTGCTGATCCATCAAGGCTGCCTCCTCTGTATTCCCTCCCATAATCCCCTCTGTTACTGGAAACATGGAGCTGTGCTGTGTAGTCACATGACTCTCCTGCAGGAGGATAAAGCTGCTGATCCATCATGGCTGCCTCCTCTGTATTCTCTCCCATAACCCCCCCCCCCCCCCCCCCGGTTACTGGAAACATGGAACTGTGCTGTGTAGTCACATGACTCTTCTGTAGATGGATAAAGCTGCCGATCCATCATGGCCGCCTTCTCTCCCATAACCCCCCGTTACTGGAAACATGGAGCTGTGCTTTGTAGTAACATGTCTCTCCTGCAGGAGGATAAACCTGCTGATCCATCATGGCTGCCTCCTCTGTATTCCCTCCCATAATCCCCTCTGTTACTTGACACATGGAGCTGTGCTGTGTAGTCACATGACTCTCCTGCAGGAGGATAAAGCTGCTGATCCATCATGGCCGCCTCCTCTGTATTCTCTCCCATAATCCTATGTTACTGGAAATCACATGACTCTCCTGCAGGAGGAGAATCATTCATGCTTCTCTTAGGTTTCCAGTTTTTAGCTATACATACTGTCACGGACGGTTGCGGGGACGCAGGCGCGTCCTGGAACCGCCCGTGAAGAAAAGAATGATCGCACTCGATTCCTGCATCGATTGCGCCTCAGATCAATAGAACCAAGATTTGACGTGTAGTATCCCTATGCCTAGGAACAGCTGGGGGATCTGTCTTAGCTGAAGTGACAGCCTGGGGGGAAGGTGTTAATTAGCTTGGACATATTCCCTGTGGAAGGCACAATTCCCCTTTTGGTTCTGGGAACCAGGTGACACTTAGCTGATCTCATGGAGATGTTAATTAACCAAAGGATGCCTAGGTACAGCCAGGCAGGCTACGAATCCACGGGAGGTCTTGACACTTGGCTCCCTAGTAAAGATCAAAGGAAAGTCAGCTGTTAGCAGCTAGAACACCTCCTGAATTAACCTGAGGCTCATGGCATAATCCATAACTTCCCAGATCTGTAATATTTCTGGGGTTCCTGAGATGGCAGCTTCACCAAACGTGGGGGAAGTGTAGCATGAGCCCCGGTGCTGGTTCTGAGGAAGTTTCAGAACATTCTGAGGTAAGGACTGCCAGTTAGGCAGTTTGAAAATGCCCTGATGATACCACAGGGGTCCCACCCCTCATGTCTGGTATCAGGGCGCTGGGTAAATCGAGACAGACCTGAAAATGTTAATTAATCTGCCCTGACCTGTACGGTTCTGTGAGATAGAGCCCATATATGGGTAGATATGATTTCTAGCCCCCAGGATAAGGGGAGGGCTCATCTCATCTTCTAAGGGGGTGTATGGCTCCCCGCCCTCACTCCCTCCTACTGAAGCAGGGGCATAAGAATGGCAGAGGACCCAAACTCAGGGTCCTCCAGACTGAAAAATCTTGCACTCATCAGATGCCAGCTTGAGGATATGCTGGCATCCACCTGGTCTGAACTCTGAACTCAAATTGAAACCCAGAACTCTGTTTTCCCACAAAAAGGACATCTTTCCAGGAACTAAGTATTTTTCTCCCTTCTTTTATTTTTTATACTGGCTATTACTGTTTTAATAATTGTTGATTTTAATAATTGTCTGTATATATTAATTATTTATATTGCGTGAATAAACGACTTTCTCCAAGTCATTCACTGTCTGCTACCCTGCTTATCAGCACACACAGAACTGATCCCGGGTCTCTGAAGATACGCTACTGTTTGTTTGTTGTTGGCTAGACAGAATATCGTGTGTTTAACCGTTTTATTCGCAGGATTAGTCAGTTAATGGGCTCCACGGTCCCATGGTAACCGCGGTGGTGGCAGTACCCTGAACCAGTGGGTGAAGTTGTAATCACCCGTGTCTCACAGGCTCCCTTCTGAGTTGTCTGCGGCTAATTCTTAACGGTTCCTGCGCATTGACTGCGACCAGAGTTCGCACGATCTGTGCGCTGGCACCGTTTAGAAGGCTAAGTGCGGTCAGCCACTAGGGCTCCTGTGACAGTGTTAGGCAGCGGTTGGGACCTGTGTTGTGCTGAAAGTATCTGCGCTAGCGCTATCGAGAAACGAACTAATTCGTTGGTGTAGCTGGAAGGCAATATATTTTTTATATATACAGAGAGACTGTGTAGCCAGTACCCCTCCCCAAAAGTTTTATTTTATTTGGCATGGAAATGTCCGGGAACTACAAGAAAATGTGCCTGGCGGACCTGCAAAATCTTTGCCAAGAGAGAGGCATTGATGTCGGCCGCAAGACACAACGGGACCTGGTAACGGAATTGTTTCAATGGGATACCCAGCAACTGCGGGAGCCGGGGGTGTCCGCTGAAGTGGATACCAGCCCATCTGACCCAAGTCAAGGGGAACCAGAGACTGAAGATTCTGCGCATACGGAGGTTGAGCATCCTGCGGGCCCTGCTGCAACAGTTACGCAGGAGAATGTCAGTGTGGACCCCAATCCCAGAGTTTCTGAAAGTACTCGCCTGGAACCGGCCAGTACTGGACTGTCCGTTTGTACTGATCCGCTAATGCAGCAGGCATTACAAAAGCTGATGGACACTGACCTGGACAAGTACCTGCAGTACATGCGTGAGGAGCGCCAAATGCGGGAGGAACGGGAGCGGCAAGCCGCAGAACGCCACGCAGAGAGGGATGCCGCTGAGCGAGAACGGGAGCGCCAATCTGCAGAGGCGCGGGAGAGACGACAGCATGACCTCAACATGGCAAAGGTTCAACAGGCCAGCCGGAGTTCACCGCCCAGCCTCCCTGCTGAAGGAGCTGCACCACCCGTAAGTGCAAAATTTAAATTTGCTAATATTGAAAAAGACACAGACATTGACTTGTTTTTGCGGTCTTTTGAAAAAGCATGCCGTCAGTATCGTCTGTCCCAAGACCAGTGGGCCAGACATCTGACACCTTTGCTGCGCTACAAAGCGCTTGCTGCCTTCGCAGAATTGCCTGCGGAGAAGGATAATGATTATGCTGCTATAAAAGACGCTATCATTACTAAGTACCAGCTGACGCCAGAAGCCTATCGGAAAAAGTTCAGGGCCTGGCAGAAAAAGTCTTCTGACTCGTATCGAGATGTGGTCAGCAGCTTGCTTACCACACTCCGCCAGTGGACTCTAGGCCTCACCAAAGGGTCTTATGATGTCCTGGAGGACTTGATAGTCCTGGAACAATTTCTGAACATTTGCCCTGCTGATGTACGACAATTTGTGCTAGAACGCAAGCCGGCTTCAGCAACTGTCGCTGCAGACCTTGCTGAGACTTTTGCAACTACCCGGGTGGCTGATACCTGCAGGACTGTCCCATCCAGCTGGAGAGGAGGTCAGCCCAATACTCTGGCAGACTCTCCTGCCCCTGTGAGCCGTCAGCCACAGAGGCCACCCAGCGCAGCTGCTGCACCCAGGCCTGCAGCGCCTGGAGAGGTCACCTGTCACTACTGCCGCCAGCCCGGACACATGAAGTTCGACTGCCCGGAGCGGAGACAGACACCACCAGCACCTGGATCATCTGCATCACCTGCACCTCACCCACAGCAGAGGCAACCCGCCAGCGAACCACAGCCTGGATCATCAGATTTTGTCCTGTTTGCCCGCGGAAAGGAAATCCGCGACCGAACCGACCAGCAGCAACTTGTTAGAGTGAACGGCAAAGTTGTCACCGGATTCCGAGACACCGGAGCTGACATCACGTTAGTTCACTCACACCTTGTACCAAAGGAGAGCATCAGCTCCAGCCGATCCCTTGCCCTTACTGGAGTAGAGGGCACCCTTTTCCACATAGCCCACGCAAAAGTGAAGCTGGATTGGGGAGTGGGAGGAGTCCAAGAACGGGTTGTTGGGGTTATGAAGGATCTCCCAGTCCCTGTGTTGCTAGGGACTGATTTGGGCAAGCTTGTGTCCTACTATGAACCTGCCACGACCGCCTTGTCGCTCACGGAAGGAGACGGACTCTCCACCCACCACCAGGTACTTTATACACTTGGGGGAGCACCAGGGGGAGGTGGGTTGAATGTGCCCAGTTCAAGGGTACCAGGTTCAATAGTGCCTGCTTCAAAGGCACCTGAGTTTGATGTACAGACTGTCTGTTGTGATGATGCTGTAGCTGTACCTGAGTTTACTGTACAACCTGTCTGTAATGAAAAAATGTCTATACCTGTCAATGTCATTACTGCATGCAATGATGATTTGAGTAATGTCCGTCTGTGCCATTCTGACAGTGTACCTGTGCTAGCAGTACCGCGCAGCTGCACTGCTCAGAACCCGAGCTCAGAACAGGTGGAGGGGGTTCCGGCCTCCTCCCCCTCCTCTGACCGCAGGGATGAGACCTTTCAGCCGCTGGCCTCGTGTGACATGAGCCAGTTGGCTGAAACTGACAGCGCCATATTCTCAGCCGCACTACAAAGTGACCCAAGCCTGGAGGTGCTCAGGCAGCAAGCCGCTGAGCCCCTCGCAGACGGGGCCGCTTTCAAGGTGTACTGGGAAGGTGGGAGTCTGTACAGTGAGTCTGTACAGCCCCCTACAGGTAGATCCCACGCGAATACCAAGTGGCTTGTGGTCCCGAGTGCGTTCAGGGGACATGTGCTGAAATCCGCACATGGTAATCCTCTGACAGGGCACTCGGGTGTCCGCAAGACACTCGCCGGTATTCGGAACCAGTTTTATTGGCCCCGGATGAACAGGGATGTAGCAAACTACTGCAGGGCATGTGCCGTCTGTCAGGAGCTGGGAAGGTCCAGGGATTCCCGCGGGGTTCCCTTAGGTCCACAGCCACTCAGCAGGGGAACCCTGCGTGGGCTGGCTGTTGACCTAACCAACCCACTGCCCGTTGTCAGCAGTCCCGGCAGACACCACGTCCGACTGCAGTGGCGCAAACGCCCTGTCCAGAACGGTCCATGTTGGGTGAACCCTGAGGGTAGCAGACCGCGACCGGTCCAGGGGAACCGAGCCACAGGCTCCAATAGGTTTTCCCGCCGTACCGGCAACTCGAGGCCCGTCAGCCAGGTTAGCGGCGCCGCCACACATCGTGCGGATGAGTGGCTAAGCCGCGGACAATGGGGAGGGCTGTCACGGACGGTTGCGGGGACGCAGGCGCGTCCTGGAACCGCCCGTGAAGAAAAGAACGATCGCACTCGATTCCTGCATCGATTGCGCCTCAGATCAATAGAACCAAGATTTGACGTGTAGTATCCCTATGCCTAGGAACAGCTGGGGGATCTGTCTTAGCTGAAGTGACAGCCTGGGGGGAAGGTGTTAATTAGCTTGGACATATTCCCTGTGGAAGGCACAATTCCCCTTTTGGTTCTGGGAACCAGGTGACACTTAGCTGATCTCATGGAGATGTTAATTAACCAAAGGATGCCTAGGTACAGCCAGGCAGGCTACGAATCCACGGGAGGTCTTGACACTTGGCTCCCTAGTAAAGATCAAAGGAAAGTCAGCTGTTAGCAGCTAGAACACCTCCTGAATTAACCTGAGGCTCATGGCATAATCCATAACTTCCCAGATCTGTAATATTTCTGGGGTTCCTGAGATGGCAGCTTCACCAAACGTGGGGGAAGTGTAGCATGAGCCCCGGTGCTGGTTCTGAGGAAGTTTCAGAACATTCTGAGGTAAGGACTACCAGTTAGGCAGTTTGAAAATGCCCTGATGATACCACAGGGGTCCCACCCCTCATGTCTGGTATCAGGGCGCTGGGTAAATCGAGACAGACCTGAAAATGTTAATAAATCTGCCCTGACCTGTACGGTTCTGTGAGATAGAGTCCATATATGGGTAGATATGATTTCTAGCCCCCAGGATAAGGGGAGGGCTCATCTCATCTTCTAAGGGGGTGTATGGCTCCCCGCCCTCACTCCCTCCTACTGAAGCAGGGGCATAAGAATGGCTGAGGACCCAAACTCAGTGTCCTCCACCCTGAAAACATCTTGCACTCATCAGATGCCAGCTTGAGGATATGCTGGCATCCACCTGGTCTGAACTCTGAACTCAAATTGAAACCCAGAACTCTGTTTTCCCACAAAAAGGACATCTTTCCAGGAACTAAGTATTTTTCTCCCTTCTTTTATTTTTTATACTGGCTATTACTGTTTTTTTTTTGTAACTCTAGTTTTTATTGAAAAATATAGGCATGGGTACAATAAACTTTGCAGAACACAAAATTGGAAATATCAATCAGATCATATAGAAATATCAAAAAGCAGAGACTTTTTCAGTCAGACCAGGATCTCAATTTCTAACAAGCTTTTGTGCAGAGATAAATCTATGTATGAGTAAGTCTCTTAGCTTAATTGGAGAAATGAAGAAAGAGTCTTTGCTTTTAGTTTCAGAGGTGAGAATATAGATGGTTTCTATAAGAGGTGTCCGGAGGTTCTGCTATGATGAGCACAGATGTAGTGCCATGTTTGTAGGAGCAAGTCCTTGGTTTAAGTCCTATAATATGGCTAGAGAGAGTAAAGCCAGTAGAAGCGGGAGAGTGTAGTATGGGTATGCTTAAGGAAGAAGAGAAGGGAGAGAGAAGGGTAGGGTCGGGAAGGGGAGTGGGTGGGAAGGGATTGGCAGGAAGGGGGGTTTCAACAGGGCACAGTGTTTGGCAACCTCATCCCAACGTGTAGAAAGCTAGGAAAGGTGATCCTGAAAAACGCAAGGGGTCCAAGGTTCCGGTGTAGGGGAAGAGCCAGTCATCAGAAACTGATGTGAGTTCAAGGAGGCATATAATCTGGTGAGTATAGGGTCCATGGGCCCCATATTTTATGATACTGAGGTTCAGTGTCCCTCAGGGTGGCTGTCATCTGTTCCATTGTCATGATCCAGTTAATTTTTAGTTTAACTTCTGAGATATTAGGAGGAGCTATGTTTTTCCAAGCTGAGGCTATGGAAAGTCTCGTTGCAGTTAGGATGTGAGTGATCAGACGCATAAGAGGTTTGGGAGCTCCAGGGATAGGTTTGCCTAGGAGTAAGATCGTCGGGTCTAATGGGATTGGAGTGCCTGTGACCGACAGTATCAGATGGCTGACCTCTTCCCATAAAGGAATGATTACTGGGCAGGACCAGAAGATGTGTTCAAGAGATCCTTTGTGAGAGCAGCCCCTCCAGCAGGTGTCGGGTGTGTGAGGGTAGATATTTGCGAGGACTTCAGGGGTCAGATACCACCTGAATAGGATTTTGTATATATTTTCTTTGATTTGAGTGCAGATAGATGAGTGTTTGGCATTTTCCCAGATATCTTCCCAGTCCGAATTACTTATATTAATTGATAAAGCATTTTCCCATTTCTTCATGTAGAGGTGGGAAGCCTTTAAGGTTCCTGAGTTTGATTGTAGAAGAGAGTATATCTGGGAAATTAAGCCTTTTTGATGTCCCTTCTGAAGGCAGATTCTTTCAAAGGTGGTAGGGGAGGGTATTGGGGGGGCCCCCCTGACATGACTGTTAAGGAAGTGGGAGATTTGGTTCGCTTCCATGAGTCTTGATGGGGGGAGATGCATTTTTTCTCTTAACAAGGAGAGTGTGATAAGTTTGCCAGAGGTAGGGTCTGTCCAGTTATTTAAATTATAGTATCCTGAGAGGTACCATCTGGCTATAAAGGAGGGGACAGTGCCTGGGGGAAACAAAGGGTTCCCTAAGATAGGATGCAGTGGGGATGGGTGTGAGATCAGGCCGGCTTTCCGTGCAGTATTTTTCCATATACTGAGGGTAAATTGTATAGTGGGGAGGAAGTTCTTATGGGGTAGTTTAGGGGGGTTTAAGGTCCATATGTAGGAGGCTAGAGAAAGTGGGGAGACCTCCATGGCCTCTATTATAGCCCATTTAGAGAAGACTCTTAGGTCAGACCATTCCTTCAGCTGTCTCAAGTGCGCAGCTTGATAGTAGTGTTTTAAATGTGGGAGACCCAGTCCTCCCTGTTCTCTAGGAGAGAGAAGAACAGACTTGGAAACTCTTGGGCGTTTATGATTCCAAACAAACTTTAAGAATGCTGATTGTAGTTTAGCCAGCTGAATGGAAGGGACCCGGACCGGTAGAGTCTCAAATAGATACAGTATGCGGGGCAGTATGTTCATTTTTAGTGAATATATTCTCCCTATCCAGGAGATTTTATACGCCGTCCATTTGTGGAGATCCTGGAGAATTTTCTGTATAAGGGAGGGAAAGTTTTGTTTATAGATGGTTGAGTATGAGGTGGTAAGGTTGATCCCCAGGTATTTTAGGGTTTGAGATCTCCAGTTATAGGTGAAGTGGGATTTTAGGACCGAAAGCATACTTGAAGGGATTTTGATTGGTAAGGCTTCAGTTTTATCTTTATTTAGTTTAAATCCTGAAATGGCTTCATAAGAGGAGATTGTTGAGTGGAGGGCAGGGAGGGATGTTAAGGGGCTAATGAGAGTGAGTAAGATGTCATCAGCAAAGAGTGAGATTTTGTGTTCATGACCTCCATGTTTTATACCTAGGATATCTTTGTTGAGTCTTATTGCACTAGCAAGGGGCTCTATACTGATGGCGAAAAGCAGGGGAGACAATGGGCAGCCTTGTCTAGTTCCGTTATTTATGTTAAATGGGCGAGTAGGAGCTGAGGGAAGTTTAACTGTGGAGGTAGGAGAGGAATAGAGAAATTCGAGGAGAGTAATAAATGGACCAGTGAAGCCTTGATGTCGAAGCACCTTGAAGAGAAAGGGCCAAGATAGGCGGTCGAAAGCCTTTTCGGCATCTAGGCTTAAAAGGAGGGAGGGTTTATTGTCTCTATTCATAAGTGAAATGAGGTCTATTGCCTTCCTGGTATTGTCACCAGCTTGACGCCCCAATATGAAGCCTACTTGATCATTATTAATTAGGGATGTAAGTATAGGGTTTAAGCGGTTGGCGAGGGCTTTGGTTATTATTTTTAGGTCGGAATTTAAGAGGGAGATTGGCCTGTAGCTTTGAGGTAGTTGGGGGTCTTTTCCCTCCTTAGGAATTACTGTAAGGAGAGAGGTTAGCATGGTATGAGGGGGGGTGTGTCCATCCATTATTTTAGAAGCAAGGGTCGCTAAATGGGGAAGTAAGATGTGTTGGAACTTTTTATAATAGGAGTAGGGCAACCCGTCCGGTCCCGGAGATTTTGAGGAAGGAAATGATTTTAATACCTCAGCCAGTTCTAGAGTAGTTATAGGGGAGTTGAGTGTGTCCCGTTGGGGATTCGTTAGTTGAGGGAGATTTAAGGGTGCTAAGAATGAGTCAACTGCAGAGAGAAAGGTAGGGTCTTTGTCATGGTCCGGTAAATTATAGAGTTGTTCGTAATAGTTTGTGAAGATTTGAGCGATCTTTTGGGGGTTGTAATGAGTATGTCCGTCTGAGTCTTTCATGGCGTATATGAATTGTTGAGAATTTTTAGGGTTTAGTTTTCTAGCCAGGATTGTGTGGGGCTTATTTCCTCATTCATAGAAAAGCTGTTTAGTCCAGCGCAGACTTTTCTCAATTTGGGTGGTTTGTAATGAGCGGATGTTTTGTTTTAACTGTTGAAGTTGAGTGTAGTGGTATTGTGTTGGGTCTAGTTTGTATAGGTTTTGGGCCTTAGCTAGGGCAGTATGAAGGGATAGTAGTTTTTGAGAGGATAGTTTTTTCCTTCTGGACCCTTCTGCTATAAAGAGGCCCCTAACAAAGGCCTTGTGTGACTCCCATAGGATGCCGTAAGAGGAGACTGAGTCAGAGATTATATGGAAAAATGATTGTAACTCTTTAGTAAGTTCAGATAGTAGATTTTTATCTTGGAGTAGCGTCTCGTTCAGTCTCCAATAGAGGGGTTTATGGGTTTTATGGAGCCAGTCTAATTCAAGAGTTACGCTGTGATGGTCAGACCAGGCCACCGGATGGATACTAGAGTCTTTAATTGAGGGTATTAGAGCGGCGTTGGAGAAAAAGTAGTCCAGCCTTGAGTGGGAAGCGTGAGGGGGGGAGTAGAACGTATATTCTGTTGAGGTAGGGTTGTTGATCCTCCAAAGATCTACCAGCTTATATTTTCTCATTAAGATTCTGAATTGTCGGGAGTTGCGATCGTGTGTGGATGCTGAGGATGGTGACGTAGGGGGGCTACGATCCATGGAGGAGGAGAAGGCTAAGTTAAAATCACCTCCTAAGAGGAGGGTGCCTGAGGAGATTTTATGAAGTTTTGTTAGGAAGGAAGAGAGGAAAGAGGTCTGTTGGGAGTTGGGGGCATAAACATTGGCTAGAGTAATAGGTTTGCCTGCTAGCATTCCTGTCAAAATTAGGTAACGCCCTTTGGAGTCCTGTATAGTCTTGTGTACTTGCAAAGGGAGGGTTTTTTTATGCAAGATTGCGACACCTGCCCGGGTAGACGGTCCAGAGGCTACATATACCCCAGAGTAGAGTCTGTCCCCTAGTCGCACTGAGTCATGCATGCATAAGCGAGTCTCTTGAAGCATAGCAATATCTATATGCATTCTCTTGAGATCTCGGAGAAGTGAGGCTCTCTTCTGAGGGATGTTTAGACCCTTCACGTTTAATGTCAGGAGTTTAACCATAATCTACGTGGTTGGAGTAGTTACATAGTAGGAGAGGAGCCAAACACTGTACCCTGGAGAGGGGGAGGGGGGGGGGCATGGGGAGAAAACAACACATACAATACAACAAAGTATAACTTGAACCATAACAGTAGCAATTGTTCAGTGAAATCAGAAAAATAAGAGCCTCTGTGAAAAATGAGGCCACAAACGGTGACAACTAAAAGCAGTTGTCGGATTGAGGTCGCCCCTGAGGGGTCCGAGCCTTTAGAAGGCCAGGGCAACCCAGGGGTGAGTCTCCGGAGGCGAATGCTGGTGCGCCAAAAATGGACGCTCAGGAGCCCACGTCCAGCTTAGTGGTTAAAGGACGCCCGGGATCCAAACATATATATATGTATATAAAAAGAAGAAAAAAAAAATATAAAAAAAAAAAAAAAAAAAAGGAGGAAAAGATGGAAAACGTATAACCAATATGGGTATATAGTGATATATATGGTAGCAGTCTACGTCATTTCGAGAGATGTGGTGAAGTATGATTCTTTCAAACCTGATGTATATGAGAGCATCAGAGTAGTAGATGGCATTGGTTATGATGACCATTTAAGTGGACATATCAAAATTATTAAGTCTCAGATCACGATATGAGATGCTAAGAGCATTCAGGTAGGGAGAGCTTCCATGTCTTCCGATCCCTGTGGATATGTGAGGCTTCTGATTGGAGCTTTGGACCATTCTGCGATATGACGCACTTTCCTCGGCGGAGAGGAGGCGGTGGGTGAGCGGAGGTTTGGGTTAAGTGAGGGCGGGGGCATCTTAAGGCCCATTTGCCTAAGGAAGAGAGGTGCGTTATCAATGTCTGAGAGGGAGAAAGTCATTCCATTCCTGATCACAATGAGGCGGAAAGGGAATCACCATTTCTATGGGATGTGGGAGTCTCTGAGAAGCTGCGTAACGGGTTTGAGAGCTCTTCTCTTTGCCAGTGTTATTAGAGATAAATCGTTAAAAACATGTAGCTCATCTCCTTTAAAGGTGACTGAGGGGGCTTTTCGGAGAGCTTGCAGGACGGCCTCTTTGGCTTCATAGTAGTGAAGCCTGGTAATGATGTCCTTTGGTCTCTGGGCAGAAGATGAGCGTTCGCCTAAGGATCTATGGGCCCTGTCTAGTCTCCATAGCTCGTCAGGGATGTCTGGAGCCACTGATTTGAAGAATTCTGTGAGATGTGAGACAATTTGATCAGGTTTAACTGTCATTGAGACCCCCTTGATTCTTAGGTTTTGTCGCCTCTCTCTGTTTTCCGTGTCCTCTTGGGCTGAGCGGAGTGAACTGAGGTCTGAAAGCATTATCTGTTGTTCCTCCTCAAGCTCAGCCTGTTTCTGCACTATACTGTCCACCTTCCCTTCTAGGGTGCTCGTGCGATTGCCTAGCCCTGTGAGCTCTGCCTTAAGGTCCTGCAGCGCTGATATCATAAGCTGCTGCAGAGACTCGTGCATGGAACGATAATGTCTTTCCAGTGTCGTTTCCAGCACTGAGGCTGTGATCGGTGTGCTGTCAGCGGGCATACTGGCCTGTGAAGGAGGAGGAGTGGAGTCAGCGCGGCCTAAGCTGTCGGCGCCATCTTGGGAGGTAGCGTGCTGGACATACCGGTCCATCGTTCCTCTCTGTGCGGTGGTTTTGGGTGGCGCTTTGGGTGGCATCAGCTGCAGGAAGAGCCTGGTGAGCGGACCCGTTAGGAGCCGCGTGTCCGTAGCGGAGAGAATGCGTATGGCGGCTCGGGTTGCGGTGGTGCGGGCAGGAGCTCCTCTCTCAAGCGTCCATCTCGGTCGCGCCGCGCATGCGCCTCCTGGCTATTACTGTTTTAATAATTGTTGATTTTAATAATTGTCTGTATATATTAATTATTTATATTGCGTGAATAAACGACTTTCTCCAAGTCATTCACTGTCTGCTACCCTGCTTATCAGCACACACAGAACTGATCCCGGGTCTCTGAAGATACGCTACTGTTTGTTTGTTGTTGGCTAGACAGAATATCGTGTGTTTAACCGTTTTATTCGCGGGATTAGTCAGTTAATGGGCTCCACGGTCCCATGGTAACCGCGGTGGTGGCAGTACCCTGAACCAGTGGGTGAAGTTGTAATCACCCTTGTCTCACAGGCTCCCTTCTGAGTTGTCTGCGGCTAATTCTTAACGGTTCCTGCGCATTGACTGCGACCAGAGTTCGCACGATCTGTGCGCTGGCACCGTTTAGAAGGCTAAGTGCGGTCAGCCACTAGGGCTCCTGTGACACATACAGAATTGGTGTTATTATGTTGGCATTTTTCTGCTTCACCTTTAGGGCTGAATTAACTGTCCGCCCACTGGCGATTTGATGCGTAAGAGTTAATCGTTGAGCTTGGTTGGGAGAGATTAAGATAAGAGCAGCGGTATTGAGACGGTGAGTCATCGTCAGTGTCGCTTCCTGCGATGTACCGCGTTCTCGCGCTGCCGCACGCCAGGATGTTACCATGTTTAAGGAATTAAAGTCCTCACAATTCACCTCTGCTATCGCCACGGTAACACGCGGAGATGTCCTCCCCATAATGCAGGTCAGGATTTATCTGTAACAGGGCGGCGCGCTAATCCCAGAAACAGCACACGCTTTATACAATTCAAAATATATGCTTTATGATGAGGCTTAAACCATACTGTGAACTCCGGAGAAGAATCTACCATTCGTTATTCAAATAACGTTGTTACTATTCATTGAGGTAAATCTTGTCTATTGATCCATAGATCCCATCTCTCTTTACAATTCTCAGTTGTACCCTTCAGATTAGCAGATGTCTGTTTATATTGGCAATGGCAGTTACTGTTGTAGAACTTCAGCCATATTCGGACTATTCGTGTTTATACCACAATAAAATGTTTTGAAAATAAATAACATTGTTACACACAGATCAAAGATTGTATGATCTTCTACAAGCGTGTGTGTGTGTGTGTGTGTGTGTGTGTGTGTGTTACCATAAATCTACAGAAATGTACCTACAGCAGTATTAGTGTTTGTTAGAGTGGCGGGGGGTACCCTATACCTATAGTGTGTGAGGAGGTCCCCTTTGCCTATAGTGACGTACCTGTAGCCGTAAAAGTGTGTGTGTGTGTGGGGGGGGGGGGGGGGGGGTGATACCCTATATCTACTGAAATGTACTTATATCAGTAATGGGGTGGCTACATCTATAGCAATGTACCTGTAGCAGTAATAATGTGTGAGTACGTGTGTGAGTATGTGTGTGTGCGCGTGTGTAGGGGGAGGTCCTCTATGCCTAGAGCAATGTATTTGTAGCTGTAAAAGTGTGTTTGGGAATTCCCATGCCTATAGCTATGTACCTGTAGCAGTAATAGTTAGAGTGTGTGTGCGCGCGTGTGTGTGCCCAGTGTACACCAAAAACCTCTAGCAGATCTTCAAAACGCTAGAGGTTTTTGAAGCAGATTTCAGAGCGATTCTAGGCATGTTTAGAGACATTTTCTAAACATGCCTAGCGTTTTTTGGAACATTTTTGTGTATCAGATTACAAATATTGTTACAGTAAAAGCTGTTACTGAACAGCTTCTGTAACAAAAAGGCCTGGAAAACAGCTCTGATCTAGCACTTTTCAGAGCGGTTTTCCACTTTCCTAAACTTTAACATTGAGGCAGAAACACCTCAGAAATCTAAAAAATGCTGAACGACAGCAGTTTGCGTTTGTGGAAAAACGACCCGCTCTGGTGTGCGCCATCCTATTTACTTTCATTAGCCAAGCGGTTTTCCCCTGCAAGCATTTTAAAAAAACGCTTCAGAACCGCTCTGCTGTGCACCAGCCGTGTGTGTGTGTGTGGTGTATGTGTGTGTGGTGGGGGGGTCCCCATACCTACAGCAATGAACCTATAGAAGTAATAGTGTTGGCAGACCATCTATACCTATAGCAATGCACATATACAGTAGCATGAGTGGTGTAGCTCTAGTCCCTTATTCTGGCATCAGCCTATGAGAGGGATTAGAGTGCGTGCCACTCCAGGGGACAGCCAAGTGACAGAACTGTCTCTAATACAATGATGCAGTAGATCGCAGCACTGTACAAATTTAAATACCATTTTGTTTCTTTTCTAACAGCCTGTCAGTTGCGATCGCGGCTGGCAGGCTGAACACAGCGACCACTCTGATTACGGGCGCCCGTGTGAGCGCAAACTCTCGCGCATCATGAGATGACACAGCAGTGAGTGACTGAGGAACAAGGAAGCCACTCTGCAGCCGCCATCCTGCGTTAGGCAGTCACAGAGTGATTAACCACGTTTCACTTCACCAAAGACCATCATTAACCTGTCAACTCCAACGAGCAAAGGGAAACCGCCAGCGGCAGGAGGGAGATGATGCCCTAACTCTGTCCTGTCCGCCAACGCTCAAAATCCAGTTCAATCTTCTCCCGCAAGTGAAGATTGAACATATCCAACCGGACACCCGGAAGGTGAACACTGTCGTCACAAAAATAAAATGTTTCCCTTTCCCTATCCCATTGTTAACTCAACTTTTGTAAATGATACGTGGAGGATAAGGCTGAACTTACTTGCCTCCTCAGAAATCACCCCAAAAAAGGAGGCGTCACTAAAACTGGCACAGGAACCGCCATGTGGCCTAGCGCGACTTCCTTATCCAACTTTTCCCGAAATACCTTCGGATGTTACCAAGCAGATTTTAAGTTCCTAAAGTACTTGCCTTAGGCAGCCCTTTGCATGAAATTAAAAACCTGTCAATACAACCCCTTCTATGGAGTTCCCTGAACCATCTGACTCCTTCCTGAGCCCACTCTACTTATTTCAGAAACATCTGCCAAGTGGATGATTCCCCCCACAACTGAAGCACTCATGTCAGAACCTGTAACCATTTTCCCACTTGCAATGGGAGTCATCAAACGCCCAGCTAAGCCCCCTTCCTATTTGCAGTGGATCCTTTCCCTAGGCCATGCTGAAAGAAGCTCAACAATGCCGGGTACTCACACAACATGACCTGAATCCATATCCCAGCGACCCCTGTCCAGATCTGGCAAAAACCAACGTCCGCTGACAACATTGTTCATCCCAGTGTGGTGTAACCACGCATTGGCCTCGATTCATAAAGCATTCCCGCATTCGGAAATGCTGAAAACGGCTCACTTTACCGACCACACAGCAAAATCTGTATTCATAAAGGCTTTTTCCGCATGAAAAGCCGACTTTCGCGAGCAGAGTGATAAATTACCGCCTTGCGCGGTGATTATCATAGCAAAAGTAACAAGAAGTCAATTCATAAAGATTAGAGGTAGCGGTATGCAGACGGGGATTACCGCTACCTCGGATGTGGCGAGAAGCGTGCGGAATACATTGCAGTGAATGGGACAGACCTCCCAAGCAGCAGCAGAGAGAGCAGCGCACGGAGTGACTCGGCCAGCTTCTCCTGTTTCCGCATGTCTCCCGACAGCCTAACGCCAGCCTACAGCGGGATATCTCCGCACTCCTGTCACAGCTAGAAACATTTTTATGAATTACCACCCTGAAGGAGGAAATACCGACAGCGGTGCTTCCCCGCTCGACTTAACTTACCGACAGCACTTTTATGAATCGAGGCCATTGTCTCTATGAAATCTGTGAGACTCCAAAATGGCATTCAAATAACAGAGGAAGGGAACTTGTTTTTGTGCTGCTTCTCACGAACTACCCTGCCCAAAAAAAGAGCCTGCAGGTAGTTTCCAAAACGTGCGTAGGATCAAAGGCATCTCCTCCTGTCCTCATTCTTACTGCGCGGGATCAAAGGCACCCCCTCCTGTCCTCATTCTTACTGCGCGGGATCAAAGGCACCACCTCCTGTCCTCATTCTTACTGCGCGGGATCAAAGGCACCTCCTCCTGTCCTCATTCTTACTGCGCGGGATCAAAGGCACCTCCTCCTGTCCTCATTCTTACTGCGTGGGATCAAAGGCACCTCCTCCTGTCCTCATCCTTCCTGCTTGGGATAAAAGCCACCTCCTCCTGTTCTAATCCTTCGTGCTTGGGATCAAAGCCACCTCTTCCTGTCCTCATCCTTCCTGCGTGGGATCAAAGCCACCTCCTCCTGTCCTCATCCTTCATGCTTGGGATCAAAGCCACCTCTTCCTGTCCTCATCCTTCCTGCGTGGGATCAAAGCCACCTCCTCCTGTCCTCATCCTTCATGCTTGGGATCAAAGCCACCTCTTCCTGTCCTCATCCTTCCTGCGTGGGATCAAAGCCACCTCCTCCTGTCCTCATCCTTCGTGCTTGGGATCAAAGCCACCTCTTCATGTCATCATCCTTCCTGCATGGGATCAAAGGCACCTCCTCCTGTCCTCATCCTTCCTGCTTGGGATAAAAGCCACCTCCTCCTGTCCTCATCCTTCGTGCTTGGGATCAAAGCCACCTCTTCGTGTCCTCATCCTTCCTGCGTGGAATCAAAGCCACCTCCTCCTGTCCTCATCCTTCGTGCTTGGGATCAAAGCCACCTCTTCCTGTCATCATCCTTCCTGCATGGGATCAAAGGCACCTCCATCTGTCCTCATCCTTCATGCGTGGGAACAAAGGCACCTCCTCCTGTCCTCATCCTTCCTGCGTGGGATCAAAGGCACCGCCTCCTGTCCTCATCCTTCCTGCGTGGGATCAAAGGCACCTCCATCTGTCCTCATCCTTACTGCGTGGGATCAAACTGCACCTCCTATCCTCATCCTTCCTGCTTGGGATCAAAGGCACCTCCTCCTATCCTCATCCTTCATGCATTGGCATCAAAGGCACCTCCTCCTGTCCTCATCCTTCATGCGTGGGAACAAAGGCACCTCTTCCTGTCATCATCCTTACTGCATGGGATCAAAGGCACCTCCACCTGTCCTCATCCTTCAGGCGTGGGATCAAAGGCGCCTCCTCCTGTCCTCATCCTACCTGCGATCATCAGGTCTACCAGCCTGCCCCACACCGACAATAGTCCCGGCCGCATTGACCGAGATGAGGTCTGTGAAGCTCTCCCACGGGAATACCTCCCAACTTTATGAGAAAGAGGGACACTTAAGCCACACCCATTATCACGCCCCCAGCACAGCCCTAGTCATGCATACCACATACCATAAAGATTTCATAAAAAATATAAGTTGCTAATTCAAACCACACTAGTCCTTTCCATCCTGGTTCATTTTCCTTCATAATATCATTTTGAAATTAGTAATATATCAATTTAAAGGATGGGAAAAAAGTTTAGAATCAAACACATTTGTAGTAGAGAAATATATATATATTTACATAGAAAGAGGGACACAGTCCTGAAAGAGGGACAAATGAGGAGGAAAGAGGGACAGTTGGGTGCTATGCCTTGAAGGTCTCCCCGCCATACAGTGATCTATGGAGGATCCACAGCTGCTCAGGCTGCTATACTGCACAATGCAGGAGGGGAGGGGCCTGACTCTGGCCTCTCACATTAGCAGGGCCCAGATCCCTGAGCAGAGGGCTTACCTGAGCTGCAGCTCTCCCCCTGCTGCCTCCCTCCCTGCCGACACTGTGGGAGGGGAAGCGCTGCGCAGAGAAGCCACGCCCCCGGGCAATGCACAAGCAGCACTCAGAGCTCCTCCTCTGCCAGAACATGCCACGCCCAGATGTCACATGCCCACTGGCTGCGCTGCCCTGAGAAGCCCCGCCCCCTGGCAATGGCCAACCAGCACTCAGAGCTCCTCCTTTTCCGGAACATGCTACGCCCAAGTGTCACGTGACCCTTTGGCTGACCTCGAGAGAAGGGAAGCCCCGCCCCCCGGGAAGCCAGAACATGACGCAAGCCAGCCACACGCAGGGCTCCTCCTCTGCCGGAACATGCCACGCCCAGGTGTCACGTGAACCTCTGACTGGCCTCTGGAGCGGGAATTACCCGAGCTGCAGCCGCTGTACTCTCTGAGGCCTCTGCTGCTGCCACACACAGTACTACCAAGCCTGCAGGTAGCGGGGAGCAATCCACCACACCAGTGACGTCACTCCCCTCCTGACTCCAGCCACTTCCCTGACTCCACCCCTTCCAGCCACTTCCCTGACTCCAGCCACTTCCCTAACTCCACCCCCTCCAGCCACTTCCCTGACTCCACCTACTCCCCTAACTCCACCCCCTCCAGCCACTTCCCTGACTCCAGCCACTTCCCTAACTCCACCCCCTCCAGCCACTTCCCTGACTCCACCTACTTCCCTAACTCCACCCCTCAAGCCACTTACCTGACTCCTCCCCGTCCAGCCACTTCCCTAACTCCACCCCCTCCAGCCACTTCCCTGACTCCAGCCACTTCCCTAACTCCACCCCCTCCAGCCACTTCCCCGACTCCACCTACTCCCCTAACTCCACCCACTTCCCTAACTCCACCCCCTCCAGCAACTTCCCTGACTCCAGCCACTTCCCTAACTCCACCCCCTCCAGCCACTTCCCTAACTCCACCCCCTCTAGCCACTTCCCTAACTCCAGCCACTTCCCTGACTCCTCCCTGTCCAACCACTTCCCTGACTCCACCCCCTCCAGCCACCTTCCTGACTCCACCCCATTTAGCTACTTCCTGCTGTCGAAGTCCCCAATCCCTGTTAAAGTGAATGTTAAAAGTGTACCTGAGATGGGGTCCCCACCATAAAATATACAAACCTAGGGCTTCCTCCAGCCAACATCCCCTCCACCCAGCTTCTGATCGATCCCTCAGCGCTGTCCTCCGCCTCCTAGATCTTCTGTAACTTCAGTCTGCACATGCACATTGCAGCCACGCACTTTGAAGCCAATCCTGATGTCATTTCCTCCCATAGTCTCCTCTGCCTGATTTGCCAGCCCTCCACTATAGAAAGTGCATTGTCTCAGCATGAGAAATATTGGCCAATCCAGAGGTGTGGGCGGGGAAAACAGGAGGAAAAGAGGCTTCAGCCAATCAGGCTGCATTAATTAAGTCTGAGGGGAAATAGGGAAGCAAAAAAAGGACAACCCAGCATGCCCTGAAACTTCCTTTTTGTGTACCAAATTTTGTGTGTACCAAATAAGAGTCAGGTAAACTGGGGAATGATCATTTATCAACAAGAAAAGTAATAGTGATATTTAACTTTTGGATTGCCTGGTTAGCATCCTTATTACTTGTTTCCCAGATAAAAATAAAGAATTGATTTTATGCCCGACAGTTACACTTTAAACACTATTCCCCCTCCGAGGTATAGCAACTCGCAGGGAGAGCCTATTCCAGCGCCCGGTGGTGAGCTTTGTGTGGTGAGACCACCTGCTTCGCGTATCGTCTCCTATTAATCACCCCAAAACACAACCCAGTACACTGAAGCCTCCGATAGGGAGTGCTGTAATAACAGCGCAGGAGATCTGGGGGCAGCTGGCGCCACCATAGACCGTAATAGGAGTTACGGCTATAGGGGTGCACAGAGAGTAACTTCAGCACTGTCAGAAGACGGAGCTGAAGTTACATTTAAAACACTATAATTCGGCCGTCAGCAATAGCTGGGAGCCGAATTACAATAATACTGACTATCCACGTGGACCTGGAGGGGGAATAGTATCTAACGCCACCAGGACTTGTGCAGCAGCAGGATCAGCCATATACCGGCTGTATCCTGCGCCCCAAGTCTCCCGGCGGCCAGTTATCTCGTACACTCCGATAGGATCCACCATTACATTTATATATGTGCATGATTGTAGATGTGATATTTCTGTTATAATTGTGAAGGCGATGTGTAATAGGGAGTGTAGCCATCTGTGCCCCCATTACCATGGCACTCAGATAGACCGATTCCCTTATTTGCACATGGCGTGGTACCTCGGTTGCATAGAAATTTTCCTGAATAAGCCCCACAGATGGATCTGCTGCGGGGATCCCAGACTGGCAGCTTTTACTGTAGTACATCTTCTCCAGAAGCATCTATTGACTGGCAGATATTCGGGGAAACTCCTGCTCCTCAGACATGGCCAGCTCTGCCCATCTGTTGTGGAGGGGTACCAGGCCTCCTGTCTCATGTTGTAATATGTGCCTGTGCCAGCAGGCTGGGTGTGTTGTGTGTCATACTACCCTTCTGCCCACTTTGTACCCACCATAACTATACAGAGGGTTTAACCATGCCTGCATTCTGCTCAATGCTATAGTGACAGCAATGGCGTAACTATAGGCTGCAGTGCAAGTTTTATAAATGGTTCCCTCATGTTAGGACAGCAAATATGAAAAGAGAGCAGTGGGCAGACTGGTGAAAAAAAGCAGCCTAGGTCAGAAATCTCAGGGTCAGTCCTCAAACCCCAGCAGTTCAGAGTCAATGCAAACACTAGGAGGACCTGGCGCTCGATGGCTTGAGGATGCAATGTCCCTGAAAACCAGCCTCTGTATTAAAAATGCGGAAACAGTACCTGCAAACAGCATAGGTATAAGAGAAATACCTCCTGCTGTTACATGAAGTCCTCCGTGGACACAAGTTCCGTGCTATGTGCACAAACACCGCTCGTGCATATGTACTGGATCTGACTGAGGACGCCGAGTCTCTCCACCAGCAGTGATGTCACACTCTGCACTCTGTGCTATGTGCACAAACCCTGCTCGCGCGTATGTACTGGATTTGACTGAGGACGCTGAGTCTCTCCACCGGCAGTGATGTCACACTCTGCACTCTGTGCTATGTGCACAAACACCGCTCGCGCGTATGTACTGGATCTGACTGAGGCCGTTAAGTCTCCCCACCAGCAGTGATGTCGCACACTCTGCACTCCAAAGGATATGCAGGATGCTGTCGGCTCAATTCCTGTATATGGAAGCACAGAGGGGACACACCATAGTGTAGACTGCGCCTAGTGCAGACTACTGACAAATGCTTGTTTATTGACATATCAAAGATTAAAATCCCGATCCGGATTTCGGCCAGCAGCCTTCCTTCCCCTGAGGAAGGCTGCCGGCCGAAATCTGGATCGGGATTTTAATCTTTGATATGTCAATAAACAAGCATTTGTCAGTAAGTACAATCGTTGTGGGGTCTGTCCAACACTAGGCGCAGTCTACACTATGGTGTGTCCCCTCTGTGGTTCCATATACAGGAATTGAGCCGACAGCATCCTGCATATCCTTTGGAGTGCAGAGTGTGCGACATCACTGCTGGTGGAGAGACTCAGCGGCCTCAGTCAGATCCAGTACATCCGCGTGAGCAATGTTTGTGCACATAGCACGGAACTTGTGCCCACGGAGGACTTCATGTAACAGCAGGAGGTATTTCCCTTATACCTATGCTGTTTGCAGGTACTGTTTCCGCATATTTAATACAGCGGCTGGTTTTCAGGGACATTGCATCCTCCAGCCATTGAGCGTCAGGTCCTCCTAGTGTTTACATTGACTGATGTTAGGACAGCCGCAGTGTCAAAGGGGTGTAAGCAGTGGAGGGGATCAGCCAAGGACCGCCACAGTGTCAGAGAGGTGTGAGCAGGGGAGGGGACAGCCACAGTGTCAGAGAGGTGTAAGCAGGGGAGGGGACAGCCGCAGTGTCAGAGAGGTGTAAGCAGGGCTGTGGAGTCGGTCCAAAAATCCACCGACTCCGACTCCTCAGTTTAGGATTCCACCGACTCCGACTCCTCTAATTTGCATATTACAATTTTGTTGATTAAAAGTATGTAACATGAAATTCGTTTTTTAACTGCCAACGCTTAGGAATTTTACAAGACAACTGAAGTGAGAAGGATATGTAGACTACTATATTTATTCCCTTTAGACTAAAACTAGTCCTTGGTAAGAGTACTTGTAAAAGGTACAAACCGGAACAAAGAACATCTATCAGGCCCTAGGCAATGTAAGTGTGGGTACATGTAAGAATGATGTGCAGGTACTCTGCAGGGGAATGAGGAGATTCTTCCTCTATTACACATTCTTCATGCACAATCTGAACAAGGTTTATGGGTGACAGACAACACCTCTGTATTCAATGTGCACAGCATTCTCAGTGGATTCCCTGCAGCTCTGTGGGGAGTGCATATGTAGAGTATAGTACTACTGTGTAACAAAGTAAACCTGAGACAGATGAAATTAAAGTTTTATACAGACCTGGGGCTTCCTCCAGCCGCCTTCAGGATAATCAGTCCCTCGTTGTCCTCCTCCACCACCTGGATCTTCTGCTATGAGTCCAGGTACTTGAGCCAGTCGGGCGTAGTGCGCATGCACACACTCCGCCGCCAGGAGCATACTACACCTGTGCAGCACTATTGCGCAGGTGCAGAATGTTCCTGGCTGTGGGAGCGGCATGCGGCCGGATAGCGCTGACTGGCTGAATTACCAGGACTCATAGCAGAAGATCCGGGTGGTGGAGGACAGCGAGGGACTGAAGGGGGCTGGAGGAAGCCCCAGGTATGTATAAAACTTTACTTTTCATCCGTCTCAGGTACCCTTTAATTTGTAGTCACCAAACCAAATTTTAACAACATATCAAATTTGATTTCATCAGCAAAGGGAGTGCATACATTTGCATAAATCAGCATCAATGCAGAATTATTTCCATCTCATTGACCATTTCTATTAGTGACACAGCTACACATCAGGCTTTATTCTTACAGCATAGATGTTATTTAGTATATATAAGAGATTCCTGTACACATCATATATACAGTCACAATCAGATCTGTAGATCTGACCTTAAAAATACGGGGACTGCTTTATTGAAGCAGCACAAGTAACTAATTTTGATTGGTTTATTTCATTTTTGTGGACTAAGCACAGCTATTACTGTATATATACTGTATATATACATTATTTTTAATGACTATTATCTGAGAAATAGAACATTTTATCATATTTTCTATTTTTCTATTTTAATTACAGTTACAAATTCATTAGGAGTCGGAGTCGGAGTGCATTTTTTCCCGACTCCGACTCCAGGCACCCAAAATTGCCCGACTCCGACTCCACGACTCCGACTCCACAGCCCTGGGTCTAAGCAGGGGAGGGGACAGCCGCAGTGTCAGAGAGGTGTAAGCAGGGGAGGGGACAGCCGCAGTGTCAGAGAGGTGTAAGCAGGGGAGGGGACAGTTGCAGTGTCAGAAAGGTGTAAGCAGGGGAGGGGACAGCCACAGTGTCAGAAAGGTGTAAGCAGGGGAGGGGACAGCCGCAGTGTCAGAGAGGTTTAAGCAGGGGAGGGGACAGCCGCAGTGTCAGAGAGGTTTAAGCAGGGGAGGGGACAGCCGCAGTGTCAGAGAGGTGTAAGCAGGGGAGGGGACAGCTGCAGTGTCAGAAAGGTGTAAGCAGGGGAGGGGGCAGATGCAGTATTAGGGAGGTGTAAGCAAGGGAGGGTACAGTTGCAGTATCAGAGAGGTGTAAGCAGGAGAGGGGACAGCTGCAGTGTCAGAGAGGTGTAAGCAGGGGAGGGGACAGCCACAGTGTCAGAAAGGTGTAAGCAGAGGGGGGGACAGCCGCAGTGTCAGAGAGGCGTAAGCAGGGGAGGGGACAGATGCAGTATTAGGGAGGTGTAAGCAAGGGAGGGGACAGCTGCAGTGTCAGAGAGGTGTAAGCAGGGGAGGGGACAGCTGCAGTGTCAGAGAGGTGTAAGCAGGGGAGGGGATAGCCTGCTACAGTTTACTTTTTAACCCACTTTTTGATGGAATAAAAGAGCTTTAATACAAATTGGTGGTGCCGACTCTACTGTGGACTGTTAAGCAGGGGAGGGGGCAGCAGCAGTATCAGGGAGGTGTAAGCAGGGGAGGGGACAGCCACAGTGTCAGAGGTGTAAGTAGGGGAGGCGACAGCTGCAGTATCAGTGAGGTGTAAGCCGGGGAGGGGACAGATGCAGTGTCAGGGAGGTGTAAGCAGGGGAGGGGCAGTTGCAGCATCAGAGAGGTGTAAGCAGGGGAGGGGACAGCTGCAGTATCTGGGAGGTGTAAGCAGGGGAGGGGACAGATGCAGTATCAGTGAGGTGTAAGCAGGGGAGGGGGCAGATGCAGTATCAGGGTGGTGTAAGCAGGGGAGAGGACAGCTGCAGTGTCAGAGAGGTGTAAGCAGGGGAGGGGACAGCTGCAGTATCTGGGAGGTGTAAGCAGGGGAGGGGACAGATGCAGTATCAGTGAGGTGTAAGCAGGGGAGGGGGCAGATGCAGTATCAGGGTGGTGTAAGCAGGGGAGGGGACAGCTGCAGTGTCAGAGGTGTAAGCAGGGGAGAGGACAGCTGCAGTGTCAGAGAGGTGTAAGCAGGGGAGGGAACCGCCAAGGACAGCTGGACGGTTTTCCATTTTTCTGGTGCTTTATATAATGTTCATATTGTTCCAGTAAAGCTAATTTTGGAAGGATAGTCTGAGATGAAACTGTTACTGCAACACACTTGTTTTTCAGGTTTGGATAGAGCAGAGAAGGGTCAACTTGCATAACTAAATTGTCTTTACATGCTAAATTTCTCCTTTAAAGTTTAGTGAATATTTTTTCAAATAGAGTGGTTGCTGGTTGCCAATAGACCACTGCGCATGTCAGCTGGTTGCCGAGAGACCACTGCGCGTGTCAGAGGGGTCAGTTGTTGCCTCAGGGCCGTACCTTAGTACCTGACGACCCCATGTGGTCTTAAACCGCCATTCTCACTTCTGTCATTCCAGAAAACTTATTTTGCAAAATTCTATAGCAATCCAATCACAGCTCCAAAATATTTGTGAGTCCTCGAGCCTAGTCATGACCGTCGCCTAGAAAGCTATTACTAGAAGGTATAAAACACACAGAATATGAGAGCTAAACTGATAAGGCTGGTGCTTCGTCACAATTTATTAATATGCAGGGGTCAGCCAGATCCACAGCAGCTAAAGGCCTGCCTCAATCCAGACATGCCATACAGGTCCATAGCAGCTGAAGGTGGAGTTGGAGTGTTAGCAGGAGCAGAGTGGAGCAGGGAAGCAGAGCAGGGAGTGGCTGAGGAGACATATGAAGGTGGAGTTGGAGTGTTTAGCAGGAGCAAAGTGGAGAAGTGATGCAGTAGCAGAGCAGGAAGTGGCTGAGGAGACATATGAAGGTTGAGTTCGGGTGTTAGCAGGAGCAGAGTGCAGCAGGGAAGCAGTAGCAGAGCAGGAAGTGGCTGGGGAGACATATGAAGGTGGAGTTGGGGTGTTAGCAGGAGCAGAGAGGAGCAGGGAAGCAGTAGCAGAGCAGGAAGTGGCTGGGGAGACATATGAAGGTGGAGTTGGAGGGTTAGCAGGAGCAGAGTGGAGCAGGGCAGCAGTAGCAGAGCAGGACGTAGCTGGGGAGACATATGGAGGTGGAGTTGGAGTGTTAGCAGGAGCAGAGTGGAGCAGGGAAGCAGTAGCAGAGCAGGGAGTGGCTGGGGAGACATATGAAGGTGGAGTTGGGGTGTTAGCAGGAGCAGAGTGGAGCAGGGAAGCAGTAGCAGAGCAGGAAGTGGATGGGGAGACATATAGAGGTGGGGCTGGAGTGTTAGCAGGAGCAGAGTGGAGCAGGGAAGCAGTAGAAGAGCAGGAAGTAGCTGGGGAGACATATGAAGGTGGAGTTGGAGTGTTAGCAGGAGCAGAGTGGAGCAGGGAAGCAGTAGCAGAGCAGGGAGTGGCTGGGGAGACATATGAAGGTGGAGTTCGGGTGTTAGCAGGAGCAGAGTGCAGCAGGGAAGCAGTAGCAGAGCAGGAAGTGGCTGGGGAGACATATGAAGGTGGAGTTGGAGTGTTAGCAGGAGTAGAGTGCAGCAGGGATGCAGTAGCAGAGCAGGAAGTGGCTGGGGAGACATTTGAAGGTGGAGTTGGAGTGTTAGCAGGAGCAGAGTGGAGCAGGGCAGCAGTAGCAGAGTAGGACGTAGCTGGGGAGACATATGAAGGTGGAGTTGGGGTGTTAGCAGGAGCAGAGTGGAGCAGGGCAGCAGTAGCAGAGTAGGAAGTGGATGGGGAGACATATGAAGGTGGAGTTGGAGTGTGAGCAGGAGCAGAGAGGAGCAGGGAAGCAGTAGCAGAGCAGGGAGTGGCTGGGGAGACATATGAAGGTGGAGTTGGAGTTTGAGCAGGAGCAGAGAGGAGCAGGGAAGCAGTAGCAGAGCAGGGAGTGGCTGGGGAGACATATGAAGGTGGAGTTAGGGTGTTAGCAGGAGCAGAGTGCAGCAGGGAAGCAGTATCAGAGCAGGAAGTAGCTGGGGAGACATATGAAGGTGAAGTTGGAGTGTTAGCAGGAGCAGAGTGGAGCAGGGAAGCAGTAGCAGAGCAGGGAGTGGCTGAGGAGACATATGAAGGTGGAGTTGGAGTGTTAGCAGGAGCAGAGTGGAGCAGGGAAGCAGTAGCAGAGCAGGGAGTGGCTGAGGAGACATATGAAGGTGGAGTTGGAGTGTTTAGCAGGAGCAGAGTGGAGCAGGGATGCAGTAGCAGAGCAGGGAGTGGCTGGGAAGACATACGAAGGTAGAGTTGGAGAGTTAGCAGGAGCAGAGTGGAGCAGGGCAGCAGTAGCAGAGCAGGACGTAGCTGGGGAGACATATGAAGGTGGAGTTGGAGTGTTAGCAGGAGCAGAGTAGATCAGGGATGCAGGAGCAGAGCAGGGAGTGGCTGGGGAGACATATGAAGGTGGAGTTGGGGTGTTAGCAGGAGCAGGGAAGCAGTAGCAGAGCAGGAAGTGGCTGGGGAGACATATGAAGGTGGAGTTGGAGTGTTAGCAGGAGCAGAGTGGAGCAGGGAAGCAGTAGCAGAGCAGGGAGTGGCTGGGGAGACATATGAAGGTGGAGTTGAAGTGTTAGCAGGAGCAGAGTGGAGCAGGGAAGCAGTAGCAGAGCAGGGAGTGGCTGGGGAGACATATGAAGGTGGAGTTGGGGTGTTAGCAGGCGCAGAGTGGAGCAGGAAAGCAGTAGCAGAGCAGGAAGTGGATGGGGAGACATATGAAGGTGGAGTTGGAGTGTTAGCAGGAGCAGAGTGGAGCAGGGAAGCAGTAGCAGAGCAGGACGTAGCTGGGGAGACATATGAAGGTGGAGTTGGAGTGTTTAGCAGGAGCAGAGAGGAGCAGGGAAGCAGTAGCAGAGCAGGAAGTGGCTGAGGAGACATATGAAGGTGGAGTTAGGGTGTTTAGCAGGAGCAGAGAGGAGCAGGGAAGCAGTAGCAGAGCAGGGAGTGGCTGGGGAGACATATGAAGGTGGAGTTGGAGTGTGAGCAGGAGCAGAGAGGAGCAGGGAAGCAGTAGCAGAGCAGGGAGTGGCTGGGGAGACATATGAAGGTGGAGTTGGAGTGTTAGCAGGAGCAGAGTGGAGCAGGGAAGCAGTAGCAGAGCAGGGAGTGGCTGAGGAGACATATGAAGGTGGAGTTGGAGTGTGAGCAGGAGCAGAGTGGAGCAGGGATGCAGTAGCAGAGCAGGGAGTGGCTGGGGAGACATATGAAGATGGAGTTGGAGGGTTAGCAGGAGCAGAGGGGAGCAGGGAAGCAGTAGCAGAGCAGGGAGTGGCTGAGGAGACATATGAAGGTGGAGTTGGAGTGTTTACTAGGAGCAGAGTGGAGCAGGGATGCAGTAGCAGAGCAGGGAGTGGCTGGGGAGACATATGAAGGTGGAGTTGGAGGGTTAGCAGGAGCAGAGTGGAGCAGGGCAGCAGTAGCAGAGCAGGACGTAGCTGGGGAGACATATGGAGGTGGAGTTGGAGTGTTAGCAGGAGCAGAGTGGAGCAGGGAAGTAGTAGCAGAGCAGGGAGTGGCTGGGGAGACATATGAAGGTGGAGTTGGGGTGTTAGCAGGAGCAGAGTGGAGCAGGGAAGCAGTAGCAGAGCAGGAAGTGGATGGGGAGACATATAGAGGTGGGGCTGGAGTGTTTGCAGGAGCAGAGTGGAGCAGGGAAGCAGTAGCAGAGCAGGAAGTGGATGGGGAGACATATAGAGGTGGGGCTGGAGTGTTTGCAGGAGCAGTGTGGAGCAGGGAAGCAGTAGCTGAACAGGACGTAGCTGGGGAGACATATGAAGATGGAGTTGGGGTGTTAGCAGGAGCAGAGTGGAGCAGGGAAGCAGTAGCAGAGCAGGGAGTGGCTGGGGAGACATATGAAGGTGGAGTTAGGGTGTTAGCAGGAGCAGAGTGGAGCAGGGAAGCAGTAGCAGAGCAGGAAGTGGATGGGGAGACATATGAAGGTGGAGTTGGAGTGTGAGCAGGAGCAGTGTGGAGCAGGGAAGCAGTAGCAGAGCAGGAAGTGGATGGGGAGACATATAGAGGTGGGGCTGGAGTGTTAGCAGGAGCAGAGTGGAGCAGGGAAGCAGTAGCAGAGCAGGACGTAGCTGGGGAGACATATGAAGGTGGAGTTGGAGTGTTTAGCAGGAGCAGAGAGGAGCAGGGAAGCAGTAGCAGAGCAGGAAGTGGCTGAGGAGACATATGAAGGTGGAGTTAGGGTGTTTAGCAGGAGCAGAGAGGAGCAGGGAAGCAGTAGCAGAGCAGGGAGTGGCTGGGGAGACATATGAAGGTGGAGTTGGAGTGTGAGCAGGAGCAGAGAGGAGCAGGGAAGCAGTAGCAGAGCAGGGAGTGGCTGGGGAGACATATGAAGGTGGAGTTGGAGTGTTAGCAGGAGCAGAGTGGAGCAGGGAAGCAGTAGCAGAGCAGGGAGTGGCTGAGGAGACATATGAAGATGGAGTTGGAGGGTTAGCAGGAGCAGAGGGGAGCAGGGAAGCAGTAGCAGAGCAGGGAGTGGCTGAGGAGACATATGAAGGTGGAGTTGGAGTGTTTACTAGGAGCAGAGTGGAGCAGGGATGCAGTAGCAGAGCAGGGAGTGGCTGGGGAGACATATGAAGGTGGAGTTGGAGGGTTAGCAGGAGCAGAGTGGAGCAGGGCAGCAGTAGCAGAGCAGGACGTAGCTGGGGAGACATATGGAGGTGGAGTTGGGGTGTTAGCAGGAGCAGAGTGGAGCAGGGAAGCAGTAGCAGAGCAGGAAGTGGATGGGGAGACATATAGAGGTGGGGCTGGAGTGTTTGCAGGAGCAGAGTGGAGCAGGGAAGTAGTAGCAGAGCAGGGAGTGGCTGGGGAGACATATGAAGGTGGAGTTGGGGTGTTAGCAGGAGCAGAGTGGAGCAGGGAAGCAGTAGCAGAGCAGGAAGTGGATGGGGAGACATATAGAGGTGGGGCTGGAGTGTTTGCAGGAGCAGAGTGGAGCAGGGAAGCAGTAGCAGAGCAGGAAGTGGATGGGGAGACATATAGAGGTGGGGCTGGAGTGTTTGCAGGAGCAGTGTGGAGCAGGGAAGCAGTAGCTGAACAGGACGTAGCTGGGGAGACATATGAAGATGGAGTTGGGGTGTTAGCAGGAGCAGAGTGGAGCAGGGAAGCAGTAGCAGAGCAGGGAGTGGCTGGGGAGACATATGAAGGTGGAGTTAGGGTGTTAGCAGGAGCAGAGTGGAGCAGGGAAGCAGTAGCAGAGCAGGAAGTGGATGGGGAGACATATGAAGGTGGAGTTGGAGTGTGAGCAGGAGCAGTGTGGAGCAGGGAAGCAGTAGCAGAGCAGGAAGTGGCTGGGAAGACATGTGAAGGTGGAGTTGGAGAGTTAGCAGGAGCAGAGTGGAGCAGGGAAGCAATAGCAGAGCAGGGAGTGGCTGAGGAGACATATGAAGGTGGAGTTGGAGTGTTAGCAGGAGCAGAGTGGATCAGGGAAATAGTAGCAGAGCAGGAAGTGGCTGAGGAGACATATGAAGGTGGATTTTGGGTGTTAGCAGGAGCAGAGTGCAGCAGGGAAGCAGTAGCAGAGCAGGAAGTGGCTGGGGAGACATATTAAGGTGCTGTTGGAGTGTTAGCAGGAGCAGAGTTTACCAGGGAAGTAGTAGCAGAGCAGGAAGAGGCTGAGGAGACATATGAAGGTGGAGTTCGGGTGTTAGCAGGAGCAGAGTGCAGCAGGGAAGCAGTAGCAGAGCAGGAAGTAGCTGGGGAGACATATGAAGGTGCTGTTGGAGTGTTAGCAGGAGCAGAGTGGAGCAGGGAAGCAGTAGCAGAGCAGGACGTAGCTGGGGACACATATGAAGGTGGAGTTGGGGTGTTAGCAGGAGCAGAGTGGAGCAGGGAAGCAGTAGCAGAGCAGGAAGTGGCTGGGGAGACATATGAAGGTGGAGTTGGAGTGTTAGCAGGAGCAGAGTGCAGCAGGGAAGCAGTATCAGAGCAGGAAGTAGCTGGGGAGACATATGAAGGTGCTGTTGGAGTGTTAGCAGGAGCAGGGAAGCAGTATCAGAGCAGGAAGTAGCTGGGGAGACATATGAAGGTGGAGTTGGAGTGTTAGCAGGAGCAGAGTGGAGCAGGGAAGCAGTAGCAGTGCAGGAAGTGGCTGAGGAGACATATGAAGGTGGAGTTGGAGTGTTTAGCAGGAGTAGAGTGCAGCAGGGATGCAGTAGCAGAGCAGGAAGTGGCTGGGGAGACATATGAAGGTGCAGTTGGAGTGTTAGCAGGAGCAGAGTGCAGCAGGGAAGCAGTATCAGAGCAGGAAGTAGCTGGGGAGACATATGAAGGTGCAGTTGGAGTGTTAGCAGGAGCAGAGTGGAGCAGGGAAGCAGTAGCAGAGCAGGGAGTGGCTGGGGAGACATATGAAGGTGCAGTTGGAGTGTTAGCAGGAGCAGAGTGCAGCAGGGAAGCAGTATCAGAGCAGGAAGTAGCTGGGGAGACATATGAAGGTGCAGTTGGAGTGTTAGCAGGAGCAGAGTGGATCAGGGAAGTAGTAGCAGAGCAGGAAGTGGCTGAGGAGACATATGAAGGTGGATTTTGGGTGTTAGCAGGAGCAGAGTGCAGCAGGGAAGCAGTAGCAGAGCAGGAAGTGGCTGGGGAGACATATGAAGGTGCTGTTGGAGTGTTAGCAGGAGCAGAGTGGACCAGGGAAGTAGTAGCAGAGCAGGAAGAGGCTGAGGAGACATATGAAGGTGGAGTTCGGGTGTTAGCAGGAGCAGAGTGCAGCAGGGAAGCAGTAGCAGAGCAGGAAGTGGCTGGGGAGACATATGAAGGTGCTGTTGGAGTGTTAGCAGGAGCAGAGAGGAGCAGGGAAGCAGTAGCAGAGCAGGGAGTGGCTGGGGAGACATATGAAGGTGGAGTTGGAGTGTGAGCAGGAGCAGAGAGGAGCAGGGAAGCAGTAGCAGAGCAGGGAGTGGCTGGGTAGACATATGAAGGTGGAGTTAGGGTGTTAGCAGGAGCAGAGTGCAGCAGGGAAGCAGTATCAGAGCAGGAAGTAGCTGGGGAGACATATGAAGGTGAAGTTGGAGTGTTAGCAGGAGCAGAGTGGAGCAGGGAAGCAGTAGCAGAGCAGGGAGTGGCTGAGGAGACATATGAAGGTGGAGTTGGAGTGTTAGCAGGAGCAGAGTGGAGCAGGGAAGCAGTAGCAGAGCAGGGAGTGGCTGAGGAGACATATGAAGGTGGAGTTGGAGTGTTTAGCAGGAGCAGAGTGGAGCAGGGATGCAGTAGCAGAGCAGGGAGTGGCTGGGAAGACATACGAAGGTAGAGTTGGAGGGTTAGCAGGAGCAGAGTAGAGCAGGGCAGCAGTAGCAGAGCAGGACGTAGCTGGGGAGACATATGAAGGTGGAGTTGGAGTGTTAGCAGGAGCAGAGTGGATCAGGGATGCAGGAGCAGAGCAGGGAGTGGCTGGGGAGACATATGAAGGTGGAGTTGGGGTGTTAGCAGGGGCAGGGAAGCAGTAGCAGAGCAGGAAGTGGCTGGGGAGACATATGAAGGTGGAGTTGGAGTGTTAGCAGGAGCAGAGTGGAGCAGGGAAGCAGTAGCAGAGCAGGGAGTGGCTGGGGAGACATATGAAGGTGGAGTTGGAGTGTTAGCCGGAGCAGAGTGGAGCAGGGAAGCAGTAACAGAGCAGGGAGTGGCTGGGGAGACATATGAAGGTGGAGTTGGAGTGTTAGCAGGAGCAGAGTGGAGCAGGGAAGCAGTAGCAGAGCAGGGAGTGGCTGGGGAGACATATGAAGGTGGAGTTGGGGTGTTGGCAGGAGCAGAGTGGAGCAGGGAAGCAGTAGCAGAGCAGGAAGTGGCTGGGGAGACATATGGAGGTGGGGCTGGAGTGTTAGCAGGAGCAGAGTGGAGCAGGGAAGCAGTAGCAGAGCAGGACGTAGCTGGGGAGACATATGAAGGTGGAATTGGAGTGTTTAGCAGGAGCAGAGAGGAGCAGGGAAGCAGTAGCAGAGCAGGGAGTGGCTGGGGAGACATATGAAGGTGGAGTTGGAGTGTGAGCAGGAGCAGAGAGGAGCAGGGAAGCAGTAGCAGAGCAGGGAGTGGCTGGGGAGACATATGAAGGTGGAGTTAGGGTGTTAGCAGGAGCAGAGTGGAGCAGGGAAGCAGTAGCAGAGCAGGAAGTGGATGGGGAGACATATGAAGGTGGAGTTCGGGTGTTAGCAGGAGTACAGTGGAGCAGGGAAGCAGTAGCAGAGCAGAAAGTGGCTGGGGAGACATGTGAAGGTGGAGTTGGAGAGTTAGCAGGAGCAGAGTGGAGCAGGGAAGCAATAGCAGAGCAGGGAGTGGCTGAGGAGACATATGAAGGTGGAATTGGAGTGTTTAGCAGGAGCAGGGAGGCAGTAGCAGAGCAGGGAGTGGCTGAGGAGACATATGAAGGTGGAGTTGGAGTGTTAGCAGGAGCAGAGTGCAGCAGAGAAGCAGTAGCAGAGCAGGAAGTGGCTGGGGAGACATATGGAGGTGGAGTTGGAGTGTTAGCAGGAGCGGAGTGGAGCAGGGAAGCAGTAGCAGAGCAGGGAGTGGCTGAGGAGACATATGAAGGTGGAGTTCGGGTGTTAGCAGGAGCAGAGTGGAGCAGGGCAGCAGTAGCAGAGCAGGACGTAGCTGGGGAGACATATGGAGGTGGAGTTGGAGTGTTAGCAGGAGCAGAGTGGAGCAGGGAAGCAGTAGCAGAGCAGGGAGTGGCTGGGGAGACATATAGAGGTGGGGCTGGAGTGTTAGCAGGAGCAGAGTGGAGCAGGGAAGCAGTAGCAGAGCAGGGAGTGGCTGGGGAGACATATGAAGGTGGATTTGGAGTGTTAGCAGGAGCAGAGTGGAGCAGGGAAGCAGTAGCAGAGCAGGGAGTGGCTGGGGAGACATATAGATGTGGGGCTGGAGTGTTTAGCAGGAGTAGAGTGCAGCAGGGATGCAGTAGCAGAGCAGGAAGTGGCTGGGGAGACATATGAAGGTGCAGGTGGAGTGTTAGCAGGAGCAGAGTGCAGCAGGGAAGCAGTATCAGAGCAGAAAGTAGCTGGGGAGACATATGAAGGTGCAGTTGGAGTGTTAGCAGGAGCAGAGTGGAGCAGGGAAGCAGTAGCAGAGCAGGGAGTGGCTGGGGAGACATATGAAGGTGCAGTTGGAGTGTTAGCAGGAGCAGAGTGGATCAGGGAAGCAGTAGCAGAGCAGGAAGTGGCTGAGGAGACATATGAAGGTGGAGTTCGGGTGTTAGCAGGAGCAGAGTGCAGCAGGGAAGCAGTAGCAGAGCAGGAAGTGGCTGGGGAGACATATGAAGGTGCTGTTGGAGTGTTAGCAGGAGCAGAGTGGATCAGGGAAGTAGTAGCAGAGCAGGAAGAGGCCCTGGAGACATATGAAGGTGGAGTTCGGGTGTTAGCAGGAGCAGAGTGCAGCAGGGAAGCAGTAGCAGAGCAGGAAGTGGCTGGGGAGACATATGAAGGTGCTGTTGGAGTGTTAGCAGGAGCAGAGTGGAGCAGGGAAGCAGTAGCAGAGCAGGAAGTAGGTGGGGGGACATATGAAGGTGGAGTTGGAGTGTTAGCAGGAGCAGAGTGGAGCAGGGAAGCAGTAGCAGAGCAGGACGTAGCTGGGGAGACATATGAAGGTAGAGTTGGGGTGTTAGCAGGAGCAGAGTGGAGCAGGGAAGCAGTAGCAGAGCAGGAAGTGGCTGGGGAGACATATGAAGGTGGAGTTGGAGTGTTAGCAGGAGCAGAGTGCAGCAGGGAAGCAGTGTCAGAGCAGGAAGTAGCTGGAGAGACATTTGAAGGTGGAGTTGGAGTGTTAGCAGGAGCAGAGTGCAGCAGGGAAGCAGTAGCAGAGCAGGAAGTAGCTGGGGAGACATATGAAGGTGGAGTTGGAGTGTTAGCAGGAGCAGAGTGGAGCAGGGAAGCAGTAGCAGAGCAGGGAGTGGCTGGGGAGACATATGAAGGTGGATTTCGGGTGTTAGCAGGAGCAGAGAGTAGCAGGGAAGCAGTAGCAGAGCAGGAAGTGGCTGGGGAGACATATGAAGGTGGAGTTGGAGTGTTAGCAGGAGTAGAGTGCAGCAGGGATGCAGTAGCAGAGCAGGAAGTGGCTGGGGAGACATATAAAGGTGGAGTTCGGGTGTTAGCAGGAGCAGAGTGGAGCAGGGAAGCAGTAGCAGAGCAGGAAGTGGCTGGGGAGACATATAGAGGTGGGGCTGGAGTGTTAGCAGGAGCAGAGTGGAGCAGGGAAGGAGTAGCAGAGCAGGAAGTGGCTGGGGAGACATATGAAGGTGGAGTTGGAGTGTTAGCACTTAGCAGGAGCAGAGTGCAGCAGGGATGCAGTAGCAGAGCAGGAAGTAGCTGGGGAGACATATGAAGGTGGAGTTGGAGTGTTAGCAGGAGCAGAGTGGAGCAGGGAAGCAGTAGCAGAGCAGGAAGTAGCTGGGGAGACATATGAAGGTGGAGTTAGGGTGTTAGCAGGAGCAGAGTGCAGCAGGGAAGCAGTAGCAGGGCAGGGAGTGGCTGGGGAGACGTTTGAAGGTGGAGTTGGAATGTTTAGCAGGAGTAGAGTGAAGCAGGAAAGCAGTAGCAGAGCAGGAAGTGGCTGGGGAGACATATGAAGGTGGAGTTGGGGTGTTAGCAGTGTGGAGCAGGGAAGCAGTATTAGAGCAGGAAAAGGCTGGGGGGACACTGTATATAGCTGGAGGAAAGCAACTCACAAGTTGACACTTCGGACCTCCGTCAGATTTAGTCCTTGTGGAATATATATCAGTGGACATATGAATATTTCCCATAATGTTTGATGTTCTGAATAAGCGTGAAGAACCAATAAAACCATTGAGTTCTGACAACCTAGAAACAAACCATTGAAACGGGAGTCATCATCTTAGCGGTCAGATCCTCGCCTGATTGAGATTCCTCCTCTCCATTATGATAACACAAACTGCGGGCGCTTCTTAGCCCTAACAAAATATGTAAATTGTGAGGGGCATGCGGTCATTATTCCTGTGAACATTACACGCTCCGGTGAAGCTCTAACACGATTTAAATAATCTATAAAATGCTAATCCTCAGGCATAAGCGTTAAATAGTATTACCGGTGTGGAATGTTTTCCGAGAAAGCAGTTCCATCAAGGAGAGGAGGACATCTACCCATCTGGAACTGGTGGAATTGGAAGGATGAACAGATGAGGCAGCTAAAGATGTCCAAAAAAGAAATGATTATACTTTGCTATTTTTAGCATGTCCTAAGCCATGTCTACCATAGTATGGTAACATCTCAGAAGCCTCTCAGGGGTGGCCCTGATGACTGTCACCCATCCAAGCCAATCCCAGGCCATTTGTATTTAGAACAAAAGAAACACGATGCATGATTGAAGGCATGTTTCTGTTGAAGTGGAACTGTCGGGCATAAAATAAAAAATCAATTCTTTATTTTTATCTGGTAAACCAGTAATACGGATGCTAAGCAGGCAATCCAAAAGTTAAAATTTCTATTACTTTTCTTGTTTATAAATGATCATTCCCCAGTATTACCTGACTCTTATTTGGTACATTGCCGCACAAAGGAAGTTGCAGGGCATGCTGGGTTGTCTTTTTTTGCTTCTTTTTTTCCCCTCAGACTGCGGCAACGTACCAAATAAGAGTCAGGTAAACTGGGGAATGATCATTTATAAATAAGAAAGTAATAGAGATTTTAACTTTTGGATTGCCTGATTAGCATCCTTATTACTTGTTTATCAGATAAAAATAAAGAATTGATTTTTTATTTGATGCCCGACAGTTACACTTTAAATATTTCTGTGTTTTGTAGTCATTCCTAGGGGAAAAAAACCCAGCAACCATTCTAGGTGACACTGTGGACGTATGTGGATGGAGGCCACCACACTAGCGGCTGGATTCACTAAACCGTGATAACTCAAATATCACACCTTTTCAAATATCACACCTTATCAGATATCACACCTTATGAAAATATATCACACCTTATCAAAGATATCACACCTTATCAAAGTTAACCCGCCTTATCAGAGTAGCATAGCGAGCGCTACAAACTTATGCCCGCTAATTGGCAATGGCACATGTCCTGCCCTGAGCCCCTGCGGGTTCGTAGAGCTCGCTATGCTACTCTGATATCTTTTCATAAGGTGTGATCTTTGATAAGGTGTGATATCTTACATAAGGTGTGATATCTTACATAAGGTGTGATATCTTTTCATAAGGTGTGATCTTTGATAAGGTGTGATATCTTTGATAAGGTGTGATATCTTTGATAAGGTGTGATCTTTGATAAGGTGTGATATCTTACATAAGGTGTGATATCTTTTCATAAGGTGTGATCTTTGATAAGGTGTGATATCTTTTCATAAGGTGTGATCTTTGATAAGGTGTGATATCTTTGATAAGGTGTGATATCTTTGATAAGGTGTGATCTTTGATAAGGTGTGATCTTTGATAAGGTGTGATCTTTGATAAGGTGTGATATCTTACATAAGGTGTGATATCTTTTCATAAGGTGTGATATCTTTTCATAAGGTGTGATATCTTTTCATAAGGTGTGATATCTTTTCATAAGGTGTGATATCTTTTCATAAGGTGTGATCTCTTTGATAAGGTGTGATATCTTTTCATAAGTGTGATCTTTGATAAGGTGTGATATCTTTTCATAAGGTGTGATATCTTTTCATAAGATGTGATATCTTTTCATAAGGTGTGATCTCTTCGATAAGGTGTGATATCTTTTCATAAGGTGTGATATTTGAGTTGTCATGGTTTAGTAAATCAAGCTCAAGCTGTGATATTTAGAAGGACCATACCTTTCTTCTTCCACTGACCTGTGAATAATACAGCTCTAAACCGAGTACAGTACTGTGGGGGAGGAGGTCTGAGGAATAGATGTTGTGTTTGGCTGTTCCAGAAATAAAGATTTTATTCAGAAGTGTTCTATTTCCAGACCAGCGTGATGCCTCCACATCGAGGAACCAGGAGAGCCTTAAAGATATTTTACAGCTTCAGGTGAGCTCTAGAATTATTATCCCACCACCACCATCACCCTCACACACTGAGATGGACTGGGGGCTGCATTATGTGCAGTTAAACCCATGGAATATAGAGCAGACACAGAAAAGCCGTGTTGTGGCATCTGCTGTAACATAGCTTTGTCGTAAGAGTCTTCCTATTGCTATGTTCAATTTATGTTGTTTTTTATGTTGATCTCTTGAAGCAACTTGAGCTCAAAATGGCGACCTGGACAGCTGAGCCAGTAATAGCCATTTTGTTGTGTTTATGACAATCTTGATTAGCTCGGGCCGCTGCGGTGGTCCGCCTTGTCACACTACATTAGCAAAGCGGTGGCCTTTGAAATGAAAAGATAAATAAGGTCAACTGAATCTCTCCAAACATCATCACCCTGAGAGGGACGTGAGAAGAAACCTGCCGCCGTCAGGAAGTCTCCACAACGACGTCCAGAGGTCGCTAAAGATTGGAACTGTCAAAGCAGAGTGTATTTTATTAGCACGCGGCAAAGTCTCACTTGTCAAAGTGAAGTGTTTTTATTAAAGTTGCCATGTAAATATTACATCAGGAGCCAAGGCCTCGGCGGTGCAAAGCAACATGGTTGGCAAGACCAATTTGTCACCGTCTGTCAAAGACGTCATCAGGCTTATCAGTTCCTCGTATTTTTATTTATATTCTGCAGCTGAGATGCTGTTTGTTCTCAGAAGCCGTCTTTTGTTTTAACGGTGAGAAATGGCTTCAATTAAATATAACCGTGTTTTAGTCGGGAATGAGAAAAAAAGGCCAGTATACAAAATAACCAAAGAAAAGTCTCTAAAATGACTGAAGTTGGAACAATATATACTGAAACCAATAAAGAATGAACTTTATAGACTTCAGGGATGGCCATTACAGTTTGCTCTGCTGTAACTACCTTATGAGCTTCAGGCGAGCGCTACCCGTCAGTGGTACGGATGGGCAAGCGTCTGATCTGAGCATGTCTGGAGGTACTGACTGGATCACTCTAAACTACCTGACATTCCCAGAGGATTGGGCCCTTTGACAGGAAGTGGTGGTGGAGAACAGTGGGTCCCTTTCTAGTGATGGCGTGATGGAGTATTCCATGGTGAGGGTAGTTAGGTGGGTACTCTGATAAGGGCAGAGCAATGGTGAAGGTAGACTCGGCAGCTTACTGCACAGGCATGGCCATACTCGGCAGCTTACTGCACAGGCGTGGCCATACTCGCCAGTTCAATACACAGGCGTGGCCATACTCGCCAGCTTACTGCACAGGCGTGGCCATACTCGCCAGTTCACTACACAGTCATGGCCATACTCACTAGCTTACTGCACAGGCGTGGCCATACTCACTAGCTTACTGCACAGGCATGGCCATACTCGCCAGCTTACTGCACAGGAGTGGCCATACTCTCCAGCTTACTGCACAGGCGTGGCCATACTCGCCAGCTTACTGAACAGGCGTGGCTATACTCGCCAGCTTACTGCACAGGCGTGGCCATACTCGCCAGCTTACTGCACAGGCGTGGCCATACTTGCCAGCTTACTGTACAGGCGTGGCCATACTCACCAGCTTACTGCACAGGCGTGGCCATACTCACCAGCTTACTGCACAGGCGTGGCCATACTCGCCAGCTTACTGCACAGGCGTGGCCATACTCGCCAGCTTACTGCACAGGCGTGGCCATACTCGCCAGCTTACTGCACAGGCGTGGCCATACTCGCCAGCTTACTGCACAGGCGTGGCCAAACTCTTACTGCACAGGCGTAGCCAAACTCGCCAGCTTACTGCACAGGCGTGGCCAAACTCGCCAGCTTACTGCACAGGCGTGGCCATACTCGCCAGCTTACTGCACAGGCGAGGCCATACTCGCCAGCTTGCTGCACAAGCGTGGCCATGCTCCCCAGCTCACTGCACAGGCATGGCCATATTCGTTAGCTTACTGCACAGACGTGGCCATACTTGCCAGCTTACTGCACAGGCGTGGTCATACTCGCCAGCTTACTGCACAGGCGTGGCCATACTCGCCAGCTCACTGCACAGGCGTGGCCATACTCGCCAGCTCACTGCACAGGCGTGGCCATACTCGCCAGCTTACTGCACAGGCGTGGCCATACTCGCCAGCTTACTGCACAGGCGTGGCCATACTCGCCAGCTTACTGCACAGGCGTGGCCATACTCGCCAGCTTACTGCACAGGCGTGGCCATACTTGCCAGCTCGTGGCCATACTTGCCAGCTCGTGGCCATTCTCGTGCAGGCGCAGTAGGGCTCGTACATGACGAGGACCCTGGCCCCAATCTGAAATCTGTCCAGCTCTGATTTCTTTCAGGGGTCTGTGAGCGATTCGTTTTTTTGACCCAAAATACACTTTAAAATTCGGTTCTAATACAGTCACTTATTAAAAACATGCCTGGAAAATTAATTTTAGTGGAAAGGATTCTGTAATTTACTGTCTGGTTTGAAAGAAAAGAACAAGGAACTGACCTGCCCAGCTGCGGACATTCTATAAAATCTGGTGTGTGGCTCGCCATAGATCACCGCTGCCCTATGGAGGAGATCTGCCATAGATCGCTGCTGCCCTACGGAGGAGATCTGCCATAGATCACTGCTGCCCTATAGAGGAGATCTTCCATAGATCACCGCTGCCCTATGGAGGAGATCTGCCCCGCCATAGATCGCCGCTGCCCTATGGAGGAGATCTGCCATAGATCGCTGCTGCCCTATGGAGGAGATCTGCCATAGATCGCACCTGCCCTATGGAGGAGATCTGCCCCGCCATAGATCGCCGCTGCCCTATGGAGGAGATCTGCCATAGATCACCGCTGCCCCATGGAGGAGATCTGCTATAGATCGCTGCTGCCCTATGGAGGAGATTTGCCATAGATCACCGCTGCCCCATGAAGGAGATCTGCCATAGATTGCAGCTGCCCTATGGAGGAGATCTGCCATAGATCACCGCTGCCCTATGGAGGAGATCTGCTATAGATCACCGCTGCCCTATGGAAGAGATCTGCCATAGATCGCCGCTGCTCTATGGAGGAGATCTGCCATAGATTGCTGCTGCCCTATTGAGGAGATCTGCCATAGATCACCGCTGCCCTATGGAGGAGATCTGCCATAGATCGCCGCTGCCCTGTGGAGGAGATCTGCCATAGATCACCGATGCCCTATGGACGAGATCTGCCATAGATCGCTGCTGCCCTATGAAGTAGATTTGCCATAGATCGCCACTTCCCTATGAAGACCATCTGCCATAGATCACCGCTGCCCTATGGAGGACATCCAAAGGAGGATTGTGGTCCTGAAATGAAGGTAATTCTCGTGCAATAATCACATTAATAAACAATGGCAGTGAGAGATCGCCTGTGTACATAGGAATACCTCCACCATTCATCAGCCTCCACACAGTGCTGTCAATAAGACATCCTCAGTTATACGGCTCCACGCAGATCTCTGTACAGCAATTATCCGGGGTAATTAGATCTCTCCTTCATTAGTCCAGTGGCTGGGTAGCCGGAAATGCAGCATCACCGATAGCCCCGCCCACATGCCTGTCTCCATGACAACAGGAGGAGCCTTATTCCTCATCACAAGAAGCCATCTCATTATTCCATCACTAGTAAAACTGATAAGTCTCTTCAAGCGACATAAAAGGGAACCATAATGACATATGGCAGAATGTAACAGATTTTTCAGGATAGCCATGTGTACGTCATTTATCCCAATTTCAGTTTTAAAAACACTTGATATAACTTCTATTTTGTTATGTAGCCCCTCCCTCCCAGTGATGTCACAGCCTAGGCTAATATGTCACACATCCTTCTGCCTCAGAGCACTATGGAAAATTAGCTGATGTTACTGCCTACTAATTGGGAGAAGTGGGCGGACATTCCACAGGGATGCACCTGCCAGCAGTAAAGATTTCACCATCTATGATACATTCAAGAATATAAAATCAGGAGAAGTAAGATTTTACAGCAGACAAACACTGACTAAATCATTTATGAATGATTATTGGTGTGTGTGTGGTATGTGTATACAGTGTGTACTGTGTGTGTGTGTGTGTGTGTACAGTGTGTGTGTGTGTGTGTATACAGTGTGTGTGTGTACAGTGTGTGTGTGTGTGTGTGTGTACAGTGTGTGTACAGTGTGTGTGTGTGTGTATACAGTGTGTGTGTGTGTATACTGTGTGTGTGTGTGTGTACAGTGTGTGTGTGTGTGTACAGTGTGTGTGTGTGTGTGTATACAGTGTGTGTGTGTACAGTGTGTGTGTGTGTGTACAGTGTGTGTGTGTACAGTGTGTGTGTGTGTACAGTGTGTGTGTGTGTGTATACTGTGTGTGTGTGTATACTGTGTGTGTGTGTGTACAGTGTGTGTGTGTGTGTGTGTACAGTGTGTGTGTGTGTACAGTGTGTGTGTGTGTGTGTGTACAGTGTGTGTGTGTGTACAGTGTGTGTGTGTGTGTGTACAGTGTGTGTGTGTGTGTGCAGTGTGTGTGTGTGTATACTGTGTGTGTGTGTGTACAGTGTGTGTGTGTGTGTACAGTGTGTGTGTGTGTGTGTGTGTGTGTACAGTGTGTGTGTGTATACTGTGTGTGTGTGTGTGTGTGTACAGTGTGTGTGTGTGTGTACAGTATGTGTGTTTGTATACAGAGTGTGTGTACAGTTTGTGTGTGTATATATACATATACAGTGGCTTGCAAAAGTATTCGGCCCCCTTGAAGTTTTCCACATTTTGTCACATTACTGCCACAAACATGAATCTATTTTATTGGAATTCCACGTGAAAGACCAACACAAAGTGGTGTACATGTGAGAAGTGGAACGAAAATCATACATGATTCCAAACATTTTTTACAAATAAGTAACTGCAAAGATGGATGTGCATAATTATTCAGCCCCCCTGAGTCAATACTTTGTAGAACCACCTTTTGCTGCAATTACAGCTGCCAGTCTTTTAGGGTATGTCTCTACCAGCTTTGCACATCTAGAGACTAAAATCCTTGCCCATTCTTCTTTGCAAAACAGCTCCAGCTCAGTCAGATTAGATGGACAGCGTTTGTGAACAGCAGTTTTCAGATCTTGCCACAGATTTTCTATTGGATTTAGATCTGGACTTTGACTGGGCCATTCTAACACATGGATATGCTTTGTTTCAAACCATTCCATTGTTGCCCTGGCTTTATGTTTAGGGTCGTTGTCCTGCTGGAAGGTGAACCTCCGCCCCAGTCTCAAGTCTTTTTCAGACTCCAAGAGGTTTTCTTCCAAGTTTGCCCTGTATTTGGCTCCATCCATCTTCCTATCAACTCTGACCAGCTTCCCAGTCCCTGCTGAAGAAATGCACCCCCAGAGCATGATGCTGCCACCACCATATTTGACAGTGGCGATGGTGTGTTCAGAGTGATGTGCAGTGTTAGTTTTCCACCACACATAGCGTTTTGCATTTTGGCCAAAATGTTCAGTTTTGGTCTTATCTGACCAGAGCACCTTCTTCCACATGTTTGCTGTGTCCCCCACATGGCTTGTGGCAATCTGCAAATGGGACTTCTTATGCTTTTCTGTTAACAATGGTTTTCTTCTTGCCACTCTTCCATAAAGGCCAACTTTGTGCAGTACATGACTAATAGTTGTCCTATGGACAGAGTCTCCCACCTGAGCTGTAGATCTCTTCAGCTCGTCCAGAGTCACCATGGGCTTCTTGACTGCATTTCTGATTAGCGCTCTCCTTGTTCGGCCTGTGAGTTTAGGTGGATGGCCTTATGTTGGTAGGTTTACAGTTGTGCCATACTCCTTCCATTTCTGAATGATCGTTTGAACAGTGCTCCGTGGGATGTTCAAGGCTTAGGAAATCTTTTTGTAGCCTAGGTCTGCTTTAAATTTCTCAATAACTTTATCCCTGACCTGTCTGGTGTGTTCTTTGGACTTCATGGTGTTGTTGCTCCCAATATTCTCTTAGACAACCTCTGAAGCTGTTACAGAGCAGCTGTATTTGTACTGACATTAGATTACACACAGGTGCACACTATTTAGTCATTAGCACTCATCAGGCAATGTCTATGGGCAACTGACTGCACTAAGACCAAAGGGGGCTGAATAATTCTGCACACCCCACTTTACAGTTATTGATTCGTAAAAAAAATGTTTGGAATCATGTATGATTTTCGTTTCACTTCTCACGTGTACACCACTTTGTATTGGTCTTTCACGTGGAATTCCAATAAAATTGATTCATGTTTGTGGCAGTAATGTGACAAAATGTGGAAAACTTCAAGGGGGCCGGATACTTTTGCAAGCCACTGTATACAGTGTGTGTGTTTGTATACAGTGTGTTTGTGTGTACACAGTGTGTATGTGTGTGTGGAGTGAGTATATGTGTGTGTGCAGTGTGTGTTTTTATACAGTGTGTGTGTAGACAGTGTGTGTATGTGTATACAGTGTGTGTGTGTGTGTGTGTGTATGTGTAGTATGTGTATACAGTGTATGTGTAGTATGTGTAGACAGTGTGTGTGTATGTGTATACAGTGTGTGTGTGTATTTATTCAGTGTGTGTGTGTGTGTGTGTATGCAGTGTGTGCGTATGTGTAGCATGTGTGTACAGTGTGTGTGTGTGTGTGTGTGTGTGTGTGTAGACAGTGTGTGTATGTGTATACAGTGTGTGTGTATGTGTATACAGTGTGTGAGTGTGTGTTTATTTGGTGTGTGTATACAGTGTGCGTATGTGTAGTTTGTGTGTGTGTTTGTGTGTGTACATTCTACACACAGACAGTGTGTGTGTGTAGTGTGTGTATACAGTGTGTATGTGTAGTATGTGTATACAGTGTGTGTGTGTAGTATGTGTATACAGTGTGTGTGTGTGTGTGTGTGTGTAGTATGTGTATACAGTGTGTGTGTGTGTGTGTTTATTTAGTGTGTGTTTATTCAGTGTGTGTGTGTATACAGTGTGTATGTGTAGCATGTGTATACAGTGTGTGTGTGTATGTGTATACGATGTGTGTATACAGTGTGCGTGTATGTGTATACAGTGTGTGTGTGTGTATACAGTGAGTGTGTGTGTGTGTGTGTGTGTACAAAGTGTGTGTGTGTCTGTGTGTATACAGTGTGTGTATATGTGTAGTATGTGTATACAGTGTGTGTGTGTGTGTGTGTGTGTGTGTGTGTGTGTGTGTACATATACTGCACATACACACACTGTACACACAATGTGTGTGTGTGTATACACTGTGTGTGTATGTGTATAAAGTGTGTGCGTATGTATACACTCTGTGTGAGTGTGTGTATACAGTGTGTGTGTATACAGTATGTATACACAGTGTGTATGTGTGTACAGTGTGTGTATACAGTGTGTATGTGTAGCATGTGTATACAGTGTGTGTGTTTGTAGTATGTGTATACAGTGTGTATGTGTAGTATGTGTATACAGTGTGTGTGTGTGTGTGTAGTATGTGTGTGTGTTTATTTAGTGTGTTTATTCAGTGTGTGTGTGTATACAGTGTGTATGTGTAGCATGTGTATACAGTGTGTGTGTGTGTGTATGTGTAGTATGTGTATACGATGTGTGTATACAGTGTTCGTGTATGTGTATACAGTGTGCGTGTATGTGTATACAGTGTGTGTATGTGTATACAGTGAGTGTGTGTGTGTGTACAAAGTGTGTGTCTGTCTGTGTGTATATAGTGTGTGTATAGGTGTAGTATGTGTATACAGTGTGTGTACACATACTGCACACACACACACACACACACTGTACACACAATGCGTGTGTGTGTGTGTGTGTATACACTGTGGGCGTATGTGTATACTGTGTGTGTGTATGTATACACTCTGTGAGTGTGTGTATACAGTGTGTGTGTACAGTGTTTGTGCGTGTGTATACAGTATGTATACACAGTGTGTATGTGTGTACAGTGTGTGTGTTTGTGTATACAGTGTGTGTATACAGTGTGTGTGTACAGTGTGTTTTGTGTGTGTGTGTTTGTGTGTGGAGTGTGTATATGTGTGTGTGCAGTGTGTGTGGAGTGTGTATATGTGTGTGTGTGTATACAGTGTGTGTGTGTGTGTGTGTGTGTGTGTGTGTATACAGTGTGTGTGTGTTTGTATACTGTGTGTGTGTGTTTGTGTGTGGAGTGTGTATATGTGTGTGTGCAGTGTGTGTGTGTATACAGTGGGTGTGTGTATACAGTGTGTGTGTGTGTGTGTGTGTGTGTGTGTGTGTGTGTGTATACAGTGTGTGTGAGTGTGTGTGTGTGTGTTTGTATACAGAGTGTGTGTGTGTATACAGAGTGTGTGTGTGTGTAGTGTGTGTGCACAGTGTGTGTACAGTGTGTGTGATGTGTACACAGTGTGTGTGTGTGTGTGCAGTGTGTGTATACAGTGTGTGTGTAGTGTGTGTGCAGTTACAGGTCAGTGGCACGCCTCATGTCTCTGCTCTCTCCTCAGTGAGTGATTCCTGCTCAGTGGCACAGAGACTGGGAACATGTGCTGGATATTACGAGCTGCTGATTACACACGTCTGACTCACGAGTCCTCCGCGCTCCTCACATTGTTGCTGGAATTGCCACAAAGTGGAGCCCAGCTGGGTCCTTGTGAGATCTGCGTACGGCTTCTGGGCGGCAGAGAGACTTCCTGTGTAGATGTGTCGGGAAGACTTCAAGCTTTTCAAGCCCTCTCCAGCCAAACATGGACTGCCGCAGCCTGTATCCCGGCAACCGGAATACCAAAACTGAGGCACCAAATTCACCCAGGATAATATTACCCTCTAACAAAACATGGACTGCTGCGGCCTGTATCCCGGCAACAGGAATACCAAAACTGAGGCACCAAATTCACCCAGGATAATATTACCCTCTAACTAAACATGGACTGCTGCGGCCTGTATCCCGGCAACAGGAATACCAAAACTGAGGCACCAAATTCACCCAGGATAATATTACCCTCCAGCCAAACATGGACTGCTGCGGCCTGTATCCCGGCAACCAGAATACCAAAACTGAGGCACTAAATTCACCCAGGATAATATTACCCTCTAACAAAACATGGACTGCTGCGGCCTGTATCCCGGCAACCAGAATACCAAAACTGGGGCACCAAATTCACCCAGGATAATATTACCTTCTAACAAAACATGGACTGCTGCGGCCTGTATCCCGGCAACCAGAATACCAAAACTGGGGCACCAAATTCACCAAAGATAATATTACCCTCTAAACAAACATGGACTGCTGCGGCCTGTATCCCGGCAACCAGAATACCAAAACTGGGGCACCAAATTCACCCAGGATAATATTACCCTCCAGCCAAACATGGACTGCTGCGGCCTGTATCCCGGCAACAGGAATACCAAAACTGAGGCACCAAATTCACCCAGGATAATATTACCCTCTAACAAAACATAAACTGCTGCGGCCTGTATCCCGGCAACCAGAATACCAAAACTGGGGCACCAAATTCACCCAGGATAATATTACCCTCTAACAAAACATGGACTGCTGCGGCCTGTATCCCGGCAACAGGAATACCAAAACTGAGGCACCAAATTCACCCAGGATAATATTACCCTCTAACAAAACATGGACTGCTGCGGCCTGTATCCCGGCAACCAGAATACCAAAACTGAGGCACCAAATTCACCCAGGATAATATTACCCTCTAACAAAACATGGACTGCTGCGGCCTGTATCCCGGCAACAGGAATACCAAAACTGAGGCACCAAATTCACCCAGGATAATATTACCCTCTAACAAAACATGGACTGCTGCGGCCTGTATCCCGGCAACAGGAATACCAAAACTGAGGCACCAAATTCACCCAGGATAATATTACCCTCTAACAAAACATAAACTGCTGCGGCCTGTATCCCGGCAACCAGTATACCAAAACTGGGGCACCAAATTCACCAAATATAATATTACCCTCTAACCAAACATGGACTGCTGGGGCCTGTATCCCGGCAACCAGAATACCAAAACTGGGGCACCAAATTCACCCAGGATACTGGTACCCTCTAACCAAACAGGGAATCCCGCGGCCTGTATCCCGGCAACCAGAATACCAAAACTGACGCACCAAATTCACCAAGGATAATATTACCCTCTAACCAAACATGGATTGCTGTGGCCTGTATCCCGGCACCAAATGCACAGAGCATAATGGTACCCTCCAGCCAAACATGGAATGCTGCGGCCTGTATTCAGGCAACTGTGTGCCATACAAAATGCCCAAACGAAGGCACCAAATTCACTGGGCGTAATCTAACCAAACATGGAACGCTGCGGTCTATAGATTGCTCGCAATAATTTTAATCTCATGATTATGGCGATATCGGTTAGCAAGCCTCTTGCCTTCTGCCTTCCTTATTTGGTAGGTGGTGCTATACATGTGTGATCCTTCTTTCACATCCCCAATGAACAGAGCTCCCCATCTGAAGTTCTGAGAGTTGTCACGTGGATCCGGTATTGGCCACCTTCCTCTGAATAAAGCATTTGTGCCTTATTGGAAAGGCGTTGTGTCATAACGTCCAATCCAATATAAGCGGCACCCAGTCTCCTCCCGAACACCAGAACCCTGCTCGTGCCTCAGCAGCCATGGGACTCTTACACATAACAACCTAAACTATAAACTGCTAATAAAGTAAAACACGTGACACTCCACGCTGGCATTGAAAGGCTGTGGACATCTTTATTGGTTTTGCAAAGCTTTTAAAATGTTATGAGATCCATAAACCTAAAACTTTATTAACAAAAAACGGTACTTACGTATTGTACCGTTTGAAAACTTTGGCAGTTCCATGTTAAGGACCAGGCCATTATGCGCAGATCTGTGCTGCGTAGGCTCTCCAGCCCACAGCACAGATATGGAATGAGGCAGGACGACCAGACTCCCCCCCCCCCCTTTTTCCCCACTAGGGGAATGACCTGCTGGGGGGGTCTGATCACCGCCGCTCTGTGTGGCCGAGTGGCGATATTTGCCTTCCCTCCCTCCACTCCTTGCTGTGGGCGGCACAGGACGGCGATCCGTCATGCGCCGCCTCTGATGGGCTTCAGCCTATCAGATGCCGGCGATCCCCGGCCAATCAGAGGCCGGGAATCGCTGATCTCCTTTATGCAGTGCTGTATGATGTAAACAGCGGGGATTTCTTCCCCGCGTGTTTACATTTCACCTGTGAGCCGCAATCGGAGGCTCGCAGGCAGTTCACGGAGGCACCCTCCGTGAACTGACATGGAACGTTTCCATGGAAACACCACTTCGACCTGCCGACGCCTATCGGCGTTAGGTGGTCGTTAAGTGCAGTGGCGTAGCATTGGGGATAGCAGCCATAGCGCAGCTACGGGCCCTGTGGCAGCGCTACGTCACAGGGGCCCGCCGCTGCCTGAGAGGACTTCTTTTGGTTTTTTTTTTTCGCCGGCCGTCCAGTCGGGCGGGCCCCCCCCCTCACCTTGGCGCCCCCCCAATCCTGGGGTCCCCCCTCCTTTAATCAGCGGCGAGAGAGCGGCCGGCATATACAGAAAGCTCCGGCGGGGGTAATCAGCCTCTAGAGGTTCAGCTGCCTCCGGGCAAGCCTGTCTCCTCTGTATTGCTGCTCGCACCACTTCCTGGTTTATTGCGAGCAGCAATACAGTGGGGACACCGTAGCCCGGGAGGCAGCTGAACCTCTAGAGGCTGATTACCCCGCCGGAGCTTCCTGTATATGCCACTCTCTCGCTGATGGAAGGAGGGGGGACCCCAGGTGAGGCAGGGGGATAAGGGTCGGGCCCCTACCCCACTAACTACTCGGCTACCTCCCCTCCCACCCGGCTACCTAACTGCCCACTACCTAACTTCCCACCTGGCTACCTAACTGCCCACCCTCCCACCCGGCTACCTAACTGCCCACTATCTAACTGCCCACCCTCCCACCCGGCTACCTAACTGCCCACCCTCCCACCCGGCTACCTAACTGCCCACTACCTAACTGCCCACCCTCCCACCCGGCTACCTAACTGCCCACCCTCCCACCCGGCTACCTAACTGCCCACTACCTAACTGGCCACCCTCCCACCCGGCTACCTAACTGCCCACCCTCCCACCCGGCTACCTAACAGCCCACTACCTAACAGCCCACCCTCCCACCCCGCTACCTAACTGGCCACCCTCCCACCCGGCTACCTAACTGCCCACTCTCCCACCCGGCTACCTAACAGCCCACTACCTAACAGCCCACCCTCCCACCCCGCTACCTAACTGGCCACCCTCCCACCCGGCTACCTAACTGCCCACTCTCCCACCCGGCTACCTAACTGCCCACTACCTAACTGGCCACCCGGCTACCTAACTGCCCACTACCTAACTGGCCACCCTCCCACCCGGCTACCTAACTGGCCACCCTCCCACCCGGCTACCTAACTGCCCACCCTCCCACCCAGCTACCTAACAGCCCACTACCTAACTGCCCACCCTCCCACCCGGCTACCTAACTGCCCACCCTCCCACCCGGCTACCTAACTGCCCACTCTCCCACCTGGCTACCTAACTGCCAACTACCTAACTGGCCACCCTCCCACCCGGCTACCTAATTGGCCACCCTCCTACCCGTTTACCTAATTGCTCACCCTTGCCCACCCTCCCACCCGGCTACCTAACTGCCCACTCTCCCACCCGGCAACCTAGCTGGCCACTACCTAACTGCCCACCCTCCCACCTGGCTACCTAACTGCCCACCCAGCTACCTACCTGCCCACCCTGCCACCCAGCTACCTAACTGCCCACCCTGCCACCCGGCTACCTAACTCCCCACCCGGCTACCTAACTGCCCACCCGTCTACCTATCTGCCTACCCTCCCACCCGTCTACTTATCTGCCTACCCTCCCACCCAGCTACCTAAATGCCTACCCAGTGCAGTGCCGCCTGCACCGCAAATAGTGTACCAGCCTGCCCAACCACCCTCCCTCCAGGTAATTAATATTAGCCCACTATAGACCTAACTACATATACTGTATTTTGTGGGGAAATCTGGCGACAATCTGATTGCATTTTGTGGGGAAATCTGGCGACAATCTGATTGCATTTTGTGGGGAAATTTGGCGACAATCTGATTGCAATTTTTGGGGAAATCTGCCAACAATCTGGTTGCATTTTGTGGGGAAATCTGCCGCCAATCTGGTTGCATTTTGTTGGGAAATCTGCCAACAATCTGGTTGCATATTGTAGGGAAATCTGCCAACAATCTGGTTGCATATTGTAGGGAAATCTGCCAACAATCTGGTTGCATATTGTAGGGAAATCTGCCAAAAATCTGGTTGCATTTTGTGGGGAAATCTGCCAACAATCTGGTTGCATATTGTGGGGAAATCTGCCGACAATCTGGTTGCATAATGTGGGGAAATCTGCCGACAATCTGGTTGCATATTGTGTGGAAATCTGCCGACAATCTGGTTGCATATTGTGTGGAAATCTGCCGACAATCTGGTTGCATTTTGTTGGGAAATCTGCCGACAATCTGGTTGCATACTGTAGGGAAATCTGCCGACAATCTGGTTGCATTTTGTGGGGAAATCAGTTTTCCCCACAAAATGTTTGGGTGGGAGGTCCGAGGTCCGTGGGGTTGGAAGGTCGTGGGGGGGGGGCATAATTTTTTTTGCTATGGGGCCCAGTCATTTCTAGCTACGCCCCTGGTTAAGTGGTTAAGTTCTGTTTGCTCCACTACCAAGATTTAACCCTTTTTGAAAAGCTGAAAGTCCTGGCTTTCCATTACACCAGGTCCTGTGTCAGTATAATGCTCTATTGCCAAGTTATAGGGTTTTGAAGGAGGGGTGTCCCCTTCATCTTGAGAGGTAAAGAGTCTGTATAGATGGGCTGCTCCTTCGCCGTAATAGAGTCTCCAGCCCCGGCCAGTAACACACAGAGAGAGGTCAGGAGGGTGTATAGCTTGTCTGCTCCTTCGTCTTCTGTAATGAGACCCCTGCGACAGAAGACGACCTCCCGGGGGCGCTGCTGATCATCAATGTCGGGTTTGTCCGGTACTTCTGCAATCACGCTATGTGCAACCAAGATGCAGGGGACACCCCTCCTTCAAAATCTATTAACTTAGCAACGGAACATTACACTGGCATGGGACCTGGTGTAATGGAAGGCCAGGACTTTCAGCTTTTCAAAAGGGTTACATCTTGATAGTGGCGCAAACAAAACCTAAACAAGGAACTGCCAAACTCTTCAGACTGTATAAGGTACCATTTAGGCCTCTTGCACACTGCAAGTGATTCCGATTCAGATTCCGCTTTATAATCAGTTTTTACATCTGAATCAGATTCCAATTTGCAGTGTGCAGGGAGCAAACTGCAAATCGGAATCTGAATCGGATGTAAAAACTGATTAAAAAGCGGAATCTGAATCGGAACCACTTGCAGTGTGCAAGAGGCCTTATACGGAAGTACCCAAAAAAACTTTATTAAATAACCATGTACATAAACTCACCATCACGGTTCAGACAAGCTTTTATTTAACATAACACCAATAGGACCACATCGCTAAATCTTGTCCACACCACTGGCTTACCGCATAAACACTGACCACAGCGTATTGACACAAAAAACTTAGGGAGCGGAGGAGGGGCGCTCGTCCTGGGCCACATAGGAAAAAGCTGAACTGACAGACTGGACCCTCTTTATATCCACCTACCTCACCTGCCATTCGCTGGTGCAACAATGTATCTGCCCAGGAACAGCTGGTAGAATTCTTTACCTACCTGAGCCGACCAATCAGCCGACTTAACGTTTTTCCATTGACAACCTGTACTAGAGGCTACAGCCAATCAGCAGGGCCTCCACCTCAGAGAGGAAAATAGGAAATGACCTCAGGAGAGGAAAATCACTTTACCTCACAGGATTGCCACAGACCCACGTGGGGCCTACTTTATACCATGCAGCCCTTTTCAATCTCATTGCATAAACTCTAAATTACCATTAATTAGCCCCAGTACAAACACTACACATACGATACAGTACATACATAGACATACGACTATGGTGGGGATTAGATTGTGAGCTCCTCTGAGGGACAGTTAATTGACAAGATTGCACTCTGTACAGCGCTGGGTAAGATGTCAGCGCTATACAGTATAAATAATTACTAAAAAAAACTGGTTGCTGGGGCCCGCTGTGCACACTGACGGCAGCGAGCGTGAGCTCCCTTCAAATCTCATTCCTCACGAGATGACACATGTATGCATCGGTGAGGAACATCAGCGCCATGGACCCGCCTCCATTCTGCGTTAGATGGTCCTGTAGCGGTTAAACGTTAATGATGCGAGCGCTTATTCAATCACTGTAGGTGAAGGGTCACGTGGCGGGAACCCTCCGATGGAAGCCATGCCATTTCCTGTGAGGGACATCGCTGCTTCTATCGATCTGCTGCTTAATGGCAACAGACAAATTCTATCAAAGTCCTGATATTCACAAGTCAAATCCCTCCGTTCCTTAATATAAGCTATAGATCAGCCATATATTATCCAATCTCCAACGACATTCTATGCGCGGCAATGATTGACCTCCAACAAAATGGCCGCCGCGCACTTAACCAAACACTCTGACTAATGACATTTAGCTAAAGTGCTTCTTTCTCCACCGGTTCATCCAATCAGGAGATTCCTAGCTCTTTTGTGTGATCTTATGTATGCCTTTGTGTCCTTGCACTTTAATCTCAATGCTATCCTTCTGACTCTAAATGTACAGTGGTTTCCAAAATTATTCGGCCCCCTTGAAGTTTTCCACATTTTGTCACATTACTGCCACAAACATGAATCAATTTTATTGGAATTCCACGTGAAAGACCAACACAAAATGGTGTACACGTGAGAAGTGGAACGAAAATCATACACGATTCCAAATAACTGCAAAGTGGGGTGTGAGTAATTATGACTCAGGGGGCTGAATAATTTTGCACACCACACTTTGCAGTTATTTGGAATCATGTATGATTTGCGTTCCACTTCTCACATGTACACCACTTTGTGTTGGTCTTTCACGTGGAATTCCAATAAAATTGATTCATGTTTGTGGCAGTAATATGACAAAATGTGGAAAACTTCAAGGGGGCCGAATACTTTTGCAAACCACTGTGTGGATTGGTCATGTGACATTTCCCCAGTCCTTTACAATCATGTGTAGACCCATAAACTGCTCTTGTGTAACTGTTATGTTTGACACCTAAGCCATTATAAGGCATAATCACTTTTAAGAAAGATTAAAGCGGTAAGAAAAATACAAGTGTGAGCTCCGCTGAGGACAGTTAGTGACATGACTATGTACTCTGTAAAGTGCTGTAGAAGATGTCAGTGCTATATAAATACATAATAATAATATGGTAGGACATTAGCCTATGACTATGGTAGGATTAGAGTGTGAGCTCCTCTGAGGACAGTCAGTGACATGACTATGTACTCTGTAATGTGCTGCAGGAGATGTCAGTGCTATATAAATACATAATAATAATATGGTAGGACATTAGACTATGACTATGGTAGGATTAGATTGTGATTTCCTCTGAGGACAGTCAGTGACATGACTATGTACTCTGTAATGTGCTGCAGAAGATGTCAGTGCTATATAAATACGTGATAATAATATGGTAGGTCATTAGACTATGACTATGGTAGGGATTAGATTGTGAGCTCCTCTGAGAACAGTCAGTGACGTGACTATGTACTCTGTAATGTGCTGCAGGAGATGTCAGTGCTATATAAATACGTGATAATAATATGGTAGGTCATTAGACTATGACTATGGTAGGGATTAGATTGTGAGCTCCTCTGAGAACAGTCAGTGACGTGACTATGTACTCTGTAATGTGCTGCAGGAGATGTCAGTGCTATATAAATACATAATAATAATATGGTAGGACATTAGACTATGACTATGGTAGGATTAGATTGTGATTTCCTCTGAGGACAGTCAGTGACATGACTATGTACTCTGTAATGTGCTGCAGGAGATGTCAGTGCTATATAAATACGTGATAATAATATGGTAGGTCATTAGACTATGACTATGGTAGGGATTAGATTGTGAGCTCCTCTGAAGACAGTCAGTGACATGACTATGTACTCTGTAATGTGCTGCAGAAGATGTCAGGGCTATATAAATACATAATAATAATATGGTAGGACATTACACTGACTACAGTAGGGATTAGAGTGTGAGCTCCTCTGAGGACAGTCAGTGACATGACTATGTATTCTGTAAAAGGCTGCAGAATATGTCAGTGCTATATTAAAACATAAATAATAATAATAATACATAATAATAATATGGTAGGACAGACTATGACTATGGAAGGATTAGATTGTGAGCTCCTCTGAGGACAGTCAGTGACATGACTATGTACTCTGTAATGTGCTGCAGAAGATGTCAGTGCTATATAAATACATAATAATAATATGGTAGGACATTAGACTATGACTGTGGTAGGATTAGAGTGTGAGCTCCCTGAGGACAGTCAGTGACATGACTATGTACTCTGTAACGTGCTGCAGAAGATGTCAGTGCTATATAAATACATAATAATAATATGGTAGGACATTAGACTATGACTATGGTAGGATTAGATTGTGAGCTCCTTTGAGGGACAGTCAGTGACATGACTATGTACTCTGTAATGTGCTGTGGAAGATGTCAGTGCTATATAAATACATAATAATAATATGGTAGGTCATTAGACTATGACTATGGTAGGATTAGAGTGTGAGCTCCTCTGAGGACAGTCAGTGACATGACTATGTACTCTGTAATGTGCTGCAGAAGATGTCAGGGCTATATAAATACATAATAATAATATGGTAGGACATTACACTGACTACAGTAGGGATTAGAGTGTGAGCTCCACTGAGGACAGTCAGTAACATGACTATGTATTCTGTAAAAGGCTGCAGAATATGTCAGTGCTATATTAAAACATAAATAATAATAATAATACATAATAATAATATGGTAGGACAGACTATGACTATGGAAGGATTAGATTGTGAGCTCCTCTGAGGACAGTCAGTGACATGACTATGTACTCTGTAATGTGCTGCAGAAGATGTCAGTGCTATATAAATACATAATAATAATATGGTAGGACATTAGACTATGACTATGGAAGGATTAGAGTGTGAGCTCCTCTGAGGACAGTCAGTGACATGACTATGTACTCTGTACAGTGCTGCAGAAGGGGTCAGTGCTATATAAATACATAATAATAATATGGTAGGACATTAGACTATGACTATGGAAGGATTAGATTGTGAGCTACTCTGAGGACAGTCAGTGACATGACTATGTACTCTGTAAAGTGCTGCAGAAGATGTCACTTCTCTATAAATACATAATAATAACTAATAATATTTTAGGATATTAGAATATGACACTTTGCAGTGTGTGACCAGACAATAACCCAGAATCTTTGGAGCTCATATTTGCACCTTACTGGCAGCTGTGACTACATTTGGCAGATGTGACCACATTTCAGTTTTCATATTGATGAACTAAATCTACATTTTGCAATTATTTGCACTCTTCTTTGCAGTAGAAGTAAACTATGTGAACCCCCAGATCAGGCCTTCTTCTGAGCGATCAGTGAGGTCCCTGGCTCACTCTGATACAGTGGTAACATGTTTGGAATTGGAAATGGAGTTAGAAGCCTCCAGCCGGTTCCTTGTGCAGGTCTCAGTCATACGGGACAAACAGAAATCTCTGAGCACATGGCTAGGACAGCACTATAGGGCCACCTTGGCCTCCTCTGAGATCACAATCTCAGCCGATTCCTCAGGTGGACTCTATCCTCTTCTCAGATGTGATATAAATTCTGCTCAGCTGGTCTCAGTCATACGGGATAGATGTAAATCTCTGAGCACATGGCTAGGGCAGCACTATAGGGCCACCTCGGCCTCCTCTGAGATCACAATCTCAGCCGATTCCTCAGGTGGACTCTATCCTCTTCTCAGATGTAATACAAGTTCTGCTCAGCTGGTCTCAGTCATACGGGACAGATGTAAATCTCCGAGCACATGGCTAGGGCAGCACTATAGGGCCACCTCGGCCTCCTCTGTGATCACAATCTCAGCCGATTCCTCAGGTGGACTCTATCCTCTTCTCAGATGTGATATAAGTTCTGCTCAGCTGGTCTCAGTCATGTGGGATAGATGTAAATCTCTGAGCACATGGCTAGGGCAGCACTATAGGGCCACCTCGGCCTCCTCTGAGATCACAATCTCAGCCGATTCCTCAGGTGGACTCTATCCTCTTCTCAGATGTGATATAAGTTCTGCTCAGCTGGTCTCAGTCATACGGGATAGATGTAAATCTCTGAGCACATGGCTAGGGCAGCACTATAGGGCCACCTCGGCCTCCTCTGTAATCACAATCTCAGCCGATTCCTCAGGTGGACTCTATCCTCTTCTCAGATGTGATATAAGTTCTGCTCAGCTGGTCTCAGTCATGTGGGACAGATGTAAATCTTTGAGCACATGGCTAGGGCAGCACTATAGGGCCACCTCGGCCTCCTCTGTGATCACAATCTCAGCCGATTCCTCAGGTGGACTCTATCCTCTTCTCAGATGTGATATAAGTTCTGCTCAGCTGGTCTCAGTCATACGGGACAGATGTAAATCTCTGAGCACATGGCTAGGGCAGCACTATAGGGCCACCTCGGCCTCCTCTGTGATCACAATCTTAGCCGATTCCTCAGGTGGACTCTATCCTCTTCTCAGATGTAATACAAGTTCTGCTCAGCTGGTCTCAGTCATACGGGACAGATGTAAATCTCTGAGCACATGGCTAGGGCAGCACTATAGGGCCACCTCGGACTCCTCTGTGATCACAATCTCAGCCGATTCCTCAGGTGGACTCTATCCTCTTCTCAGATGTGATATAAGTTCTGCTCAGCTGGTCTCAGTCATACGGGATAGATGTAAATCTCTGAGCACATGGCTAGGGCAGCACTATAGGGCCACCTCGGCCTTCTCTGTGATCACAATCTTAGCCGATTCCTCAGGTGGACTCTATCCTCTTCTCAGATGTAATACAAGTTCTGCTCAGCTGGTCTCAGTCATACGGCACAGATGTAAATCTCTGCGCACATGGCTAGGGCAGCACTATAGGGCCACCTCGGCCTCCTCTGTGATCACAATCTCAGCCGATTCCTCAGGTGGACTCTATCCTCTTCTCAGATGTGATATAAGTTCTGCTCAGCTGGTCTCAGTCATACGGGATAGATGTAAATCTCTGAGCACATGGCTAGGGCAGCACTATAGGGCCACCTCGGCCTTCTCTGAGATCACAATCTTAGCCGATTCCTCAGGTGGACTCTATCCTCTTCTCAGATGTGATACAAGTTCTGCTCAGCTGGTCTCAGTCATGTGGGACAGATGTAAATCTCTGATTGCATGGCTAGGTCAGCACTATAGGGCCACCTCGGCCTCCTCTGTGATCACAATCTTAGCCGATTCCTCAGGTGGACTCTATCCTCTTCTCAGATGTGATATAAGTTCTGCTCAGCTGGTCTCAGTCATACGGGATAGATGTAAATCTCTGAGCACATGGCTAGGGCAGCACTATAGGGCCACCTCGGCCTCCTCTGTGATCACAATCTCAGCCGATTCCTCAGGTGGACTCTATCCTCTTCTCAGATGTGATATAAGTTCTGCTCAGCTGGTCTCAGTCATACGGGACAGATGTAAATCTCTGAGCACATGGCTAGGGCAGCACTATAGGGCCACCTCGGCCTCCTCTGTGATCACAATCTTAGCCGATTCCTCAGGTGGACTCTATCCTCTTCTCAGATGTAATACAAGTTCTGCTCAGCTGGTCTCAGTCATACGGGACAGATGTAAATCTCTGAGCACATGGCTAGGGCAGCACTATAGGGCCACCTCGGCCTCCTCTGTGATCACAATCTTAGCCGATTCCTCAGGTTGACTCTATCCTCTTCTCAGATGTAATACAAGTTCTGCTCAGCTGGTCTCAGTCATGTGGGACAGATGTAAATCTTTGAGCACATGGCTAGGGCAGCACTATAGAGCCACCTCGGCCTCCTCTGAGATCACAATCTTAGCCGATTCCTCAGGTGGACTCTATCCTCTTCTCAGATGTGATACAAGTTCTGCTCAGCTGGTCTCAGTCATGTGGGACAGATGTAAATCTCTGATTGCATGGCTAGGTCAGCACTATAGGGCCACCTCGGCCTCCTCTGTGATCACAATCTCAGCTGATTCCTCAGGTGGACTCTATCCTCTTCTCAGATGTAATACAAGTTCTGCTCAGCTGGTCTCAGTCATGTGGGACAGATGTAAATCTCCGAGCACATGGCTAGGTCAGCACTATAGGGCCACCTCGGCCTCCTCTGTGATCACAATCTTAGCCGATTCCTCAGGTGGACTCTATCCTCTTCTCAGATGTAATACAAGTTCTGCTCAGCTGGTCTCAGTCATACGGGACAGATGTAAATCTCTGAGCACATGGCTAGGGCAGCACTATAGGGCCACCTCGGCCTCCTCTGTGATCACAATCTTAGCCGATTCCTCAGGTGGACTCTATCCTCTTCTCAGATGTAATACAAGTTCTGCTCAGCTGGTCTCAGTCATGTGGGACAGATGTAAATCTTTGAGCACATGGCTAGGGCAGCACTATAGAGCCACCTCGGCCTCCTCTGAGATCACAATCTTAGCCGATTCCTCAGGTGGACTCTATCCTCTTCTCAGATGTGATACAAGTTCTGCTCAGCTGGTCTCAGTCATGTGGGACAGATGTAAATCTCTGATTGCATGGCTAGGTCAGCACTATAGGGCCACCTCGGCCTCCTCTGTGATCACAATCTCAGCTGATTCCTCAGGTGGACTCTATCCTCTTCTCAGATGTAATACAAGTTCTGCTCAGCTGGTCTCAGTCATGTGGGACAGATGTAAATCTTTGAGCACATGGCTAGGGCAGCACTATAGAGCCACCTCGGCCTCCTCTGTGATCACAATCTCAGCTGATTCCTCAGGTGGACTCTATCCTCTTCTCAGATGTAATACAAGTTCTGCTCAGCTGGTCTCAGTCATACGGGACAGATGTAAATCTCTGAGCACATGGCTAGGGCAGCACTATAGGGCCACCTCGGCCTCCTCTGTGATCACAATCTCAGCCGATTCCTCAGGTGGACTCTATCCTCTTCTCAGATGTAATACAAGTTCTGCTCAGCTGGTCTCAGTCATACGGGACAGATGTAAATCTCTGAGCACATGGCTAGGGCAGCACTATAGAGCCACCTCGGCCTCCTCTGTGATCACAATCTCAGCCGATTAATAGAAGTGTGATCTCAGCCAGAAGCCACCGCAGCATGCGACAATAAAGCCGTTCCTCTCACACCCGCCACGCTAGCAGTTCATTTAACAAGATCCTCTTAATAATATTGCAGTTTAAGCAGGTCAGAAATCAATGCGTGTAATGAGACCTGGATGGATGAATAGGAGCATTAGAACCCCCTTAACAGAAGCCCTCTCCTCCCTCCACCACAGTAGAAGAAAAGGCTTGGTGAGGCCAACCTAACATGCTGCAATCTCAGCCAGTCCATCTGCATGTGAAGAACTTCCATTACATAGGATGTGAGGAGATCAGTGTAATTCGCGTGGCTGACAAGCCGCAAATGGTTGGAAGTCATCTCATCGGTGGCCACTGAGCAGAACTCATAGACAGATTTATGCAGGAGAACAGAGGCGCCAAAAGGATAAAACGGAGCTAAATGAGCTTAAAAACCAAATTCTTGGTAAATAGATGAGGTAGTGGTGGACTTTCCTCCACCAAGTAGACACACAACGACTGTAGTAAAGACAGTCAATATATTTTATTTATGAACTCCAACTATGCAACGCGTTTCGCAGGTTTGATCCCGCTTCATCAGGCAATAACAACGGAGCAATAGCATATGTGGTCAGTAGAAGAGCCAGGTTCTCCTGCATAATATGGAGTCCACCCTGGGTGGAGGGTTGAACCCCCTTTTTCTCATCTACAGAGAGCGACTTTTTATTCCTGAGTGGGGTCAGGAAAATCTCCCCACCTGCCTTTACAGTGGTTGCTTAATGGTAACTCTGGTTTGTGAGTATTAATATTTACTCTATCTAGTAACCATTTACCAGTACATATTACACTATTGGGGGCTCTTGGTGTTCCTTGTTTTTATAATAGACAGATTTATTACTCTGTGGCTGTTGACAATGGAGAGGACATCAGGAGTTCATTATAATGATTAGCGTCGCTAACAGGCCACAAATGGTTGGAAGTCATCTCATCGGTGGCCACTGAGTAGTCATCTCAGCGGTGGCCACTGAGCAGAGCTCATAGACAAGTTTATTATTTTTTGGCTGCAGACTGAAGAGAGGACCTCAGGAGTTCAGTGTAATGATTAGCGTGGCTCACAGGCCACAAATTATTATTATTAACTAGCTGGTCGCCCGGCGTTGCCCGGGTTTGTATTTGGCTTGTGTTGGGTCTGCCCACTTTTTCTAACCCTAACACACAATTACTTAATGACCAAGTATGTGAGCTTTGCGGTCTTTGGCATCAATAATTTGCAATTAAATAAAATTAATCTGATTGGATGTGGCTCCACCCCCTTTCTGAATTTGAACCCCAATCACCCAATGGCCAACTGTACCAGGTACAGGTGATTAACAGTGCAAGAATGGCAGCAATTAAATATTCCCATTAAAATTCAATAGGTATTTTGATTGGCTTTTATAGGCTCCACCCACTTTTCTGAATATTAATCCCAGTCACCCATAGACCAACTGTGCAAAGTTTGAGAACCCTACCATTAACAGTGTAAGAATGACTGCAGTTTACATTTGCGCAATGAAATTTGTATTTTTCTCCATCCACTTATTTCCTAACATTGTTCAGGTATGTATCTGGCTGGTGTTGGCTCCGCCTACTATTTCTAACCCTAACACACAATTACTCAATAACCAAGGTTGTGAGCTTTTTGCGGTCTTTGGCACCAATAATTTGCATTTAGATTAAACAAATCTGATTGGCTGTTTGTGGCTCCACCCCTTTGTCTGAATTTGAACCCCAGTAACCCAATGACCAACTGTACCAGGTTTAAGGCTTGTGCCATTAACAGTGCAAAAATGGCAGCAATGAAATATTCCATGAAAAATCAATAGGTAATTTTTGATTGCCTTTTGTAGGCTCCACCCACTTTTCTGAATATTAACCCCAGTCACCCAGTAACCAACTGTGCAAAGTTTGAGAACCCTACCATTAACAGTGTAAGAATGGATGCTGTTTACATTTTCCCAGTCAAATTTGTATTTGTCTCCGCCCACTTATGACCCGGCGTTGCCCGCTTATGTATTTGGCTGGTGTTGGCTGTGCCCACTTTTCTAACCCTAACGCACAATTATTTAATTACTCAATTACCAAGTTTGCGAGCTTTGCAGTGTTTGGCATCAATAATTTCCATTGGAATGAAACAAATCTAATTGGCTGTTTGTGGCTCCACCCCCTTTCTGAATTTGAACCCCAGTCACCCAATGATCAACTATACCAGGTTTGAGGCTTGTGCCATTAACAGTGCAAGAATGGCAGCAATGTAAACATTCCCCTTGAAAATCAATAGGTTAATTTTGATTGGCTTTTATAGACTCCACCTACTTTTCGGAATATTAATCCCAGTCACCCAGTAACCAACTGTGCAAAGTCTGAGAACCCTGCCATTAGCCGTGTAAGAATGGCTGCAGCTTACATTTTCCCAGTGAAATTTGTATATGTCTCTTTTCGGTTATGGGAATAAAAAGTATCCTATATGTTATTCCAGGTAATGTACTATGTGTGTGCCAAATTTCATTCAAATCCGTTCAGCCATTTTTGCGTGATCGAGTAACAAACATCCAAACATCCGAACTTTCCCATTTATTATATTAGTGGGATTATTATTCTGTGGAAGCAGATTATGAAGTCCAGGCCTGTCGAGCCACGTGCCATCTCAAGCATGAGGCCCGTGGCTTGGCTGGTTATTGTTTGCACTGTCTTGGACCTCTGGCTTCAGTGATGCTGTGGATAAGTATGGACTTAGCCCCAACTCCTGATAAGTAATGAGACCACTTAGGTCTGCTGCGGTGCTTTTGTTGCATCTCCAGTGGAAATTCTCCACCAATAGTCAATTAACCCTCACCTAACGATTCTGAACCCGCCTCCTGATACTTAACCCTATCATTCCCCTAACAATAACCCCCCCCCCCCCCCCCCCATGACAACATTGTCTCCCTGGCACCTAATCCTGCAGGCATAGCTCGTGCAGAGCTGAGCGTGGTGACCTGGGGTGGGCGTCTATGACGAGTGATAATATGTGATCATCATTTCTGCTGCAACTTCTAGAAGCCTTGGGGCATTTTGTCAGTTATGGGGAGGGATGAGGGTAGAGCAAGTTTTAATCATTATATCTGAAACTGGGCTTTAAATGTGGTTAACAGGTTAATTTTTTAGCATAATCACCCCTGTTTTCTCCCATTTACCTCCTGTACAGTCCCTCAATTACCAGCAAGTCAGTTTTCATAAAGCATTGATTTAATAACACCAAATTAATTACAATCGGTCTCATGCAAGTTGGTAGAATGCCATCACATTGATGGATATTTGCAATATGAGCCGCGGGCTGGCTGTCAGAGGTCCGCTATAATCTAATCATACGCCGCGTCCCCCCCCCCCACCCCCCGCAATGTGCAGAGTGTAATGTGGAGGCGGGGTCAGAGGAGCCATGTTCTGCCAGTGAAAAGAGAATTTAATCCTTTAATGATTTTTATTAGATTGGCCACAAGTGCTTTAAGAGTCTTTCCGCGGCGGAGAGAAGAAATACAACAAACTGGGAGCTTTTAAACTAATTGGAATAAGATGTCATCCCTGTCTCTAGCCTGGAGCTGTAATGAATTGGAAACGTTTTTCTACGTGTCATAGCAGACAAATCGTTTCTACGAGGAAACGAGGCAGATTCCACCTGAGAAGATGACTCTATTACAGCCAGGCCTGAGAACATGGCAGGAGGCCTACAACATGTCTTGCAGTCTGCCTCGGAGTGTGTGGCCAGCTGATGGCATCTGTCTGTGACATCTGATCAGAGTGCTGATGGAAGGAGGGAACATCAGCTCATCCATAGCAGGATCCTCCACCAGGCAACCTAGGCAGGCTCCTGAGGGCGGGGCCATCTGTCTGTGACACCTGATGAGAGTGCTGATGGAAGGAGAGCTCCTGGGGGCGGGGCCATCTGCCTGTGACACCTGATCAGAGTGCTGATGGAAGGGGGGAACATCAGCTCATCCATAGCAGGATCCTTCACCAGGCAACCTAGGCAGGCTTCTGAGGGCGGGGCCATCTGCCTGTGACACCTGATCAGAGTGCTGATGGAAGGAGGGAACATCAGCTCATCCATAGCAGGATCCTTCACCAGGCACCCTAGGCAGGCTTCTGAGGGCGGGGCCATCTGTCCGTGACACCTGATGAGAGTGCTGAAGGAAGGAGAGCTCCTGGGGGCGGGGCCATCTGCCTGTGACACCTGATCAGAGTGCTGATGGAAGGAGAGCACATCAGCTGATCACCGATGATTTCTCCTATAGACAAAGTCATGTCAGATCCAACAGGAAACAAGCACAGCTCCCAGCTTTCCCTTTTTCAGAGGGACAGTCCCTCTTTGGGAACCACGTCGATCTGTCCCTCCATCGCCCTCTTCCGTTGCACATATCTCGCTGCTACCCAAGATCCTGCAGCTCCAGATAACATCAGAATATGTGACGCACGTCCCCGGCGCCCGGCATAACGTTTATTTTATCTTCTTTCTGTTCGTCTTCCAAACATACTTCTTACTTATCCCAAACTTTCCCTGCCGCTGATGGAGATTACATCTTCCGATTCGAGAGTCTGCCATGAAGAGAGAGGCCCATCAGATGTGACCCCCGCGATCTGCCGCACGTTCCCCGTCACCGTCAGCGTTTACACAGACACATTAAACGCTTTATTATTCGCGGTTTTGCTGTAAAGTTGCGCTCGCACACTACAGATTGCTAATTTGGACAAAGGCGGCTTTGCTCTATTATATTCCGAAACTGACAATTAAGATAGGGCGATTGCAGTTAATTTACATACAGTAATTACCATTGCTTTCACAAAGCCCATTGTTTAAACATTTATGTGGCTTAACCCATTCCAGGCCACGGGGTAGCCGAATTCCGAGAAAAGCTCAAAAGGGAGCCTTTTACCAGCTTCAGCTTTATCCTTGTTTTAATCAACACATTTTCCTCCAAATATGAACAGAGGTGTATGGAGAGCAGCCTATAGAGATGGACATTGACTGATAGACTGGTGGATTCCGGCACAGACATGGGCATTGACTTATGGACTAGTGGATTCCGGCACAGACATGGACATTGGCATAGACTGGTGGATTCCGGCACAGACATGGGCATTGGCATAGACTGGTGTATTCCAGAACAGACATGGACATAGACTGGTTGTTTCCGGCACATACATGGGCAGTGAGGTAGACTGGTGGATTCCAGCACAAACATGGACATTGACATAGATTAGTGGATTCCGGCACAGACATGGACATTTGCATAGGCAGGTGGATTCCAGCACAGACATGGACAATGGCATAGACTAGTGGATTCCGGCACAAACATGGGCATTGGCATAGACTGGTGGATTCGGGCACAGACATGGACATTGGCATAGACTGGTGGATTCGGGCATAGACATGGACATTGGCATAGACTGGTGGATTCGGGCACAGACATGGGTGTTGATAGGCTGGTGGATTCTGGCACAGAAATGGGCGTTGGCGATAGGCTGGTGGATTCCAGCACAGACATGGGCATTGGCGATAGGCTAGTAGATTCCTGGCAAAGACATGGGAGTTGACTGATAGACTGGTGGATTCCGGCACACAGATGGGCATTAACATAGACTGGTGGATTCCAGCACAGACATAGACATAGATTGATAGACTGGTGAATTCTGGCAGAGATATCGGCATAGACTGAGAGAACGGTGCATTCTGGCAGAGATATCGGCATGGACTGATAGACTGGTGGGTTTTGGCAGAGATATCGGCATGGACTGATAGACTGGTGGATTCGGGTACAGACACATGCTTAAGAGAAGGGAATTGCTTGACGTTATCATTGCTGTGTAGGGTGGGTGGTGATGAAATGTTTCTTGTACACATAAAGACTTTAGGAATAATTTGAGGCATCAGATGGAAACACTTATAGGATTGAAGGTCTGGGATTGATCTTCTACACAATCTGAAAAACAATTTGCTTTTTCTTATTGCTGGAGAAAGCTTAGTACAAGTGAGTGTAGCATTGAGCCGCCAGATTGTCATTCTTCATAGATTGGACTTAAGCACATTGGTAACGGCCGCCTGTGATTGGAAGTGGACTATTTCAATGCTGTAATACGTTCTTTAGTTTTTCCATTTCTAAAATTTCATGGCTGGGAGGATATCTATTCAGAAAATTACAAAGAAGAATTACGTTTAGAACAGGCCAGTCGCTTTCCTCTCCTTCCTGGAGGCAAAGCCGCCGCAATGGGGAAACGGTCATTTTCACCTGGCAAAAAACATTATTTACGGAAGAAAAAGTAATTGCACTGAAGTTATGTTAGCGGTATAAAATTCTGAGAACTTCACAATGGGAACATTTTACATTTCTCTGAATGGCTACAAATGAAAGACTGAGATTATGACTTACCAGTTATTATTCGCTTTAATTTAAACCTAAAGCATTGCCTATATTATTTCCACGCAGTATGAAAAGAGTAGTGAGGATCTTGGCCAGGTGGAATCCTCAGGAATGGTAAAATATCGACATTGGGTAATAGTGATGGTCTTGTCTAGGAGAACTCACGGAGAAGCATGAGATTTGTTTGATCAGCTGATAGATTTGCAAAGCTCTGATTTGCTGTGATCACCTCCTGCTTTAGCACATGATCATGACTAACAAATCAGAGACATGCATATCTACCACCTGACCAGACTGTTCACATGCTTCTCCATGACTTCTCCTAGACATGACCATCACTAATCAGAGACTTACATATCTATCACCTGACCAGACTGATCACATGCTTCTCCATGACTTCTCCTAGACACGACCATCACTAATCAGAGACTTAAATATCTATCACCTGACCAGACTGATCACATGCTTTTCCATGACTTCTCCTAGACATGACCATCACTAATCAGAGAGTTATGCTGGGCATACACGGGGTCGAGGCAGGCTTATCAATCGAGCCGCTGATGGCTCGATTGATAATATCCGACAGGTCCGATGACCCGCCGGATAGATTCCCCGCTCGATCCCCACGGGTGGACAAAAGCGGGGAATCGAGCGGAAGATAAGCAAGCACCGCGGGGACGAGCGGGAATCGATCTGGATGGTGGCGGGGGTCGATTCGGCGGCTAATTGAGCCACTGGGTCGACCCGTGTATTCCCAGCATAACATATCTATCACCTGACCAGATTGATCACATGCTTCTCCATGACTTCTCCTAGACATAACCACCACTAATCAGAGACTTACATATCTATCACCTGACTAGACTGATCACATGCTTCTCCATGACTTCACCTAGGCATGACCATCACTAATCAGAGACTTACATATCTATCACCTGACCACACTGATCACATGCTTCTGCGTGATTTCTCCTAGACATGATCATCACCAATCAGAGACTTCCATATCTATCACCTGACCACACTGATCACATGCTTCTCCATGACTTCTCCTAGACATGACCATTACTAATCAGAGACTTGCATATCTATTACCAGTCAGTCTATGATCAGTCTGGTCAAGACTGATCACATTCTTCTCCTTCACTTCTCCTAGCCATGCAGAAAAAAACGATTTGCCCAATTGCTCAGACCACAAATCTTTTCTCAACCAGGGAGTCAACCAGCTAACACCCGGATCCCAGCAACAGGTGTCAAAATCCAATGTGAAAAGAAGAAACGACTGGGTCTCGACCTGGATTTATTCAATTATAGCTTGATTTATTAGTAGCACAGCCACTAGATAACATGACGTTTCGGCACTCAGGCCTTTATCAAATGCTAAATTGATAAAGGCCTGCGTGCTGAAACATTGTGCTATCTAGTGGCTGTGCTACTAATAAATCAAGCTATAATTGAATAAATACAGGTTGAGACCCAGTCGTTTGTTCTTTTCTTATAGCTATGACCATCACTAATCAGAGACTTACATGTCTATCACCTGACCAGTCTGATCACATGCTTCTCCATGACTTCTCCTAGACACGACCATCACTAATCAGATACTTGCATATCTATCACCTGACCAGACTGGTCGCATGCTTCTCCATGACTTCTCCTAGACACAACCATCACTAATCAGATACTTGCATATCTATCACCTGACCAGACTGGTCGCATGCTTCTCCATGACTTCTCCTAGACACGACCATCACTAATCAGATACTTGCATATCTATCACCTGACCAGACTGGTCGCATGCTTCTCCATGACTTCTCCTAGACACGACCATCACTAATCAGATACTTGCATATCTATCACCTGACCAAACTGTTCACAAGCTTCTCCTTGACCTCTCATAGATATGACCATCACTAATCACAGACTTACATATCTATCACCTGACCACACTGATTATATGCTTCTCCATGGCTTCTCCTGGGCACGACCATCACTAATCAGATACTTGCATATCTATCACCTGACCAAACTGTTCACAAGCTTCTCCTTGACCTCTCATAGATATGACCATCACTAATCACAGACTTACATATCTATCACCTGACCACACTGATTATATGCTTCTCCATGGCTTCTCCTAGGCATGACCATCACTAATCAGAGACTTAAATATCTATCACCTGACCACACTGATCACATGCTTCTGCGTGACTCCTAGACTTACATATCTATCATCTGACCACACTGATCAAATGCTTCTCCATGACTTCTCCTAGACATGACCATCTCTATTGGGTAATTTCTAGCTACTGGTCAAACCTTCACTTGCTGGTATTAAAGCAAGGACAGTGATGATTGGCTTCTGCACTCTGTCCAGTATAGAATACCAGTGAATAATGAATAGAAGTCCCCTTGTACCATAGACCTCTCTAGCCTCCATGAGAAGATGTGGACACCTCCAGTCACACCACTATTGCTGTACCAGAAGTAAAACTTGTTTCATTGGGTTAATTGATTTGCAAAACAATGTTACCGGTACTCCAATATACTTCCTTTGGTGTGGCTTGCCAGGGACAACAATGTTACCGGTACTCCAATATACTTCCTTTGGTGTGGCTTGCCATAAACAACTGCTACCCTTCTGAGTGCGCTCTCCTCTTTCTCCTCCCATTCCCCCCCACCCCTTGTCTATACAGATGCCCTCCATCTGACAGGCCCAGAGCTGCCCTCCTGCCACTGTCCTCCATCTGACAGGCCCAGAGCTGCCCTCTCCACCTCCTGCCTCTGCCTTCCATCTGACAGACCCAGAGCTGCCCTCTCCACCTCCTGCCTCTGCCCTCCATCTGACAGACCCAGAGCTGCCGTCTCTACCTACCTCCTGCCTCTGCTGTCCATCTGACAGGCCAAGAGCTGCCTTCACTCCCTCCTGCCTCTGTCAACCATCTGCCGGACCCAGAGCTGCCCCCTCTCCCTCCTGCTTCTGCTGTCCCCCATCTGACAGGCCCAGAGCTGTCCTCTCTCCCTCCTGCCTCTGTCCTCCATCTGACAGACCTAGAACTGCCCTCTCTCCCTCCTGCCTCTGTCCTCCATCAGGCAGGCCCAGAGCTGCCCTCTCTACCTCCTGCCTCTGCCCTCCATCTGACATACCCAGAGCTGCCCTCTCTACCTCCTGCCTTTGTTGTCCTTCTGACAGGCCCAGAGCTGCCCTCTCTCCCTCCTTCCACTGCCATCCATCTGACAGGCCCAGAGCTGCCCTCTCTCCCTCCTGCCTCTGTCAACCATCTGCCGGACCCAGAGCTGCCCCCTCTCCCTCCTGCTTCTGCTGTCCCCCATCTGACAGGCCCAGAAGTGTCCTCTCTCCCTCCTGCCTCTGTCTTCCATCTGCCGGGTCCAGAGCTGCCCTCTCTCCCTCCTGCCTCTGCTGTCCTCCATCTGACAGACCTAGAACTGCCCTCTCTCCCTCCTGCCTCTGTCCTCCTTCTAACAGGCCCAGAGCTGCCCTCTTTCCCTCCTGCCTCTGTCAACCATCTGCCGGACCCAGAGCTGCCCCCTCTCACTCCTGCTTCTGCTGTCCCCCATCTGACAGGCCCAGAACGTTCCTCTCTCCTTCCTGCCTCTGTTGTCCATCTGACAGGCCCAGAGCTGCCCTCTTTCCCTCCTGCCTCTGTCAACCATCTGCCGGACCCAGAGCTGCCCGCTCTCACTCCTGCTTCTGCTGTCCCCCATCTGACAGGCCCAGAGCTGCCCTCTCTCCTTCCTGCCTCTGTTGTCCATCTGACAGGCCCAGAGCTGCCCTCTCTCCCTCCTGCCTCTGTCCTCCATCTGACAGGCCCAGAGCTGCCCTCTCTCCCTCCTGCCTCTGCTGTCCTCCATCTGACAGGCCCAGAACTGCCCTCTCTCCCTCCTGCCTTTGTCGTCCATCTGACAGGCCCAGAGCCACCCTCTCTCCCTCCTGCCTCTGTTTTCCATCTGACAGGCCCAGAGCTGCCCTTTCTCCTTCCTGCCTCTGCTGTCCCCCATCTGACAGGCCCAGAGCTGCCCTCTCTCCTTCCTGCCTCTGTTGTCCATCTGACAGGCCCAGAGCTGCCCTCTCTCCCTCCTGCCTCTGTCCTCCATCTGACAGGCCCAGAGCTGCCCTCTCTCCCTCCTGCCTCTGCCATCCTTCTGACAGGCCCAGTGCTGCCCTCTCGCCCTCCTGCCTCTGTCCTCCATCAGACAGGCCCAGAACTGCCCTCTCTACGTCCTGCCTCTGTCGTACATCTGACAGGCCCAGAGCTGCCCTCTCTCCCTCCTGCCTCTGTCGTACATCTGACAGGCCCAGAGCTGCCCTCTCTCCCTCCTGCCTCTGTCCTCCATCTGACAGGCCCAGAGCTGCCCTCTCTCCCTCCTGCCTCTGCCATCCTTCTGACAGGCCCAGTGCTGCCCTCTCTCCCTCCTGCCTCTGTCCTCCATCAGACAGGCCCAGAACTTCCCTCTCTCCCTCCCGCCTCTGTCCTCCATGTAACAGGCCCAGAGCTGCTCTCTCTCCCTCCTGCCATTCTCTGAGAAGATCCAGCTGTTTTCCTGGTCACTTTGCTCTGCAGAACATTAAGAGATAGTGGCTTGCACACAATATTGTGCCCACATTTTCTGGCAGGAACGTTGAGCTGTTATTGCTGACATAAATTTGCGCTAATGTCTGGAGTGGGAGCCGTAAGGCTGGCCAGGAATGAAGCTGATTATGAAGTTTTGTGTGTCGGGCCCTCAAGCAATAAACACAGGTCCCCACTGGCGGCTGTAATGGTGGAGACGTCAGCAAGGTCACCATGTGCGGAGCAAGAATGAATCAAACGTTCTACAACAGTACGATAGTGTGATGGGGCTGCAGGGAGAGGTGGTGAGGAGCAGCATATGTGAAGGGCTGCAGGAGAGGTGGGGAGCAGGATATATGAAAAGGCTGCAGGGAGAGGTGGTGGGGAGCAGCATATGTGAAGGTGCTGCAGGAGAAGTGGTGAGGAGGAGCAGGATATGTGAAGGTGCTGCAGGAGAGGTGGTGAGGAGCAGGATATGTGAAAAGGCTGCAGGGAGAGGTGGTGGGGAGCAGGATATGTGAAGGTGCTGCAGGAGAAGTGGTGAGGAGGAGCAGGATATGTGAAGGTGCTGCAGGAGAGGTGGTGAGGAGCAGGATATGTGAAAAGGCTGCAGGGAGAGGTGGTGGGGAGCAGGATATGTGAAGGTGCTGCAGGAGAAGTGGTGAGGAGGAGCAGGATATGTGAAGGTGCTGCAGGAGAGGTGGTGAGGAGCAGTATATGTGAAAAGACTGCAGGAGAGGTGGTGGGTAGCAGGATATGTGAAGGTGCTGCAGGAGAGGTGGTGGGGACAGCATATGTGAAGGTGCTGCAGGAGAGGTGGTGAGGAGCAGGATATGTGAAGAGGCTGCAGGGAGAGGTGGTGGGGAGAATGATATGTGAAGGGCTGCAGGAGAGGTGGTGGGGAGCAGCATATGTGAAGGTGCTGCAGGAGAGGTGGCAAGCCGGATACGTGAAGAGGCTGCAGGAGATGTGAGGTGCAGGATATGTGAAAAGGCTGCAGGGAGAGGTGGTGGGGAGCAGGATATGTGAAGGGCTGCAGGAGAGGTGGTGGGGAGCAGGATATGTGAAGGGCTGCAGGAGAGGTGGGGAGCAGGATATATGAAAAGGCTGCAGGGAGAGGTGGTGGGGAGCAGCATATGTGAAGGTGCTGCAGGAGAGGTGGTGGGGAGCAGGATATGTGAAGGGGCTGCAGCAGAGGTGGTGGGGAGCAGGATACGTGAAGAGGCTGCAGGAGAGGTAGGGAGCAGGATATGTGAAGGGGCTGCAGGAGAGGTAGGGAGCAGGATATGTGAAAGGGCTACATGATAGGGGGTGGGGAGCAGGATATGTGAAAGGGGCTGCAGGAGAGGTGGTGGGGAGCAGGATATGTGAAGAGGCTGCAGGAGAGGTAGGGAGCAGGAAGGGGCTGCAGGGAGAGGTGGTGGGGAGCAGGATATATGAAGGGGCTGCAGGAGAGGTGGTGGGGAGCAGGATATGTGAAGAGGCTGCAGGAGAGGTAGGGAGCAGGAAAGGGCTGCAGGGAGAGGTGGTGGGGAGCAGGATATGTGAAGGTGCTGAGCTTTGTACCAGACCTATTTGAGTTTTATGCACGGTTTCTATTGCCTGATGAAGCAGGAGATGCCTACGAAATGTGTTGCACTTGCACTTTCTGGAGTATATAAATACATTTTTGTTGTTTTGAATATACACAACACTCGTGTGGGTCTGCTTGGAGACGGTATGTCCACCTCTGCCTCCTCTCATTTTAAACATTTTAGAATATTTTACCCTTTTGGGGCCTGTTTGCTTATACAGTGTCATGGAACGGCGTCTCTAGCTGCTCCTCCTATTATGGAATGGTGTCTCCAGCGCCTCATCCTATCATGAAATGGCATATCCAGCTCCTCCTCCTATCATGGAATGGCTTCTCCTCCTATCATGGAATGCCTTCTCCTCCTATCATGGACCATATCCAGCTCCTCCTATCATGGAATGGTGTCCCCAGCTTCTCCTCCTATCATGGAACGGCGTCTCTAGCTTCTCCTATCATGGAACATATACTGCTTCTCCTCCTATTATGGAACGGTGTCTCCAGCGTCTCCTATAATGGAACGTCTCTAGCTTCTCCTCCTATCATGGAACGGCTTCTCATCCTATCATGGAATGGTGTCTCCAGCGTCTCCTATCATGGAATGGTGTCTCCTCTTATCATGGAACTTCTCCAGCTTCTCCTCCTTTCATGTAATATCATGTTTCTAGCTTCTCCTCCTATCATGGAATGTCTCCAGCTTCTCCTATCATGGAACGTTTCCAGTTTCTCCTCCTATCATGGAACGGCGTCTCCAGTTTCTGCTCCTATTATGGAACGGCCTGTCTAGCTTCACCTCCTATTATGGAACGGTGTCTCCAGCTTCTCCTCCTATCATGGAACGGCGTTTCCAGCTTCTCCTCCTATCATGGAACGGCGTTTCCAGCTTCTCCTCCTATCATGGAACGGCGTCTCCAGCTTCTCCTCCTATCATGGAACGGCGTCTCCAGCTTCTCCTCCTATCATGGAACGGCGTTTCCAGCTTCTCCTCCTATCATGGAACGGTGTCTCCAGCGTCTCCTCCTATCATGGAACGGCGTTTCCAGCTTCTCCTCCTATCATGGAACGGCGTTTCCAGCTTCTCCTCCTATCATGGAACGGCGTCTCCAGCTTCTCCTCCTATCATGGAACGGCGTTTCCAGCTTCTCCTCCTATCATGGAACGGCGTTTCCAGCTTCTCCTCCTATCATGGAACGGAGTCTCCAGCTTCTCCTCCTATCATGGAACGTAGTTTCCAGCTTCTCCTCCTATCATGGAACGGTGTCTCCAGCGTCTCCTCCTATCATGAAACAGCTTCTCCTCCTATCATGGAACAGCTTCTCCTCCTATCATGGAACGGCGTCTCCAGCTTCTCCTCCTATCATGGAACGGCGTCTCCAGCTTCTCCTCCTATCATGGAACGTCTCCAGCTTCTCCTCCTATCATGGAACGGCTTCTCCAGCTTCTCCTCCTATCATGGAGCAGCTTCTCCTCCTATCATGGAGCAGCTTCTCCTCCTATCATGGAACGTCTCCAGCTCCTCCTCCTATCATGGAACGGCGTCTCTAGCTTCTCCTCCTATCATGGAATGGCGTCTCCAGCTCCTCCTCCTATCATGGAACGTCTCCAGCTTCTCCTCCTATCATGGAACAGCATCTCCAGCTCCTCCTATCATGGATCGGGTCTGGGATAAATGTCTTCAGCTCTCGGTTAAGCCCGATGATCCGTTTCACAGAGGCTGACCTTTCTCCCAGCAGAAGGAGCGTTGGCAGTATTAATGACATGAGACGCCCGGCCTACGCTGTGATCATTCCATTCATGCAGAGAAGTTTGACTTTCTGTCCAGCTCTGAGTGGACATTTATTGATGGCTTGGCCGTCCCTGCTGATCTGTGAGCAGTAATTAATATTTTCATGTTCTCCAGCTGTCTCTGTGCAAACATGGATTTGCATGAAATTGCAGAGAGTGGAGTAATGGCAGTGTGACCCGTCCACCCTCCGTTTATAGAACAGACACTTCTAACTAGTGATATGGCTTATCCAGTGCGAAAACCTGCAGAGAAAGGGAGAGGAGAGAGACAGAGGAGAGAGAGACAGAGGTGTCACCGGCGAAAGAGGGAGAGACTGTATATATCTATACCTTCCTCCCCTATGAACTGTATAGCTATACCCCCATCCCCTATGCACTGTATATCTCAGCCCCCCATACCATCTCTTACATTCTTCACACTCCTATGGACTGTATACCTATATCCTTCCCTTATTACCTCAATCCCCCCCCCCCCCCATGTTGTTAATGTTTTGTTTTGCTTTGGCAATGCTACATTGCTAAATGTATTTGGTCCTGCCAATAAAGCTATTTGGATTTGGAGAGAGAGACAGAGGAGAGAGATGTCACCCAAGAGAGAGGGAACAAGAGAAGCAAAGGATAGAGAGAGGTCACCTGAGAGAGAGGGGGAGAGAGAGAGAGGCAGAGGAGAGTGAGGCAGAGAGAGAGAGAGAGAGTGAGACAGAGGAGAGAGAGGCAGAGAAAGGAGAGAGAGAGAGAGGCAGAGGAGAGAGAGGCAGAGATAAAGAGAGACAGATGAGAGAGAGGCAGAGAGAGAGATAGAGGCAGAGGAGAGAGAGGCATAGAGAGAGGAGAGAGAGGGAGAGGAGAGACAGGCAGATGAGAGACAGGCAGGGAGACAGAGGCAGAGGAGAGAGAGAGTGAGAAACTCACTGTCTACCAATCACTGCAGAGTACACAATGGCTCAGTATCTGGAGAGGCTACACCACCACAAAGACAGACAGACCCAGATCCTGTACCGTCTGAGTGCCCACAGCCTGGAGATAGAGACAGGGCGACACAGACAGACATGGAAGCCCTGGGAGGAGAGACTGTGCAGGCAATGTTACCAGAGGGTCTTGGAGGATGAGGCCCACTTCCTGCTACACCGCAGCAAATATACATCTTTGAGGACCACCCACTTCCAGAGACTCTCCGCCCACATTCCCGATTTCACCTCCACAAATGAGGAGAGGAAACTCTACATCCTACTGGGGGAGGAGGAAACAACTGTGCAAATAGCTGCCCGATACGTCACGGCCTGCCACTAACTGAGAGGAACATGATACCACATGGACTGTATACCCCCTATACTCCCCTCACCTATGGACTGTATATCTATATCCCCACTTCTATGGACTATATATCTCAGCCCCCCCCCCCCCCCCCCCCATACAATCCCTTACAACCTCCACACCCCTATGGACTGTATACCTATATCATTCCCTTATTCCCACAATACCCCCCCCCCCCCCCATGTTAGTGCTTTGTTTTGCTTTGGCAATGCTAAATGTATTTGGTCCTGCCAATAAAGCTATTTGGATTTGGGGGGTCAGAGGAGAGAAATGTCACTGGAGAGAGAGGCAGAGACAGTGGAGAGAGAGAGGCAGAGAGAGAGAGCGAGGCAGAGAAAGAGGGAGAGGAGAGAAAGAGGAGAGCTGTCACCCAAGAGAGAGGGAGAGGAGAGAGATGTCATCTCCCTCCAAGTCCACATCCACAAGTTCTAACAAGAGCCCAGATAAACACAACACAGCCAAGAGTAAAGAGGACTGTGGAGAAATGAAGGAGTGAGCCGTCCCTCTTTGCGAGCCCTGTCCCTTTTTCCTTTTCATTTGTTCCTCTTTCAGGACTTTGTTCCTATTTTTTTATGTATGTATGACTCAGGGCTGTGGAGTCGGAGTCGGGGCAATTTTGGGCACCCAGAGTCGGAGTTGGAGTCAGTCGTTAATTTCATAAGCTGAGGAGTCGGGAGTCGGAGTCGGATGATTTTTTTATTACAAAATCCACAGTCCTGTTAAGTATTAGACTAAGGAGTCGGAGTCGAGGAGTCGGGGCCATTTTGGGTACCCGGAGTCGGAGTCGTGGTTTCATAAACTGAGGAGTCAGAGTCGGAAGATTTTTTTACCGACTCCACAGCCCTAATGTATGTATGTATGTATGTATGTATATAATATTATATATATCTACTAAAAAACTTTATTCCCATCTTTTAAATTGATATATTACTAATTTTAAAATGTTACTATGAAGGAAAATGAGCCAGGATAGAAAGGACCAGTGTGGTTCGAATTATAAAACAACATATTTTTCTTATGGAATCTTTATGGTTTGTGTGACTAGGGGTGTGATGGGGGCGTGGTCATGGATGTGGCAGGGGCATGGCTTAAGTGTCCCTCTTCCTCATCTCAAAAAGTTGGGAGGTATGCCAGAGCCTACAGAGTGAATATAACATGGCCCTTTCACTGCACCCACCAAACCCTGTCTTACTATGCCACAGTTGTCATACAGGTTTCGTCCACTGGAGGCTTTTGAAGGTAAATATACTGTGAGCAAAATTTAAGACTGGATGGTGAGCCCATACAGGTTACAGATCTCAATTGTATGTACACTTGGTAAAAAAAAGTGATTGGTTTTGTGCTGGAAATCTGGTATTTGCTGCCACCACTCTCCAGATTAATGAGGTGGAGAGACCTCGGACTAGCTATTCCTAAAAGGAAGAAAAATACTTATTTGCAACCTAACTAGCCAAATCAAACAATTTGTAAAGATAAGACAATGCGGTAGGGCAGGGGTGCCCACACTTTTTCAGCTCGCGAGCTACTTTAAAATTTGCCGAGTCCAGGAGATCTACCAACATTTAGGTAGCTAGGTATACGTGCCTTCAGTATAGGTAGATCGGTATAGGTGCCTTCAATATAGGTAGCCAGGTATAGTGTAGTTAGGTGTAGGTGTCTTCAGTATAGTTAGCCAGGTATAGTGTAGTTAGGTGTAGGAGCCTTCAGTATAGTTAGCCAGGTACAGTGTAGTTAGGTATAGGGGCCTTCAGTATAGTTAGCCAGGTACAGTGTAGTTAGGTGTGGGTGGCTTCAGTATAGTTAGCCAGGTATAGTGTAGTTAGGTGTAGGTGGCTTCAGTATAGTTAGCCAGGTACAGTGTAGTTAGGTGTAGGGGCCTTCAGTATAGTTAGCCAGGTATAGTGTAGTTAGGTGTAGGGGCCTTCAGTATAGTTAGCCAGGTATAGTGTAGTTAGGTGTAGGGGCTTTCAGTATAGTTAGCCAGGTACAGCGTAGTTAGGTGTGGGTGGCTTCAGTATAGTTAGCCAGGTATAGTGTAGTTAGGTGTAGGAGCCTTCAGTATAGGTAGCCAGGTATTGTGTAGTTAGGTGTAGGGGCCTTCAGTATAGTTAGCCAGGTATAGTGTAGTTAGGTGTGGGTGGCTTCAGTATAGGTAGCCAGGTACAGTGTAGTTAGGTGTAGGTGTCTTCAGTACAGTTAGCCAGGTACAGTGCAGTTAGGTGTAGGTGTCTTCATTATAGTTAGCCAGGTATAGTGTAGTTAGGTGTAGGTGTCTTCAGTATAGTTAGCCAGGTATAGTGTAGTTAGGTGTGGGTGGCTTCAGTATAGTTAGCCAGGTATAGTGTAGTTAGGTGTAGGTTCCTTCAGTATAGGTAGCCAGGTATAGTGTAGTTAGGTGTAGGTTCCTTCAGTATAGGTAGCCAGGTATAGTGTAGTTAGGTGTAGGAGCCTTCAGTATAGTTAGCCAGGTACAGTGTAGTTAGGTGCAGGGACCTTCAGTATAGTTAGCCAGGTATAGTGTAGTTAGGTGTGGGTGTCTTCAGTATAGTTAGCCAGGTATAGTGTAGTTAGGTATAAGGGCCTTCAGTATAGTTAGCCAGGTATAGTGTAGTTAGGTGCAGGGACCTTCAGTATAGTTAGCCAGGTATAGTGTAGTTAGGTGCAGGGGCCTTCAGTATAGTTAGCCAGGTATAGTGTAGTTAGGTGTAGGGGCCTTCAGTATAGTTAGCCAGGTATAGTGTAGTTAGGTGTAGGTGCCTTCAGTATAGTTAGCCAGGTATAGTGTAGTTAGGTGTAGGTGCCTTCAGTATAGTTAGCCAGGTATAGTGTAATTAGGTGTAGGGGCCTTCAGTATAGTTAGCCAGGTATAGTGTAGTTAGGTGTGGGTGCCTTCAGTATAGTTAGCCAGGTATAATGTAGTTAGGTAAAGGGGCCTTCAGTATAGTTAGCCAGGTATAGTGTAATTAGGTGTAGGGGCCTTCAGTATAGTTAGCCAGGTATAGTGTAGTTAGGTGTAGGTGTCTTCAGTATAGTTAGCCAGGTATAGTGTAGTTAGGTGTAGGGGCCTTCAGTATAGTTAGCCAGGTATAGTGTAATTAGGTGTAGGGGCCTTCAGTATAGTTAGCCAGGTATAGTGTAGTTAGGTGTAGGTGTCTTCAGTATAGTTAGCCAGGTATAGTGTAGTTAGGTGTAGGGGCCTTCAGTATAGTTAGCCAGGTATAGTGTAGTTAGGTATAGGGGCCTTCAGTATAGTTAGCCAGGTACAGTGTAGTTAGGTATAGGGGCCTTCAGTATAGTTAGCCAGATACAGTGTAGTTAGGTATAGGGGCCTTCAGTATAGTTAGCCAGGTATAGTGTAGTTAGGTATAGGGGCCTTCAGTATAGTTAGCCAGGTATAGTGTAGTTAGGTGTAGGGGCCTTTAGTATAGTTAGCCAGGTACAGCGTAGTTAGGTGTGGGTGGCTTCAGTATAGTTAGCCAGGTACAGCGTAGTTAGGTGTAGGTGTCTTCAGTATAGTTATCCAGGTATAGTGTAGTTAGGTGTAGGGGCCTTCAGTATAGTTATCCAGGTATAGTGTAGTTAGGTGTGGGTGCCTTCAGTATAGTTAGCCAGGTATAGTGTAGTTAGGTGTGGGTGGCTTCAGTATAGTTAGCCAGGTATAGTGTAATTAGGTGTAGGGGCCTTCAGTATAGTTAGCCAGGTATAGTGTAGTTAGGTGTAGGTGTCTTCAGTATAGTTAGCCAGGTATAGTGTAGTTAGGTGTAGGGGCCTTCAGTATAGTTAGCCAGGTATAGTGTAGTTAGGTATGGGTGTCTTCAGTATAGTTAGCCAGGTATAGTGTAGTTAGGTATAGGGGCCTTCAGTATAGTTAGCCAGGTATAGTGTAGTTAGGTATAGGTGCCTTCAGTATAGTTAGCCAGGTATAGTGTAGTTAGGTATAGGGGCCTTCTGTATAGTTAGCCAGGTATAGTGTAGTTAGGTATAGGGGCCTTCAGTATAGTTAGCCAGGTATAGTGTAGTTAGGTGTAGGGGCTTTCAGTATAGTTAGCCAGGTACAGCGTAGTTAGGTGTGGGTGGCTTCAGTATAGTTAGCCAGGTACAGCATAGTTAGGTGTAGGTGTCTTCAGTATAGTTATCCAGGTATAGTGTAGTTAGGTGTGGGTGCCTTCAGTATAGTTAGCCAGGTATAGTGTAGTTAGGTGTAGGTGTCTTCAGTATAGTTAGCCAGGTATAGTGTAGTTAGGTGTGGTGCCTTCAGTATAGTTAACCAGGTATAGAGTAGTTAGGTGTGGGTGCCTTCAGTATAGTTAGCCAGGTATAGTGTAGTTAGGTGTAGGGGCCTTCAGTATAGTTAGCCAGGTATTGTGTAGTTAGGTGTAGGGGCCTTCAGTATAGTTAGCCAGGTATAGTGTAGTTAGGTGTGGGTGTCTTCAGTATAGTTAGCCAGGTACAGTGTAGTTAGGTGTAGGTGCCTTCAGTATAGTTAACCAGGTATAGAGTAGTTAGGTGTGGGTGCCTTCAGTATAGTTAGCCAGGTATAGTGTAGTTAGGTGTAGGTGCCACTCACCTCCCTCCAGTTCCAGCGACGATGTCTGGGGCGCCTCCTCATCTCCGTCCTTCGGCCGCGCTGGCTAGAGTGCAGATGCGCGGCATAGAAGAAGACTCCGGCGAGTGAAGGGGGCGGCGGGCAGCATGCGTTGACGCTTTGTGCCCAGCGCTGCCCCCAGCTATGACGTCGCGGCGTCCTCCATTCCCACTGCACCGCTCCTCTCTGCCTCTTCCGATTGGCTAGCGCCCGGCAGCAGAATCTGACAGCTGCCGGCCGCAAAATTTAACATGACGCGGCCGAACAGCCATGATTTACCAAATAGGCGGTCGCGATCTACCGGTAGATCGCTATCGACCTGTTGGGCACCCCTGCGCTAATGCGTCTCTTCTGAGGACAGAGAGTTCTAGAATCAGAATAATCTAATTAAATTGTTAGTTTTATTATAAAACCATACACAAAAAATATCGAGAAGTTGGACAGATTGGTTGGATAGAAATAGACAGAGCAGAGAGAATGATGAAGAATGTCTGAAAAGTTCAGAATACCAAGTCCAGTAAGCGGTAAAGTCTTTGTGTTGAATAATCCAAAGTATTGGGTTTGGCCAGAGTGCTTCTGGTGTGTCAATAGATGGAATTCAACAAATATTATAGGAAAAGGACCCAGGACTGAGTGGATTGCTTGGTTTTAGCCTCTCTGCAGCTGACTATACCAAGCTGAGTCCAGCCTTGCTGCTATTGGAGCTGGGGGCAGTCCCCAATCCAGGGACAGAGATCTGACAGAATACCTGGTATGCTGATCGCTCAATGCCGATGAGTCAGATCAATAAGCTAATTGCATATTTACATTCAGTAAGACGTTAAGAATTCACACATATGAAACATGAGTATTAAAGTTTAAAGTACGCCTGAGAACTTGTACTGCCCAGCAGCTCTATGTGCAATTCGCCTGGGAACTTCCCAGAATGTGTGTTAGACTGACCGTAGTAACTTCTGTAAAGATGGATTGGCTAGCATGCACTTAGGGCTTAGAAAAGCATGACTAATTAAAAATATGAATTTGTGGGGGTAACTGTGAGTTTGCTTTACCCTATATAAACAGCCAGCTGTGTGGTGAACACAGATCATAAGCATCTCTTTCAAGCTTCTGGCAGAAGTGGGAGGTTTGGAGACTGTCAGGCTGGTAAGAGCCTACTTTATGAGTTTCTGTCAGTGCCAACTCGGGATAGATGACTTCTTAGTCAGCAGGGGGCTTGGAAATCCAGAGTAGCCTCTGACAAAAGCTGAGAGCTAATTAACTCTGCTACTGGTATTTATAGGTGGACAGGTTTCAATATGAAATATAGCTAAGGCATCACAGGAGGGAAGGAAGGGAAGAATGGAAGGAGGGAAAATAAGGATAGAGGGAGGGAGGGAAGAATGGAGGGAGGGAGAGAAGAATGAAAAGACGGGTGTATGCAGTGGCGTAGCTAAGGAGCAGTGGGCCCCGATGCAAGTTTTACAATGGGGCCCCCCAAGCACTCTATACGTAACAATTGAAACGGCGCACCAAAACCTGCCAATGGCAACTACAGTGTCAGAGGTGCAAGAAGGGGGTGGGGAACGGCTTGTTAAGGATTACCACTATTCAAAGTATCTATAGAAGTGATTATTATAAGCACAGGACCAATAGAGAGCTAATACTGTAGTTGAGGGAGGGCCCTTCAGGGCCTCAATGCGGCCGCTACCTCTGCAACCCCTATTGCTACGCCCCTGGGTGTATGTATGGAGGAAGGGAAGAATGGAAGGAGGGAATGAAAGACGTATATATGGAGAAAGGGAGGGAAAGGAAGGATGTATGGAGGGAGGGAGGAAGGGAAGAATGGAGGGAGGGAAAACAAGGATGTATGGAGGGAGGGAGGGAAGAATGGAGGGAGGGAGAGGAGAATGAAAGGAAGGGTGTATGTATGGAGGAAGGGAAGAATGGAAGGAGGAAATGAAGGGTGTATGTATGGAGGAAGGGAAGAATGGATGGAGGGAACGGAAGGATGTATGGAGGAAGGGAGGGAAGAATGGAGGGAGGGAAGGCTGTATGGATCTGGCTCTGAGTGATGTGTGGGCAGACTGGTTATAGATCTGTGGATAGATGACATTATGACAATATGGAGTAGCACAGACAGATTTCAGTCTCTCCATCAGAGATTGGCGTAGCTTGAATCCTGCCCAGACGTAATGGTGTTGCTGGAAGCCTCCCAGCGCAGAAGAGACACAACAAGGCTCTGAGCTGCTGTTCACAATACAGATGAAGCCAGCAGCTGCCAGACCGGCGGGAACCAGACAAAGAAAAATCCAAATGAATGGCTTTACCTGCTGAGGAGGCCAGCCAGCCATCCATCCATCCTGCGTGCCATCGCTCGCCTCTGCCAGATAACACTGCCATATCCTCAAACAGCAGATCAGACATTACTCTGGCCTTGTCTGAAGTGCACCTGTCACTTCAGAAGAGGAAACACTATAAAAGTGGAAGGTATGGAAGCAGAGGCTAGCCTTGTAATTTTCTTCCTTCCATTGACTAGCACCTCCTACAATATGGCTTAAGCCCCGCCTCTGCTTACATTTGGTGCAGTGACTGCTCATCTGGATTGTGTAAACCCTATTTTATAGATACAACTCTCACTGTGACTTTCAGAATGAGTGCTAGATGGCAAGACAACACCAGAGTGTGCAGCCCCGGGACACACAACCTGGATCTTCTGAGTCCAGGAACTGCTATAGCATCCTCATGGTCCAGCATGGGTGGAGTCAGTGGACTGGTAACATCCTCTGGGGCCAGCATGGGTGGAGTCAGTGGACTGGAACATCCACAGGGGCCAGGATGGGTGAAGTCAGTGGACTGGTAACATCCTCCAGGGCTAGCATGGGTGGAGTCAGTGGACTGCTACATCCTCATTGGTCAGCATGGGTGGAGTCAGTGGACTGCTACATCCTCAGGGGTCAGCATGGGTGGAGTCAGTGGACTGGTAGCATTCTCAGGGGCCAGCATGGGTGGAGTCAGTGGACTGGTAGCATACTAGCATCCTCAGGGGCCAGCATGGGTGAAGTCAGTGGACTGGTACATCCTCAGGGGTCAGCATGGGTGGAGTCAGTGGACTGGTACATACTCAGGGGTCAGCATGGGTGGAGTCAGTGGACTGGTACATCCTCAGGGGTCAGCATGGGTGGAGTCAGTGGACTGGTAGCATTCTCAGGGGCTAGCATGTGTGGAGTCATTGAACTGGTACATTCTCAGGGGTCAGCATGGGTGAAGTCAGTGGACTGGTAGCATCCTCAGGGGTCAGCATGGGGGAAGTCAGTGGACTGGTACATCCTCAGGGGCCAGCATGGGTGAAGTCAGGGGACTGGTACATCCTCAGGGGCCAGCATGGGTGAAGTCAGTGGACTGGTACATCCTCAGGGGCCAGCATGGGTGGAGTCAGTGTACTGGTACATCCTCAGGGGCCAGCATGGGTGGAGTCAGTGGACTGGTACATTCTCAGGGGCCAGCATGGGTGAAGTCAGTGGACTGGTACATCCTCAGGGGCCAGCATGGGTGGAGTCAGTGGACTGGTACATCCTCAGGGGCCAGCATGGGTGGAGTCAGTGGACTGGTACATCCTCAGGGGCCAGCATAGGTGGAGTCAGTGTACTGGTACATCCTCAGGGGCCAGCATGGGTGGAGTCAGTGGACTGGTACATCCTCAGGGGCCAGCATGGGTGGAGTCAGTGTACTGGTACATCCTCAGGGGCCAGCATGGGTGGAGTCAGTGGACTGGTACATCCTCAGGGGCCAGCATGGGTGAAGTCAGTGGACTGGTACATCCTCAGGGGTCAGCATGGGTGGAGTCAGTGGACTGGTAGCATCCTCAGGGGCCAGCATGGGTGAAGTCAGTGGACTGGTAACATCCTCCAGGGCTAGCATGGGTGGAGTCAGTGGACTGCTACATCCTCATTGGTCAGCATGGGTGGAGTCAGTGGACTGCTACATCCTCAGGGGTCAGCATGGGTGGAGTCAGTGGACTGGTAGCATTCTCAGGGGCCAGCATGGGTGGAGTCAGTGGACTGGTAGCATACTAGCATTCTCAGGGGCCAGCATGGGTGGAGTCAGTGGACTGGTACATCCTCAGGGGCCAGCATGGGTGAAGTCAGTGGACTGGTACATCCTCAGGGGTCAGCATGGGTGGAGTCAGTGGACTGGTAGCATTCTCAGGGGCCAGCATGGGTGGAGTCAGTGGACTGGTAGCATACTAGCATTCTCAGGGGCCAGCATGGGTGGAGTCAGTGGACTGGTACATCCTCAGGGGCCAGCATGGGTGAAGTCAGTGGACTGGTACATCCTCAGGGGTCAGCATGGGTGGAGTCAGTGGACTGGTACATACTCAGGGGTCAGCATGGGTGGAGTCAGTGGACTGGTACATCCTCAGGGGTCAGCATGGGTGGAGTCAGTGGACTGGTAGCATTCTCAGGGGCTAGCATGTGTGGAGTCTTTGAACTGGTACATTCTCAGGGGTCAGCATGGGTGAAGTCAGTGGACTGGTAGCATCCTCAGGGGTCAGCATGGGGGAAGTCAGTGGACTGGTACATCCTCAGGGGCCAGCATGGGTGAAGTCAGGGGACTGGTACATCCTCAGGGGCCAGCATGGGTGAAGTCAGTGGACTGGTACATCCTCAGGGGCCAGCATGGGTGGAGTCAGTGTACTGGTACATCCTCAGGGGTCAGCATGGGTGGAGTCAGTGGACTGGTTCATCCTCAGGGGCCAGCATGGGTGAAGTCAGTGGACTGGTACATCCTCAGGGGCCAGCATGGGTGAAGTCAGTGGACTGGTACATCCTCAGGGGCCAGCATGGGTGGAGTCAGTGTACTGGTACATCCTCAGGGGCCAGCATGGGTGGAGTCAGTGGACTAGTACATCCTCAGGGGCCAGCATGGGTGGAGTCAGTGTACTGGTACATCCTCAGGGGCCAGCATGGGTGGAGTCAGTGGACTGGTACATCCTCAGGGGCCAGCATGGGTGGAGTCAGTGGACTGGTACATCCTCAGGGGCCAGCATGGGTGGAGTCAGTGGACTGGTACATCCTCAGGGGCCAGCATGGGTGAAGTCAGTGGACTGGTACATCCTCAGGGGTCAGCATGGGTGGAGTCAGTGGACTGGTAGCATCCTCAGGGGCCAGCATGGGTGGAGTCAGTGGACTGGTACATCCTCAGGGGCCAGCATGGGTGAAGTCAGTGGACTGGTACATCCTCAGGGGTCAGCATGGGTGGAGTCAGTGGACTGGTAGCATCCTCAGGGGCCAGCATGGGTGAAGTCAGTGGACTGGTACATCCTCAGGGGCCAGCATGGGTGGAGTCAGTGGACTGGTACATCCTCAGGGGCCAGCATGGGTGAAGTCAGTGGACTGGTACATCCTCAGGGGTCAGCATGGGTGGAGTCAGTGGACTGGTAGCATCCTCAGGGGCCAGCATGGGTGGAGTCAGTGGACTGGTACATCCTCAGGGGCCAGCATGGGTGAAGTCAGTGGACTGGTACATCCTCAGGGGTCAGCATGGGTGGAGTCAGTGGACTGGTAGCATCCTCAGGGGCCAGCATGGGTGAAGTCAGTGGACTGGTACATCCTCAGGGGTCAGCATGGGTGGAGTCAGTGGACTGGTAGCATCCTCAGGGGCCAGCATGGGTGGAGTCAGTGGACTGGTACATCCTCAGGGGCCAGCATGGGTGGAGTCAGTGGACTGGTAGCATCCTCAGGGGCCAGCATGGGTGGAGTCAGTGGACTGGTACATCCTCAGGGGCCAGCATGGGTGGAGTCAGTGTACTGGCACATCCTCAGGGGTCAGCATGGGTGGAGTCAGTGGACTGGTAGCATCCTCAGGGGCCAGCATGGGTGGAGTCAGTGGACTGGTACATCCTCAGGGGCCAGCATGGGTGAAGTCAGTGGACTGGTACATCCTCAGGGGTCAGCATGGGTGGAGTCAGTGGACTGGTAGCATCCTCAGGGGCCAGCATGGGTGAAGTCAGTGGACTGGTACATCCTCAGAGGTCAGCATGGGTGGAGTCAGTGGACTGGTAGCATCCTCAGGGGCCAGCATGGGTGGAGTCAGTGGACTGGTACATCCTCAGGGGCCAGCATGGGTGGAGTCAGTGGACTGGTAGCATCCTCAGGGGCCAGCATGGGTGAAGTCAGTGGACTGGTACATCCTCAGGGGTCAGCATGGGTGGAGTCAGTGGACTGGTAGCATCCTCAGGGGCCAGCATGGGTGGAGTCAGTGGACTGGTACATCCTCAGGGGTCAGCATGGGTGGAGTCAGTGGACTGGTAGCATCCTCAGGGGCCAGACCAGCTCATGGTTTGTGGAGTTATCTTCTCAGTAAACACACCAGCTCACAATATATGCCTAGCAGGTATTCCTGGCCTTCCTCATCTCCTGACAATATGTTGTCACATCCAGGTTCATTCTGGGTCAATAAATCCGCTTCTGAATACAGGCAAGTGTCTTGCGGATCCCCAAGTGCCCTGCCAGGGGACTGTCATGTGCGGACTTCAGCACATGCCCCCAGAACGCACTCGCTACCACGAGACACTCGGTATACACATGCATTTTACCTGCAGAGGGTTGTACAGACTCACAATTTCCTCCTTCCCAATACACCTTGAACGCTGCGTTGCCTGCAGGTGGCTCAGAAGCCGGTCTTCTGAGGGACGCCAGATGTGGGTCGCTTTATAGCTCTGCTGTGAACGCAGCTCTCCAAGTGTCAGCAAGCACAGGCAACCACACATTGCCATATTACAAATATCATTTATCACATCATGTGTACATCCATTAACAACAGTGACTGGTTCAGTAACATCCAGGGATGGGCTCAAATTTGAATTAGGGTAAATCTGGATAGTAGGTATCCGGATTTCACCCAAATACCAGTGCGGGGTAGTAAAGCTTGCCTATCTCACGTCTTCTTCGCTCCGTCCCTCGGCGCCTCCCACGATGCGGTCCAATCCGGCGTCACGTGACCATACACTTCCTTCTTCAACCCGGAAGGAGGAAGTGTTTGTAATCACGTGACCGCTGCGTGGACCGCATCATCGGAGGCGCCGAGGGACGGAGCGAAGAAGACGTCAGATAGGTAAGCTTGACCTTGACCAATGAGATGCTGTTGGTCATTGACAAAAGTGAAAGTAAGACATAGGGCTTGATTTAGAAAAGGGTGCTAAGTGTTAGCACGCCAGTGAAAAGCCACTTTGCATGTGCTAACATGCTTTGCATGTGATAAGTAATTAGCACATGCAAACTACTTAGCACCGTAGTTAGCACATGTAAACTACTTAACACCGTAGTTAGCACATGTAAACTAGTTAGCACCGTAGTTAGCACATGTAGGGCTTGATTCACAAAGCAGTGTTAACCTACTTAGCACGTCTAAAGTCTTTAGACGTGCTAACCAGGGTGCTAAGTAGGTTAGCACCGGATTTCTCAATCAGATCGCGCGCAAAGTTTTGCGCGCAAAGTTTTACGCGCGCAAAGTCCTATGCGCGCGCTTAGTCCCATAGGCTTTAATGGGCACTTCGCGCGGAGCGCCCTGCGCAGTGCGCGCATAAATTTTTACGCGCGTAAAGTTTTATGCGCATAAAGTTTTGCGTGCGAAAAGCTGGTTTAGACGTGCTAAGGGGGTTTTCACAGGCGTGCTAACAGTTAGCACCGCTTTGTGAATCAAGCCCGTAAACTACTTAGCACCCTAGTTTTTAAAAAAAAATCAGTGTTTATTCAACAAAGAAAAAGAACATATGACAGAATATGCAGTGTAGCAGTGCGCCTCCTAACTTTTCCAACAGTAGCTTCAGCATCTATTATCACTGTGGAAGATAAGAGGTATTGTTAAAAATAATATAATGATCGTCACATAATATATAGAGCTCAGATTGAATTTAAATTTCCAAATATTCTGTCTTTTACAAGATCATAATTAGCAAGACCAGGGGTATCTAACCATGGAGCTTAGCACCCTAGTTAGCACAGTGCTAAGTAGTAGTTTGCATGTGCTAACTACTTAGCACCCTAGTTAGCACGCCCAAAGCTTTTAGGTGTGCTAACTGGGTTAGCATCGTTTACTGAATCTAGCCCAGACACGCTATACTTTCTGTAGCACATGTATGGAGTACACAGTACACTGAAGGAATAAAGTTTTTTCTCGTGATGATCAGTCTGCTCGTTTCTGGTCTGGATTTGAACGAAAAGGTCCTGGATAGTGTTAGTTGTTGCATGCATTGAGTCTCTGCTGAGAAGGGGAGGAGTCACTGATAGGAAAGGGTGGAGTCACTGCTGATAAGGGGAGGGGTCACTGATTGGAAAGGGTGGAGTCAGTGGTTAGGATAGGATGCACTGTTTGAGAGTACAGGAGTCAATGGATGGACAGGGAGAGGTCACTGCTTGAAGTGGAGGAGTAACTGATTGGAAAGGGAGGAGTCAATGCTTGAAGGGGCGGACAGACCCTTTTACTTTCTGTTTTAAGAAAGCAAACTATTGTTTTGCACAGCATTTTAGTAGGAGGGCTTTTTGGTCCATTGTAGCCCCTTACACACTCCTGGGAGTTGTGGTTTACCATGAGCTTGCTGGGTAATCTGTAATTCTGGGTGTTTCTCCATAGAGCCACATCAATCCATGCCATGCTCTGACGAAGACCAACCAGTCTGTATGCATGTTGGATTATTGTGGCTCTGTACAATTAACAAGCTGACACATCATTTGTATTCCAGCAGATCTGGGAGGTGTGTTTAGCTTACAGGGACAACAAAGGAGGATTTATATATTTCAGCAGTAATGCATCGTGACATACATCTCGGAGCTCACTCCAACCTGAATTATTACAGATACCTTCTGTTTTAAAGAGAGTCTGAAGTGAGAATAAATCTCGCTTCAGACCTCATAGATAGCAGGGGCATGTGTGCCCCTGCTAAAACGCCGCTATCCCGCGGCTTAACGGAGGTCCCTTCACCCCCAAATCCCCTCCGTACAGCCGCTGCAGCCCTGCCTCCCGCGCGTCTATCAGACGCGTACCTCCGCCTCTCCCCCCCTCAGTATTCCTTCACTGAGAGGGGCGGGGGAGAGGCGGCGATGCGCGTCTGATAGACGCGACTGGAGGCAGGGCTGCAGCCGTTAGCCCTGCCTCCAGGAAGAGAAAATCTACGACCAAGTTTACGACCAAGTTTTGCGGGGGTGGATTTGGGGGTGAAGGGACCCCCGTTTAGCCGCGGGATAACGGCGGTTTAGCAGGGGCACACATGCCCCTGCTAACTATGAGCTCTGAAGCGAGATTTATTCTCGCTTCAGAGTCTCTTAGAGAAAGGAAATGTTTGTTGGGGAGGAAGGGTAAGAGTCAATGATGGAAGGGGAAGAGTCCATGCTGAGAAGGGGAGGAGTCACTGATTGGAAAAGGAGGAGGCAGTGGTTAGAAGAAAGCGGGAATAACTGGTTTGAAGGGTATTATCATGTTTATTTTATTTATTGTATTTATAAAGCACCAACATATTACGCAGCGCTGGACATTAGTTAAGGTTACAGACAATATTTAGGGTTGACATACAGCAATAAGACAATACAGGAATACATGCAACCCAAATCACGCGACACAGTATGAGTACAAGGTATTGCATAGTCAGTCACTGGATGGAGCATGGAGATTAGGCAAGTCGAGTTCACTCAGATCCATAGGATGGGTGTACAGTAATGGAGGTGCATGATCAGGTAGGAGACGCAAGGAGGAGGGCCCTGCCCAAAGGCTTACAATCTAGAGGGAGAGGTCGGAACACGAAAGGTAGGAGACCAGAGTTCAGCTGCGGGTAGAGTACCAGTGAGGGGGGGAGGCCAGAGTGAAAAGGTGAGTCTTGAGGGCCTTCTTGAAGGAGGGAGATGTTCTGATCATGCTTCTGTCCTGTCTAGTTGTAGCTATTTACAATCAGTTGGATTGGTGGACAGACAAGCCGGTCTCCGAGTCTCATAACTAGCAGCTTCTCCATGTTTATCCAGATCATGTCTTTACATGAAGCATGGTAAATCTTCAGCAATGAACTTTCCTGTACAGCAATATCTTCCTGTTGGATGATTACTGTGAGGCTCTGAACATCTGTTTGTACAGCCGCCCCCATCAGAACGCCGGTGACAGACAAGTCTTTGAGCTGTGAATGTGATGAGCGCTGGGCAGCATTGGTCCATGATTTTTACTTCAGATGGGGGTGTCGTCACTGGATGAGCTGCTGCTGGAACTGACCTCCCGTCAGGCCAGGCGTTGGCAGCTGAAGAATGGCTTTAATCAGTTGGGCAGGGAGAATTAGATTTGTGGCAGCTAATGGGATGACAGGTTGGAGGATGGCACAATTAGCGGGAGCCGGGGGGACATTCTTGGGTATCGCTGCCTCTTAACATTAATCATGGATAATTTACACTTGCATTCTGGCCTATGAAGACGTGTAATTCAAGCGTAGAGTAATGGATAACATGGAGATAGAATCTGTTATCTAAACCTATCCAGTTTTCCCATTAAAAAAAAAAAAATGTAACTCTACCTTCCTATGCAATAAAAGGTCCATTTCTCCCAGGTCCCCTCTTTGTGTTGCACAGGCACAAGGAAAAAAAGGGATAAAGAGGCGCCCAAGGTGAATAAAAAACACACTAAAAGCAACTAAAACATAAATAAATGAGGTGGCTTACCTCAATGATGACACACACATATAGGAATGGATATTTATTAATAAAAAAAAGCACAGGCAATGCGTTTCGTGGGAACTCGCCCACTTCCTCAGGCCAAATAAAGTGCCACTGAATGCCAGTAGCCGGATTCAAGGCGCCTATATGGGTGTGTCATCATTGAGGTAAGCCACCTCATTTATTTATATTTTAGTTGCTTTTAGTGTATTTTATTCACCTTGGGCGCCTCTTTATCCCTTTTTTACTGTGTCTCACCCCATCCGTGGGGTGCTCCTACACCCGACCACTGGTGGTCTCTGACACTACCTAGTTTGCCAGTGTGTAAGCGTTTTTTCAAGAGAGCGACCTTCGCCAGGTCTCCTGGTACCCCGAGTGGAGTCGGGTTTGTGCATTTCCACCTGCCTGCAGTGGTCGGTTGCCCTTCTGCAACCCGCCTTTGTGAGTATTATTTCAACACCGTTTAATTTATTCATCAATCGCTGTGACGTACTGCACCATCTGGGCTCCCGTTGTCTCTGTGTTTCTTCCCATAGGGTGCACATACTCACCCTCAACCTTCTTGTAGGCACAAGGAAAGTTAATTTTGGCAGTTTGTTACTCTGTCTGCAGTGTGAGCAGCAGGTCTTCATAGATGATCCTGGTGACTGGTCTGTAGTGTGAGCACATCTCCGTAGATGGTCCTGGTGACTGGTCTGCAGTGTGAGCAGATCTCCGTAGATGGTCTTGGTGATTCCTCTGCAGTGTGAGTAGATCTTCATAGATGGTCCTGATGACTCCTCTGTAGTGTGAGCAGATCTTCATAGATGGTCCTGGTGACTGGTCTGCAGTGTGAGCAGATCTCCATAGATGGTCCTGGTGACTGGTCTGCAGTGTGAGCAGATCTCCATAGATGGTCCTGGTGACTGGTCTGCAGTGTGAGCAGATCTCCATAGATGGTCCTGGTAACTGGTCTGCAGAGTGAGCAGATCTGCATAGATGGTCCTGGTGACTGGTCTGCAGGGTGAGCAGATCTGCATAGATGGTCCTGGTGACTGGTCTGCAGGGTGAGCAGATCTGTATAGATGGTCCTGGTGACTGGTCTGCAGGGTGAGCAGATCTGTATATCTATCAGTGTGAGCAGATCTCCATAGATGGTCCTGGTGACTGGTCTGCAGAGTGAGCAGATCTGCATAGATGGTCCTGGTGACTGGTCTGCAGGGTGAGCAGATCTGCATAGATGGTCCTGGTGACTGGTCTGCAGGGTGAGCAGGTCTCCATAGATGGTCTTGGTGACTGGTCTGCAGTGTGAATAGATCTTCATAGCTGGCCCAGGTGACTCCTCTGCAGTTTGAACAGATCTCCATAGATGGTCCTGGTGAATGGTCTGCAGTGTGAGCAGATCTTCTTAGATGGTCCTGGTGAATGGTCTGCATTGTGAGCAGATCTTCATAGATGGTCCTGGTTAATGGTCTGCAGGGTGAGCAGATCTGCATAGATGGTCCTGGTGACTGGTCTGCAGGGTGAGCAGATCTGCATAGATGGTCCTGGTGACTGGTCTGCAGGGTGAGCAGATCTGCATAGATGGTCCTGGTTAATGGTCTGCAGTGTGAGCAGATCTTCATAGATGGTCCTGGTGAATGGTCTGCAGTGTGAGCAGATCTTCATAGATGATCCTGGTGACTGGTCTGCAGTGTGAGCACATCTTCATAGATGGTCCTGGTGACTGGTCTGCAGTGTGAGCAGATCTCCACAGCTGGCCCAGGTGACTGGTCTACAGTGTTTACAGATCTTCATAGATGGTCCTGGTGACTGGTCTACAGTGTGAACAGATCTTCATAGATGGTCCTGGTGACTGGTCTGCAGTGTGAGCAGATCTTCATAGATGGTCCTGGTGACTGGTCTGCAGTGTGAGCACATCTTTATGGATGGTCCTGGTGACTGGTCTGCAGTGTGAGCAGGTCTCCATAAAAGGCTTAGTATGATTGGGTATCCATTCATTTTGGAATTATCCACACTATCTCTCCTCTTTGGAATTTGATACCCGCTGGTGGCACATTCTTTGAATTATTATTGTATAAATTATCCTTATGTTACATCACACATCTTTCCGTCCTGCACATTAGAGAAGGCCCCTGCTCTTGACAACCAGATGGACATGGGAGATGCTGTTGTAGGCCGCTCCATGGTACTGGAATAGTATTGATGATCATCAGAATAGTATATCAAGTATTGATTGACACAGTTCTGGCCAGTGCATGGCGGCTCCCATAGGGATGACCCGCGGGTGGGGTTTGTGCGGTCTGGTATTCCTCTGTCGGCTGCTCTCTTCAGAAATGGAGCTTTATAATTAGTAGCTGTGTCCTTCTCCTGCGGCTCGCAGATGAAATCAGCCAGTGTTAAAAATAAACAGGCAGGACTGAAAATATGTTCCCATTCCCTTCCCTGGCGGGGAAAGCACTCAGGCCTGTTCTACGGCTGCAGCGTCCTGCAAGGCGGCTAATTAAACGCCAACAAGACTTTGCATCCCAATCATTATATAATGGCGGATTAACCTCTTCGGTGACACTCTCGGTAAACACTCATCTGGTCTTTTGTACCGCGGCGGAATCCGCTGACGGCGACAGGCCATGAAAAGTGGATCCAATTACCGGGAATTTAACCTCCGTCCTTCGCGTCGCTTAAAGCGAGAGCATAGTGGAAGTTCAGCGAGTCCCGCAATTATTGCTGGAATGTTTTCCGAATGTTCTTTCGGCACACGCTGGCTGCTGCGTACAGTATGACCATCGCCACTCGTCATGCTCCCACTTGTAGATGCCCCCAATATCAGTGCTCATACCCCACCCCCTGTCAGCTGACCTGCTGAGATAAAACCATTTAGTCACATGGAAGATGCAGCATCTTTGAGAATTTTTCATAGGTGATCCAGCAATCCTGAACTGTCTTTACCAATGATTGGCTACCACCTGTACACAATTACAGCTGAGGTGGCTGATATCGCCTGTGCCCATAATCCGGTTTGTGTACAGCAGTGCCCAACCTTCCTTGGTTACTTAGCCAGCGATCCACCTGGCAGATCTTCTCAGCCAAGCATCAGTCGAGTGCATCGATCTCCCCACTTAGCTCGCCCTCCGCGTGACGTCACATCCGTGAGTTCCGGAACTGTCCATAGGGTAGAAATGCATCTGTACAGCCTCTGTCCTGGAATATTGCACAAAGGATCGACTCCCGATCCCCACTGGGTGACACGCCTCATATCTGTGTACCAGGCTTTAGTCACAGATCTTTGTAATTTTCTGTTAACTTGTTTCGCTGTCTCAGGGGGCTTTGTCCTTCATCTCACCTCTCTTTTAACCTGCTGGTGCTGACACGAGATGAGAATAGTGGAAATCAGGTCAGACTCATAATAATAGTAACTGGGAGTGTGATGGATTTGTTGTGCAGGAAAGCTTGTGAATACACTGTAAATACACTATAATGTGACACCATGTTGTGAAGACGGTGTCAGCAGATGATAAATAAACATTCTGGAGAACCTGCAGTGCTAATTACTCGCAGATAATATGTCCTATGAAGACCTCTGAAGGCCAGGCTGTCTGCTGCACGTTTATTGGCAATTGGTATGGACAGTGGAAGAATCCAGCAGAGTGGAGCTTGGCCCATGTGCCTTGTACTGTTATGCAGAGAGCAATGGTCAGCCTGGAACCCTGTGGGCTTCTAAGCACACCCATCTCAGAAATTCCTGGTGTTCTTCAGATGCCTCCATTCCTTAAACTGAGGAGATGGGGCTGAGGCATTGCCTGGCCAACAACCCTAAGTATGGACAGTGGAAGAATCCTGCAGATTTGAGCTTGGCCCATGTGCCTCATACTGTAGATGCACAGAGTCATGGTCAGCCTAACAATATTATCCTCTAGGAGATGAGAGAGTCCTCAGGGCCATATAATTCCTGAAGGCCTCAGAATTCCCAGACCCTGTGACGCCTTCACTACCCCATAAAAAAATGGGGAGAGGGAAAGAAAGCCCCTAGTCAAGCACCACTTAACGGTACAAAAAAGTTTATTCAATATTCCATATAAGTAAAGGACACAATGAGAAACAGCATATAGTTAAAATCAAGTAAAAACAGCAAGAAACAACCCACTGCTGCGAATAAATGACATCAATAATGATATAAAGTCACCTAATATTGTATAAATAATGAAATACACCTGGTCACTAAATGAACTATCCTCAGCAAATATAGGGATGTGCAACAATAATAATAGCAAAGTGAGCATCTGTTTAGAGCTCACTAATGCTTGAACCCGGGTTCAGTAAATAAACGTGCAAAATAGCAAAATGCATACATATGAGAATACAATAAACCATAAACAAATTGTGCTAAGTGTTATAAATACACAGAACTGCAATATATACCCTGGAGCAGCCTATAGATAAAGTGCATAAAAGTGAACGGAGTGCAAAAAATAGAAGATACTTATCCCCAGAGAACATGCATCAGGTGTAGGCAGCAAAGTGAGGTCGGTTCCCCTCAGAACAATCCCGCAAGCTCCGCGGGCGTCACCCCGCTTTGAAAGGAGAGAGGACACCGCAACATCTACCACGCCAAATCGGCGTTTAAATGAGAATGGATGGAGGGCGTGCGCATAGACGCCGGCTCCACGCCACCCGGATGTGACGTCATGAGCCGGCAGAAGTGACGAGGACCGGTGAGCAGGAAAGGAGGAAGCGTGACCACGCTGGAGCGCAGCGGCAAAATAAGGAAGCCGCAAGGTGAGTGGTAACTGCGCTAAAGGAGAGAACAGAGTGGACAGAAGAGACCCATGCATGTGAGACACCCATATAGAGTAGATGGTGCATATAATGCAAACTAATAGGCACATCTATGCACATAATATTACGTAAAGGCATAATTACATAGTCAAAAACAATATATATATATATATATATATATATATATATATATATATATATATATATATATATATATATATATATAAATAATACCATAATACATCCTATTCACAAAGTTCTTAAAAGGGCCATTACTCCTATATTAAATATAATCCCTAACACAGTCCAGCACTTAGCCAAAAATTCATGAGTTCCAGAGGGAACAACACTTCAAGGGGGGCAACAAACGACGCACAACGGCCGCAGCACATGGACATCTTCAATCCGGAATAAAGTACAAGAGTTGATCAGAGATTCATAAGCTCCTGAGTCCCCAGGATAGGGTAGTTCAAGGGTCCACAAATAAGGGTCCACAACAGTGGTCCACAACAATGGATCCAGAGAGAACACAGTACTTCAAGGAGGGCAACAAACGACGCACAACGGCCGCAGCGCATGGACATCTTCAATCCGGAATAAAGTACAAGAATTGATCAAAGGTTCATAAGCTCTTGAGTCCCCAGAGTAGGGTAGTCCAAGGGTCCACAAACAAGGGTCCATAACAATGGTCCATGTTGATCAATGGTCTATATCTTATTACACAGGTCACAAGTACACACGCTATAATCTGCATGAAGATACAACAAATTGTTAGTGTATACTATTACATAGACAACAGGTAAAACTTTCCAAGACATATCATAGCAGTACCAACCCAATCTGGAAAATCCAGACTGGCTACTGTTCTTGCTGGATGACCTGAAAAATGTTATTGAATACCCAAAAGATCAAAATATCACAACTTCGAAAAAATTTTTTAGAGTTCCAAAATTACTAAAATTCACTAAGGCCCCCTTGAGGCTACATATCACTCTCTAGCCTAAAAAACCAGACCAGTCAATTTCCTCATTAATTCCCAAAGGAGCCATACTTCCTAATTGGTAGATCCATCTAGCCTCACGTTTCAATAGATTTCCAACTAGATCTCCACCCCTTAAACCAAGCCTGATTTGCTCAATGCCCACTACATGTAGACCTGCAGATGATCCCCCATGGTAGGATAGGAAGTGCGCGGCCACCGATGTCAAAACCTGCCCATTTATCAAGTCTCGTGAGGCCAATCTAATCTTGGAGAGATGTTGTTGGATTCTAGTTTTAAGCATATTTTTTGTTTGCCCCACATAGATCTTTTTACAGGGGCAAATCAAAGCATATACCACTCCCTTGCTCTTACAATTGACATAGTTGTTTAACCTGTATTGCCTGGTTCCCCCTGTGTCAACAATGGTCTGTTGAGGCCGCATATGTTGACAAATGTTGCACTCCCCGCATGGGTAGCTACCTTTTAGGGGGCCTCTGCATTTTTTCTTTCCCTCAACGAAATAGCTTGAGCAAAGTTTGTCTTTAAGGCTTGGACATCTTTTTGCTGTAATAGAGGCCTGGGGTGTAATAAATTTAGCAATTGTAGTGTCTGAAAGCAGAACAGGCCATGCTTTATTGAGAATACGATACAAATCCCTCCATTGATTGTTGTACATGGTGCTGAGTCTTACCAATTGGTTGGTTGGTCTGGAAGTCTGATGGAGTAATGCTGACCTATCGGTGGTTCTGGCCCTTTGGTAGGCTTGGGAGATCACTCTTTTAGGGTAGCCCCTATCCTTGAAGCGTTTGGTGAGGCACCTCGCCTGTGTGGAGAAATCATTCATGTCAGAACAAATACGACGTACACGAAGGAACTGGCCCACTGGTATATTATTACGTAGAGGCTTGGTATGCGCACTCTGATAATGCAATAAGGAGTTTACCGAGGTAGGTTTACGGAACAAGTCAGTGCTCAAATGGCCCTGTGTGTCGATCTTAATTTTGATATCCAGGAAATCGATGTCTGTGGAGGAAATATGCCCAGTTAAATGAATATTCATTGTATTGGTATTTAATACAGTCAAGAAGCGATTATATTCCTCTCTGGACCCACCCCACAACATGAATACGTCGTCGATAAAACGATGCCACCCCAAGATGGAAGGATGGAATTCTTCCATGACCGGGCCAAATACCAGCTCTCGTTCCCAAAGGCCCAGGAATAGATTGGCAATAGAGGGAGCGCACTTCGCGCCCATGGCCACCCCACACACCTGTTTGTAGAAACAGCCATTAAATAAAAAGTAATTATGGCTTAGGGCAAAGTCCGTTAAGCATAAAATGAGTTGTTTAAGATCACCTTGCTGGTTTCCCTCCATACTAAGAAAATAAGACATGGACTGTAATGCCCAATGGTGTGAGATGTTGGTGTATAAGGACTCTACGTCCAAGGTAACCAAAAATGTCCCAGGCGCCACAGTCAAACCTTCCAGCGTTTTCAAGAGGTCAGAACTGTCTTTCAGATATGAATCAAGGCTTATCACATGTTTTTGTAAAAAGAAATCTATGAATTCACATATTGGGGCAGTCAGCCCCCCAATGCCTGCCACAATGGGCCTGCCTGGTGGACATGTGGAATTTTTATGAACCTTTGGCAATAGATAGAAACTTGGTATCACTGGATGCTTAACTGTGAGAAAATCTAGCTCCTTCTTAGAGATGGTACCTGTATTATAGGCTCGAGTCAGGATATCGTCCAACAATACTTTGTAATACTCCGTAGGATTCCCAGGTAGGGTCACATAGTTGTTAGTATTCTTCAATAGCTTGTAAGCTTCCTGTATGTACATTTCCTTGGGCCATAAGACAACATTGCCTCCTTTGTCTGCCTCCTTGATCAAAAAAGAGTCATTAGTTGATAAATCTCTAATAGCTTGCAATTCCTCTCTACTCAAGTTTTGCTGCTGGTGACTTATAATAGGCAATTGCTCAATTTCCTTGTATACTGATTCAAAGAAAAATTTAATTTGAGGACATACACCAAAGGGAATGATTTGCTTAGATCTCGGTCTGAACAAATTCAGACGGTTACTCACCGATTCACCTTGCTGGTTCTCTTGTAATAAACCCATTAAGTCTTCAAAGACCTGTCTGTCCAAAGACTCCATGTGAGGGGGGGCTGCTACATCACCTTCAAAATATTTTTTAAAAGTTAATTTTCTACAAAAGAGTCACCTTCTCAGTCCAGCACCCTGCAATAGGATTTACGCAATTTGCTCTATATATCATATATAGATAGATATCTCTTATTAGATTTCTTTGGTCCAGTTATTGCTCCAAAGTACTCTCTTGGACACAGTGAGATCCAACATGGAGGGTTTTATTGATAGATTAGAGACTGGGTGGAACAGAAAGTTTGAAGCTGTTTTTTCTGCGACTGACCCACAGGGTGGAGGTGGTGTTCCAGAGGAGGCCAGGCAATTATGTAGAACATTTAAGGATCTTAATAAGGTCTATTTAAGATTATGGTGGAATGTGCATAGCCTCAAACAATATAAGGAGGAACAAATTTATCCCAGAGGCTTGAGGGTCCAGATCTTCCCAGCATGGGAGGTCATGGACGAATACAAAGCAACCTGGGAAACTGGCCTATCCAAATGTTCTGTCATCATTATAGACATGCTCATTGAGCACGATGAAAAACTTTTGGCTCAGAAAAAAATTGAAATTAAAAAACTTGAAGCTTCACTCATGGCGTTTGACAGGAACACCATTGTCCAACCCTTCCTTGACCAGTTAAAATTGGATATGGAGAGTTTTGAGAAATTTATTATTGATGGTAAAAAGAAAAAGCTGGCTAGGGATCGTCAGGACTATGACAGTGGAGCAGCCTATAGGTGGAGACATAGAGGGAATGGGAGGAAGCGTAGAAGAAACCCCAAGCCCAATAAGCCCAATAAACCTAACAAACCTAATGGGCCTAGTGGGGGAGAAGCCCCACAACCAAATAATTATGGACAGAATCCCAGAAGGCCTCAGGCTAATGATTCAGCTTCTACCAGTGACTATTTTTTTATCAGACAGCGATGTGGACGTAGAAAGCGGACAAGGAGGGGTGGTAGGAGACACCAGAGTAAGAGATTTCAGGAACCCCCACACTCCACGGGTCAAGAGATTGAGGGAACAACAACACATGGACTAAAGGTCATTAATTTAACTGACTATCAGCTATCTGAAGTTGAACAGGAAGTGTTAACAAAGGGTCTCACGTTTTCACCTACCAAGAGCCTTGACAAATTTGAGCTCCTGAAGGATGTTTATCTCTTTTGTAGAAAATTAACTTTTAAAAAATATTTTGAAGGTGATGTAGCAGCCCCCCCTCACATGGAGTCTTTGGACAGACAGGTCTTTGAAGACTTAATGGGTTTATTACAAGAGAACCAGCAAGGTGAATCGGTGAGTAACCGTCTGAATTTGTTCAGACCGAGATCTAAGCAAATCATTCCCTTTGGTGTATGTCCTCAAATTAAATTTTTCTTTGAATCAGTATACAAGGAAATTGAGCAATTGCCTATTATAAGTCACCAGCAGCAAAACTTGAGTAGAGAGGAATTGCAAGCTATTAGAGATTTATCAACTAATGACTCTTTTTTGATCAAGGAGGCAGACAAAGGAGGCAATGTTGTCTTATGGCCCAAGGAAATGTACATACAGGAAGCTTACAAGCTATTGAAGAATACTAACAACTATGTGACCCTACCTGGGAATCCTACGGAGTATTACAAAGTATTGTTGGACGATATCCTGACTCGAGCCTATAATACAGGTACCATCTCTAAGAAGGAGCTAGATTTTCTCACAGTTAAGCATCCAGTGATACCAAGTTTCTATCTATTGCCAAAGGTTCATAAAAATTCCACATGTCCACCAGGCAGGCCCATTGTGGCAGGCATTGGGGGGCTGACTGCCCCAATATGTGAATTCATAGATTTCTTTTTACAAAAACATGTGATAAGCCTTGATTCATATCTGAGAGACAGTTCTGACCTCTTGAAAACGCTGGAAGGTTTGACTGTGGCGCCTGGGACATTTTTGGTTACCTTGGACGTAGAGTCCTTATACACCAACATCTCACACCATTGGGCGTTACAGTCCATGTCTTATTTTCTTAGTATGGAGGGAAACCAGCAAGGTGATCTTAAACAACTCCTTTTATGCTTAACGGACTTTGCCCTAAGCCATAATTACTTTTTATTTAATGGCTGTTTCTACAAACAGGTGTGTGGGGTGGCCATGGGCGCGAAGTGCGCTCCCTCTATTGCCAATCTATTCCTGGGCCTTTGGGAACGAGAGCTGGTATTTGGCCCGGTCATGGAAGAATTCCATCCTTCCATCTTGGGGTGGCATCGTTTTATCGACGACGTATTCATGTTGTGGGGTGGGTCCAGAGAGGAATATAATCGCTTCTTGACTGTATTAAATACCAATACAATGAATATTCATTTAACTGGGCATATTTCCTCCACAGACATCGATTTCCTGGATATCAAAATTAAGATCGACACACAGGGCCATTTGAGCACTGACTTGTTCCGTAAACCTACCTCGGTAAACTCCTTATTGCATTATCAGAGTGCGCATACCAAGCCTCTACGTAATAATATACCAGTGGGCCAGTTCCTTCGTGTACGTCGTATTTGTTCTGACATGAATGATTTCTCCACACAGGCGAGGTGCCTCACCAAACGCTTCAAGGATAGGGGCTACCCTAAAAGAGTGATCTCCCAAGCCTACCAAAGGGCCAGAACCACCGATAGGTCAGCATTACTCCATCAGACTTCCAGACCAACCAACCAATTGGTAAGACTCAGCACCATGTACAACAATCAATGGAGGGATTTGTATCGTATTCTCAATAAAGCATGGCCTGTTCTGCTTTCAGACACTACAATTGCTAAATTTATTACACCCCAGGCCTCTATTACAGCAAAAAGATGTCCAAGCCTTAAAGACAAACTTTGCTCAAGCTATTTTGTTGAGGGAAAGAAAAAATGCAGAGGCCCCCTAAAAGGTAGCTACCCATGCGGGGAGTGCAACATTTGTCAACATATGCGGCCTCAACAGACCATTGTTGACACAGGGGGAACCAGGCAATACAGGTTAAACAACTATGTCAATTGTAAGAGCAAGGGAGTGGTATATGCTTTGATTTGCCCCTGTAAAAAGATCTATGTGGGGCAAACAAAAAATATGCTTAAAACTAGAATCCAACAACATCTCTCCAAGATTAGATTGGCCTCACGAGACTTGATAAATGGGCAGGTTTTGACATCGGTGGCCGCGCACTTCCTATCCTACCATGGGGGATCATCTGCAGGTCTACATGTAGTGGGCATTGAGCAAATCAGGCTTGGTTTAAGGGGTGGAGATCTAGTTGGAAATCTATTGAAACGTGAGGCTAGATGGATCTACCAATTAGGAAGTATGGCTCCTTTGGGAATTAATGAGGAAATTGACTGGTCTGGTTTTTTAGGCTAGAGAGTGATATGTAGCCTCAAGGGGGCCTTAGTGAATTTTAGTAATTTTGGAACTCTAAAAAATTTTTTCGAAGTTGTGATATTTTGATCTTTTGGGTATTCAATAACATTTTTCAGGTCATCCAGCAAGAACAGTAGCCAGTCTGGATTTTCCAGATTGGGTTGGTACTGCTATGATATGTCTTGGAAAGTTTTACCTGTTGTCTATGTAATAGTATACACTAACAATTTGTTGTATCTTCATGCAGATTATAGCGTGTGTACTTGTGACCTGTGTAATAAGATATAGACCATTGATCAACATGGACCATTGTTATGGACCCTTGTTTGTGGACCCTTGGACTACCCTACTCTGGGGACTCAAGAGCTTATGAACCTTTGATCAATTCTTGTACTTTATTCCGGATTGAAGATGTCCATGCGCTGCGGCCGTTGTGCGTCGTTTGTTGCCCTCCTTGAAGTACTGTGTTCTCTCTGGATCCATTGTTGTGGACCACTGTTGTGGACCCTTATTTGTGGACCCTTGAACTACCCTATCCTGGGGACTCAGGAGCTTATGAATCTCTGATCAACTCTTGTACTTTATTCCGGATTGAAGATGTCCATGCGCTGCGGCCGTTGTGCGTCGTTTGTTGCCCTCCTTGAAGTACTGTGTTCTCTCTGGATCCATTGTTGTGGACCACTGTTGTGGACCCTTATTTGTGGACCCTTGAACTACCCTATCCTGGGGACTCAGGAGCTTATGAATCTCTGATCAACTCTTGTACTTTATTCCGGATTGAAGATGTCCATGTGCTGCGGCCGTTGTGCGTCGTTTGTTGCCCCCCTTGAAGTGTTGTTCCCTCTGGAACTCATGAATTTTTGGCTAAGTGCTGGACTGTGTTAGGGATTATATTTAATATAGGAGTAATGGCCCTTTTAAGAACTTTGTGAATAGGATGTATTATGGTATTATTTATATATTTATATATATATATATATATATATATATATATATATATATATATATATATTTTGTTTTTGACTATGTAATTATGCCTTTACGTAATATTATGTGCATAGATGTGCCTATTAGTTTGCATTATATGCACCATCTACTCTATATGGGTGTCTCACATGCATGGGTCTCTTCTGTCCACTCTGTTCTCTCCTTTAGCGCAGTTACCACTCACCTTGCGGCTTCCTTATTTTGCCGCTGCGCTCCAGCGTGGTCACGCTTCCTCCTTTCCTGCTCACCGGTCCTCGTCACTTCTGCCGGCTCATGACGTCACATCCGGGTGGCGTGGAGCCGGCGTCTATGCGCACGCCCTCCATCCATTCTCATTTAAACGCCGATTTGGCGTGGTAGATGTTGCGGTGTCCTCTCTCCTTTCAAAGCGGGGTGACGCCCGCGGAGCTTGCGGGATTGTTCTGAGGGGAACCGACCTCACTTTGCTGCCTACACCTGATGCATGTTCTCTGGGGATAAGTATCTTCTATTTTTTGCACTCCGTTCACTTTTATGCACTTTATCTATAGGCTGCTCCAGGGTATATATTGCAGTTCTGTGTATTTATAACACTTAGCACAATTTGTTTATGGTTTATTGTATTCTCATATGTATGCATTTTGCTATTTTGCACGTTTATTTACTGAACCCGGGTTCAAGCATTAGTGAGCTCTAAACAGATGCTCACTTTGCTATTATTATTGTTGCACATCCCTATATTTGCTGAGGATAGTTCATTTAGTGACCAGGTGTATTTCATTATTTATACAATATTAGGTGACTTTATATCATTATTGATGTCATTTATTCGCAGCAGTGGGTTGTTTCTTGCCGTTTTTACTTGATTTTAACTATATGCTGTTTCTCATTGTGTCCTTTACTTATATGGAATATTGAATAAACTTTTTAGTACCGTTAAGTGGTGCTTGACTAGGGGCTTTCTTTCCCTCTCCCCATTTTTATATGTCTTTTGAGCTCCAGCACACTTAACCCATTTATCTGATCGTTCTCCTATTGCTGGTGTTGCGGACAAATTGTTCTGCCTTCACTACCCCATACTAACCTATAGGAGATTAGAGTCCTTAGGGCCTAGTCCTTAGGGCCATAGAATTCCTAAAGGCCTAAGAATCCCCAGACTATGACCTTTTCACTACACCATACTAACCTATAGGAGATGAGAGAGTCCTCAGGGCCATAGAATTCCTAAAGTCCTCAGAATCCCCAGACCCTGACGACCTTCACTACCCCATACTAACCTATAGGAGATGAGAGAGTCCTCAGGGCCATAGAATTCCTAAAGTCCTCAGAATCCCCAGACCCTGACGACCTTCACTACCCCATACTAACCTATAGGAGATGAGAGCGACCTCCATGTTATGAAATTCCTAGCAGTATCACCTCCATATGTTTTGAGGCATTAAAAGATAACCGGTCACCTCACCCTCCACCTCTCTTTATAGGATTTTCGCTTGTGAGGAAATTATGAACCCTGAATGACTTTGGATTGACATTGTAGTTATCCCTAAAGAGAGTGGAGGCACTAAAAAATCAAACGGTGGGCCCATCTCATTAACATGCTGTGACATCAAGCTGTCCGCCAGACACCCACTGAAATGTCATAGTCCCCTGGCTGACACATCCGGATCAGACTGGCTGTAACCCAGGAAGATAGACAGCAGACAGTATTGGATGTAACCGGAATCTCCTCCAGGCATTTCTCTGCTTCTTGCTCTGGATGTGATGAAGCTGAGACATTAGAGACACATGAGCCTCACCATTCAGTCTCTCCATATGGAATCAGTTACTGAGTTATCGGGGCAGTTACACCTCCCTGCTGTCATCAATAGTATGGGCTCAGTGTGAGCATCTCTGTCACCCCGCTGTACACCCTCCACCATGACCCACTCTCCACACTAGTAACACAGTCTCTGTCACCCCGCTGTACGTCCTCTGCTGTACCCACTCTCCACACTAGTAACACAGTCTCTGTCACCCCGCTGTACACCCTCCACCATGACCCACTCTCCACACTAGTAACACAGTCTCTGTCACCCCGCTGTACACCCTCCACCGTGACCCACTCTCCACACTAGTAACACAGTCTCTGTCACCCCGCTGTACACCCTCCACCATGACCCACTCTCCACACTAGTAACACAGTCTCTGTCACCCCGCTGTACGCCCTCCACCATGACCCACTCTCCACACTAGTAACACAGTCTCTGTCACTCAGCTGTACACCCTCTGCTGTACCCACTCTCCACACTAGTAACACAGTCTCTGTTACCCCGCTGTACGCCCTCCACCATGACCCACTCTCCACACTAGTAACGCAGTCTGTCACCCCGCTGTACACCCTCCGCCATGACCCACTCTTCACACTAGTAACCCAGTCTCTGTCACCCCGCTGTACACCCTTCACCATGACCCACTCTCCACACTAGTAACACAGTCTCTGTCACCCCGCTGTACACCCTCCACCATGACCCATTCTCCACACTAGTAACACAGTCCCTGTCACCCCGCCGTACACCCTCCGCCATGACCCACTCTCCACACTAGTAACACAGTCTCTGTCACCCCGCTGTACACCCTCCACCGTGACCCACTCTCCACACTAGTAACACAGTCTCTGTCACCCCGCTGTACACCCTCCACCATGACCCACTCTCCACACTAGTAACACAGTCTCTGTCACCCCGCTGTACGCCCTCCACCATGACCCACTCTCCACACTAGTAACACAGTCTCTGTCACTCAGCTGTACACCCTCTGCTGTACCCACTCTCCACACTAGTAACACAGTCTCTGTTACCCCGCTGTACGCCCTCCACCATGACCCACTCTCCACACTAGTAACACAGTCTCTGTCACCCCGCTGTACACCCTCCACCGTGACCCACTCTCCACACTAGTAACACAGTCTCTGTCACCCCGCTGTACACCCTCCACCATGACCCACTCTCCACACTAGTAACACAGTCTCTGTCACCCCGCTGTACGCCCTCCACCATGACCCACTCTCCACACTAGTAACACAGTCTCTGTCACTCAGCTGTACACCCTCTGCTGTACCCACTCTCCACACTAGTAACACAGTCTCTGTTACCCCGCTGTACGCCCTCCACCATGACCCACTCTCCACACTAGTAACGCAGTCTGTCACCCCGCTGTACACCCTCCGCCATGACCCACTCTTCACACTAGTAACCCAGTCTCTGTCACCCCGCTGTACACCCTTCACCATGACCCACTCTCCACACTAGTAACACAGTCTCTGTCACCCCGCTGTACACCCTCCACCATGACCCATTCTCCACACTAGTAACACAGTCTCTGTCACTCCGCTGTACGCCTTCTGCTGTCCCCACTCTCCACACTAGTAACACAGTCTCTGTCACCCCGCTGTACACCCTCCACCGTGACCTACTCTCCACACTAGTAACACAGTCTCTGTCACCCCGCTGTGCACCCTCTGCTGTACCCACTCTCCACACTAGTAACACAGTCTCTGTCACCCCGCTGTAAGCCCTCCACCATGACCTACCCTCCACACTAGTAACACAGTCTCTGTCACCCCGCTGTATGCTATCCGCTGTACCTACTCTCCACACTTGTAACACAGTCTCTGTCACTCCGCTGTGCGCACTCTCCACACTAGTAATACAGTCTCTGTCACCCCGCTGTACGCCATCCACTGTACCCACTCTCCACACTAGTAACACAGTCTCTGTCACCCCGCTGTACGCTATCCGCTGTACCCACTCTCCACACTAGTAACACAGTCTCTGTCACCCTACTGTACGCCCTCTGCTGCCCCCACTCTCCACACTAGTAACACAGTCTGTCATGCCGCTGTACGCTATCCGCTGTACCCACTCTCCACACTAGTAACACAGTCTCTGTCACCCCACTGTACGCCCTCTGCTGTTCCCACTCTCCACACTAGTAACACAGTCTCTGTCATGACGCCGTACACCCTCCGCCATGACCCACTCTCCACACTAGTAACACAGTCTCTGTCACCCCGCTGTACACCCTCCACCGTGACCCACTCTCCACACTAGTAACACAGTCTCTGTCACCCCGCTGTACACCCTCCACCATGACCCACTCTCCACACTAGTAACACAGTCTCTGTCACCCCGCTGTACGCCCTCCACCATGATCCACTCTCCACACTAGTAACACAGTCTCTGTCACTCAGCTGTACACCCTCTGCTGTACCCACTCTCCACACTAGTAACACAGTCTCTGTCACCCCGCTGTACACCCTCCGCCATGACCTACTCTCCACACTAGTAACACAGTCTCTGTCACTCCGCTGTACACCCTCTGCTGTCCCCACTCTCCACACTAGTAACACAATCTCTGTCATCCCGCTGTACACCCTTCACCATTACCCACTCTCCACACTAGTAACACAGTCTCTGTCACTCCGCTGTACACCCTCTGCTGTACCCACTCTCCACACTAGTAACACAGTCTCTGTCACCCCGCTGTACACCCCGCTGTACACCCTCCGCCATGACCTACTCTCCACACTAGTAACACAGTCTCTGTCACTCCGCTGTACACCCTCTGCTGTCCCCACTCTCCACACTAGTAACACAATCTCTGTCATCCCGCTGTACACCCTTCACCATTACCCACTCTCCACACTAGTAACACAGTCTCTGTCACCCCGCTGTACGTCCTCTGCTGTACCCACTCTCCACACTAGTAACACAGTCCCTGTCACCCCGCTGTACACCCTCCACCATGACCTACTCTTCACACTAGTAACACAGTCTCTGTCACCCCGCTGTATGCCCTCCGCCATGACCCACTCTCCCCACTAGTAACACAGTCTCTGTCACCCCGCTGTACGCCCTCCACCATGACCCACTCTCCACACTAGTAACACAGTCTCTGTCACCCCGCTGTACGCCCTCCACCATGACCCACTCTCCACACTAGTAACACAGTCTGTCACCCCGCTGTACACCCTCCGCCATGACCCACTCTTCACACTAGTAACACAGTCTCTGTCACCCCGCTGTACACCCTTCACCATGACCCACTCTCCACACTAGTAACACAGTCTCTGTCACCCCGCTGTACACCCTCCACCGTGACCTACTCTCCACACTAGTAACACAGTCTCTGTCACCCCGCTGTACGCCCTCTGCTGTACCCACTCTCCACACTAGTAACACAGTCTCTGTCACCCCGCTGTAAGCCCTCCACCATGACCTACTCTCCACACTAGTAACACAGTCTGTCACCCCGCTGTACGCCCTCTGCTGTACCCACTCTCCACACAGTCTCTATCACCCCGCTGTACGCCTTCCACCATGACCTACTCTCCACACTAGTAACACAGTCTCTGTCACCCCGCTGTACGCCCACTGCTGTACCCACTTTCCACACTAGTAACACAGTCTGTCAGCCCGCTGTACGCTATCCGCTGTACCCACTCTCCACACTAGTAACACAGTCTGTCACCCCGCTGTACGCCTTCCACCATGACCCATTCTCCACACTAGTAACACAGTCTCTGTCACCCCACTGTACGCCCTCTGCTGTACCCACTCTCCACACTAGTAACACAATCTGTCATCCCGCTGTACACCCTCCACCATGACCCACTCTCCACACTAGTAACACAGTCTCTGTCACCCCGCTGTACGTCCTCTGCTGTACCCACTCTCCACACTAGTAACACAGTCCCTGTCACCCCGCTGTACACCCTCCACCATGACCTACTCTCCACACTAGTAACACAGTCTGTCACCCCGCTGTATGCCCTCCGCCATGATCCACTCTCCCCACTAGTAACACAGTCTCTGTCACCCCGCTGTACGCCCTCCACCATGACCCACTCTCCACACTAGTAACACAATCTCTGTCATCCCGCTGTACACCCTTCACCATTACCCACTCTCCACACTAGTAACACAGTCTCTGTCACCCCGCTGTACGTCCTCTGCTGTACCCACTCTCCACACTAGTAACACAGTCTCTGTTACCCCGCTGTACGCCCTCCACCATGACCCACTCTCCACACTAGTAACGCAGTCTGTCACCCCGCTGTACACCCTCCGCCATGACCCACTCTTCACACTAGTAACCCAGTCTCTGTCACCCCGCTGTACACCCTTCACCATGACCCACTCTCCACACTAGTAACACAGTCTCTGTCACCCCGCTGTACACCCTCCACCATGACCCATTCTCCACACTAGTAACACAGTCTCTGTCACTCCGCTGTACGCCTTCTGCTGTCCCCACTCTCCACACTAGTAACACAGTCTCTGTCACCCCGCTGTACACCCTCCACCGTGACCTACTCTCCACACTAGTAACACAGTCTCTGTCACCCCGCTGTGCACCCTCTGCTGTACCCACTCTCCACACTAGTAACACAGTCTCTGTCACCCCGCTGTAAGCCCTCCACCATGACCTACCCTCCACACTAGTAACACAGTCTCTGTCACCCCGCTGTACACCCTCCACCGTGACCTACTCTCCACACTAGTAACACAGTCTCTGTCACCCCGCTGTACACCCTCTGCTGTACCCACTCTCCACACTAGTAACACAGTCTCTGTCACCCCGCTGTAAGCCCTCCACCATGACCTACCCTCCACACTAGTAACACAGTCTGTCACCCCGCTGTACGCCCTTCGCTGTACCCACTCTCCACACTAGTAACACAGTCTCTGTCACCCCGCTGTACGCCCTCTGCTGTACCCACTTTCCACACTAGTAACACAGTCTGTCAGCCCGCTGTACGCTATCCGCTGTACCCACTCTCCACACTAGTAACACAGTCTGTCACCCCGCTGTACGCCTTCCACCATGACCCATTCTCCACACTAGTAACACAGTCTCTGTCACCCCTCTGTACGCCCTCTGCTGTACCCACTCTCTACACTAGTAACACAGTCTCTGTCACCCCGCTGTACGTCCTCTGCTGTACCCACTTTCCACACTAGTAACACAGTCTCTGTCACCCCGCTGTATGCTATCCGCTGTACCTACTCTCCACACTTGTAACACAGTCTCTGTCACTCCGCTGTGCGCACTCTCCACACTAGTAATACAGTCTCTGTCACCCCGCTGTACGCCATACACTGTACCCACTCTCCACACTAGTAACACAGTCTCTGTCACCCCGCTGTACGCTATCCGCTGTACCCACTCTCCACACTAGTAACACAGTCTCTGTCACCCTACTGTACGCCCTCTGCTGTCCCCACTCTCCACACTAGTAACACAGTCTCTGTCATGACGCCGTACACCCTCCGCCATGACCCACTCTCCACACTAGTAACACAGTCTCTGTCACCCCACTGTACGCCCTCTGCTGTTCCCACTCTCCACACTAGTAACACAGTCTCTGTCATGACGCCGTACACCCTCCGCCATGACCCACTCTCCACACTAGTAACACAGTCTCTGTCACCCCGCTGTATGCCCTCCACCGTGACCCACTCTCCACACTAGTAACACAGTCTCTGTCACCCCGCTGTACGCCCTCCACCATGACCCACTCTCCACACTAGTAACACAGTCTCTGTCACCCCGCTGTATGCCCTCCACCATGACCCACTCTCCACACTAGTAACACAGTCTCTGTCACCCCGCTGTACACCCTCCACCATGACCCAATCTCCACACTAGTAACACAGTCTCTGTCACCCCGCTGTACGCCCTCCACCATGACCCACTCTCCACACTAGTAACACAGTCTCTGTCACCCCGCTGTATGCCCTCCACCATGACCCACTCTCCACACTAGTAACACAGTCTCTGTCACCCCGCTGTACACCCTCCACCATGACCCAATCTCCACACTAGTAACACAGTCTGTCACCCCGCTGTACACCCTCCACCATGACCCAATCTCCACACTAGTAACACAGTCTGTCACCCCGCTGTACACCCTTCACCATGACCCACTCTCCACACTAGTAACACAGTCTCTGTCACCCCGCTGTACACCCTCCACCATGACCCAATCTCCACACTAGTAACACAGTCTCTGTCACCCCGCTGTACACCCTCCACCATGACCCAATCTCCACACTAGTAACACAGTCTCTGTCACCCCGCTTTACACCCTCTGCTGTACCCACTCTCCACACTAATAACAGTCTCTGTCACCCCGCTGTACACCCTCCGCCATGACCCACTCTCTACACTAGTAACACAGTCTCTGTCAGCCCGCTGTACGCCCTCTGCTGTACCCACTCTCCACACTAGTAACACAGTCTCCAGACATTACAGCTCCTGTTGTCGTAGGGAAGAGATACAAACTTTCTCCATTCACTAATAATTCTCTGTTCACCTTGATATGTCCCTGACTGCATCTTACCCCCCTCCGCACACACAAAAAAATTAAAAATGCATCCGCCGATTTCACACACTGTAGCCAGCAGCGAGTGTGTGTACAGCAGACAGTAAGCCTGACAGCTGCCTTGCATTGCTTCTGCTTCTTCAGGGGCCACACATAGTATGTTGGGCTTGTGGCGAAGCGGTTACACTGTGCTTCTTCAGGGGCCAGACATAGTATGTTGGGCTTGTGACAAAGAGGTTGCACTGTGGCGAAGCGGTTACACTGTGCTTCTTCAGGGGCCAGACATAGTATGTTGGGCTTGTGACAAAGAGGTTGCACTGTGCTTCTTCAAGGGCCGGACATAGTATGTTGGGCTTGTGACAAAACCGGTTGCACTGTGCTTCTACAGGGGCCGGACATAGTATGTTGGGCTTTTGACAAAGCGGCTGCACTGTGCTTATTCAGGGGCCGGACATAGTAAGTTAAGCTTGTGACAAACCGGTTGTACTGTGCTCTTCAGGGGCCGGACATAGTAAGTTGGGCTTGTGACAAAGGGGTTGCACTGTGCTTCTTCAGAGGCTGGACATAGTAAGTTGGGCTTGTGACAAAGCGGTTGCACTGTGCTTCTTCAGGGGCCGGACTTAGTATGTTGGGCTTGTGACAAAGGAGTTGCACTGTGCTTCTTCAGGGGCTGGACATAGTATGTTGGGCTTGTGACAAAGCGGTTGCACTGTGCTCTTCAGGAGCCGGACATAGTATGTTGGGCTTGTGACAAAGCGGTTGCACTGTGCTTCTTCAGGGGCCGGACATAGTATGTTGGGCTTTTGACAAAGCGGCTGCACTGTGCTTATTCAGGGGCCGGACATAGTAAGTTAAGCTTGTGACAAACCGGTTGTATTGTGCTCTTCAGGGGCCGGACATAGTAAGTTGGGCTTGTGACAAAGGGGTTGCACTGTGCTTCTTCAGGGGCTGGACATAGTAAGTTGGGCTTGTGACAAAGCGGTTGCACTGTGCTTCTTCAGGGGCCAGACATAGTATGTTGGGCTTGTGACAAAAGTGGTTGCACGGTGCTCTTCAGGAGCTGGACATAGTATGTTGGGCTTGTAACAAATCGGTTGCACTGTGCTTCTTCAGGGGCCGGACATAGTATGTTGGGCTTGTGACAAAAGTGGTTGTGTTGTGCTCTTCAGGGGCTGGACATAGTATGTTGGGCTTGTGACAAAGCGGTTGCACAGTGCTCTTCAGGGGCCGGACATAGTATGTTGGGCTTGTGACAAAAGTGGTTGTGTCTTGCTCTTCAGGGGCCGGACATAGTATGTTGGGCTTGTGACAAAAGTGGTTGTGTCTTGCTCTTCAGGGGCCGGACATAATATGTTGGGCTTGTGACAAAGGAGTTGCACTGTGCTTCTTCAGGGGCCGGACATAGTATGTTGGGCTTGTGACAAAAGTGGTTGCACTGTGCTCTTCAGGAGCTGGACATAGTATGTTGGGCTTGTAACAAATCGGTTGCACTGTGCTTCTTCAGGGGCCGGACATAGTATGTTGGGCTTGTGACAAAAGTGGTTGTGTTGTGCTCTTTAGGTGCTGGACATAGTATGTTGGGCTTGTGACAAAGCGGTTGCACGGTGCTCTTCAGGGGCCGGATATAGTATGTTGGGCTTGTGACAAAGAGGTTGCACTGTGCTTCTTCAGGGGTCGATATAGCAAGTTAGGCTTGTGACAAAACGGTTGCACTGTGCTCTTCAGGGGCCCGGACATAGTATGTTGGGCTTGTGACAAAGGAGTTGCACGTGCTCTTCAGGGGCCGGACATAGTATGTTGGGCTTGTGACAAAGCAGTTGCACGGTGCTTCTTCAGGGGCCGGACATAGTATGTTGGGCCTGTGACAAAGTGATTGCACTGTGCTTCTTCAGGGGCCGGATGTAGTATGTTGGGCTTGTGACAAAGCGGTTGCACTGTGCTTCTTCAGGGGCCGGTAGGACATTAGACTAGGACTATGGTAGGAATAGATTGTGAGCTCCTCTGAGGACTGTCGGTGACAGGACTATGTACTCTGTAATGTGCTGCAGAAGATGTCAGTGCTATATAAATACATGTTAATAATATTGTAGGACATAAGACTATGACTATGGTAGGATTAGATTGTGAGCTCCTCTGAGGACAGTCAGTGACATGACTATGTAATCTGTAAAGTGCTGCAGAAGATGTCACTGCTATATAAATACATAATAATAATAATAATAATAATAATAATAATAATACGGTAGGACATAAGACTATGACTATGGTAGGATTAGATTGTGAGCTCCTCTGAGGACAGTCAGTGACATGACTATGTAATCTGTAAAGTGCTGCAGAAGATGTCACTGCTATATAAATACATAATAATAATAATAATAATAATAATAATAATAATACGGTAGGACATAAGACTATGACTATGGTAGGAATAGATTGTGAGCTCCTCTGAGGACTGTCGGTGACAGGACTATGTACTCTGTAATGTGCTGCAGAAGATGTCAGTGCTATATAAATACATGTTAATAATATTGTAGGACATAAGACTATGACTATGGTAGGATTAGATTGTGAGCTCCTCTGAGGACAGTCAGTGACATGACTATGTAATCTGTAAAGTGCTGCAGAAGATGTCACTGCTATATAAATACATAATAATAATAATAATAATAATACGGTAGGACATAAGACTATGACTATGGTAGGATTAGATTGTGAGCTCCTCTGAGGACAGTCAGTGACATGACTATGTAATCTGTAAAGTGCTGCAGAAGATGTCACTGCTATATAAATACATAATAATAATAATAATAATAATAATAATACGGTAGGACATAAGACTATGACTATGGTAGGAATAGATTGTGAGCTCCTCTGAGGACTGTCGGTGACAGGACTATGTACTCTGTAATGTGCTGCAGAAGATGTCAGTGCTATATAAATACATGTTAATAATATTGTAGGACATAAGACTATGACTATGGTAGGATTAGATTGTGAGCTCCTCTGAGGACAGTCAGTGACATGACTATGTAATCTGTAAAGTGCTGCAGAAGATGTCACTGCTATATAAATACATAATAATAATAATAATAATAATAATAATAATAATACGGTAGGACATAAGACTATGACTATGGTAGGATTAGATTGTGAGCTCCTCTGAGGACAGTCAGTGACATGACTATGTAATCTGTAAAGTGCTGCAGAAGATGTCACTGCTATATAAATACATAATAATAATAATAATAATAATAATAATAATACGGTAGGACATAAGACTATGACTATGGTAGGATTAGATTGTGAGCTCCTCTGAGGACAGTCAGTGACATGACTATGTACTCTGTAATGTGCTGCAGAAGAGGTCACTGCTATATAAATACATAATAATAATAATATGGTAGGACATTACACTATGACTGTGGTAGGATTAGATTGTGAGCTCCTCTGAGGACAGTCAGTTACTTGACTATGTACTCTGTAAAGTGCTGCGGAAGATGTCAGTGCTATATAGATAACTGTTAATGGTCTGATTGTTTCCTCTGGTTTCTTTCATGTCTTTTCCTTTCCTCTATATTATTACGTCATTGTCCGCTCCGCTGTTTGCCAACAATTGCAATCATGAAGGGCTCGTTATTATTCCTGTTGCGGTAAATGACAGAGCAATTCAATCAACGGCGGAGCATTGTCCTTACGAGCTTCAGCCGCTTCTCTATGCAATATAATTATGTTAGATTAATGTTTATGCATCAAACTGCAAAATGTTCCTAAAACATAATCTGTATGCAGATAACACTGCACTATCTGCACATCCAGCAAGTGCAGCCAATACAGTCACCGCTGTGCTGTCATCCACAGAGGACACCGGAAGTGACTGCCCTGCAAACCTCTGTAACTCCTCTGTCACTGCAGCTATTTACAGGACACCAGAAGTGACCGCCCCGCAAGCCTCTGTCACTGCTGCCATATACAGGACACCGGAAGTGACCGCCCCGCGAGCCTTGGTCACTGCAGCCGGTATACAGGACACCAGAAGTGACCCTCCACCAGCCTCTGTCACTGCAGCCTGTATACAGGACACTAGACACCTCCACCAGCCTCTCTCACTGCAGCCTGTATACCAGACACTGAAAGTGACCCTCCACCAGCCTCTGTCACTGCAGCCGGTATACAGGACACCGGAAGTGACCCCTCCACCAGCCTCTGTCACTGCAGCCATATACAGGACACCGGAAGTGACCCCTCCACCAGCCTCTGTCACTGCAGCCATATACAGGACACTGGAAGTGACCCCTCCACCAGCCTCTGTCACTGCAGCCATATACAGGAAACCGGAAGTGACCCCTCCACAAGCTTCTGTTACTGCAGCCTGTATACAGGACACCGGAAGTGACCCCTCCACCAGCCTCTGTCACTGCAGCTGGTATACAGGACACCTCCACCAGCTTCTGTCTCTGCAGCCTGTATACAGGACACCGCAAGTGACCCCTCCACCAGCCTCTGTCACTGCAGCCTGTATACAGGACACAGGAAGTGACCCCTCCACCAGCCTCTGTCACTGCAGCCGGTATACAGGACACAGGAAGTGACCCCTCCACCAGCCTCTGTCACTGCTGCCGGTATACAGGACACTGGAAGTGACCCCTCCACCAGCCTCTGTCACTGAAGCCTGTATAGTATTGAGGGTAATGTTACTGCAGTGCTGCCACCAATGCAAGACTCTTAAGAAAATGGGGGAGGGGGGTTGTTCTCTGGGATGGTGTGGAAGAGGAGGGTGGCCTTTTCTCTGGCATGGTGAGGAAGATGAGGGTGGCTGTTCTCTGGCATGGTGAGGAAGATGAGGGTGGCTGTTCTCTGGCATGGTGAGGAAGATGAGGGGGGCTGTTCTCTGGTATGGTGGGGAAGATGAGGGGCGCTGTTCTCTGGTATGGTGGGGAAGATGAGGGGCGCTGTTCTCTGGTATGGTGAGGAAGATGAGGGGGCTGTTCTCTGGCATGGTGAGGAAGATGAGGGGCGCTGTTCTCTGGCATGGTGAGGAAGATGAGGGGGTCTGTTCTCCGGTGAGGTGAGGAAGATGAGGGGGGCTGTTCTCTGGTGAGGTGGGGAAGATGAGGGGGGCTGTTCTCTGGCATGGTGAGGAAGATGAGGGGGGCTGTTCTCCGGTGAGGTGGGGAAGATGAGGGGGGCTGTTCTCCGGTGAGGTGAGGAAGATAAGGGGGGCTGTTCTCTGGTATGGTGGGGAAGATGAGGGGGGCTGTTCTCTGGAATGGTGAGAAAGATGAGGGGGGCTGTTCTCCGACATGGTGAGTAAGATGAGTAGGGCTATTCTCTGGAATGGTGTGGAAGATGGGGGGGGGCTGTTCTCTGGTGAGGTGAGGAAGATGAGGGGGGCTGTTCTCCGGTGAGGTGGGAAAGATGAGGGGCGCTGTTCTCTGGTTAGGTGTGGAAGATGAGGGGGTCTGTCCTCTGGTGAGATGGGAAAGATGAGGGGGGGCTGTTCTCTGGTTAGGTGTGGAAGATGAGGGGGTCTGTTCTCTGGTTAGGTGGGGAAGATGAGGGGGGCTGTTCTCTGGTGAGGTGGGGAAGATGAGGGGCACTGTTCTCTGGTGAGGTGGGGAAGATGAGGGGGGCTGTTCTCTGGCATGGTGAGGAAGATAAGGGGGGCTGTTCTCTGGCATGGTGAGGAAGATGAGGGGGTCTGTTCTCTGGCATGGTGAGGAAGATGAGGGGGGCTGTTCTCTGGTATGGTGTGGAAGATGAGGGGGGCTGTTCTCTGGTATGGTGTGGAAGATGAGGGGGGCTGTTCTCTGGTATGGTGGGGAAGATGAGGGGGGGCTGTTCTCTGGCATGGTGAGGAAGATGAGGGGGTCTGTTCTCTGGTATGGTGAGGAAGATGAGGGGGGCTGTTCTCTGGAATGGTGTGGAAGATGAGGGGGGCTGTTCTCTGGTATGGTGTGGAAGATGAGGGGGTCTGTTCTCTGGTATGGTGAGGAAGATGAGGGGGGCTGTTCTCTGGAATGGTGTGGAAGATGAGGGGGGCTGTTCTCTGGAATGGTGTGGAAGATGAGGGGGGCTGTTCTCTGGAATGGTGTGGAAGATGAGCGGGACTGTTCTCTGGTGAGGTGGGAAAGATGAGGGGCGCTTTTCTCTGGTTTAAAAGTACATAAAATTTTTAAAAAATTTCTTGGAGGAAGTGGTGGACTCGCCTCCGTTAAAGCAGACACCAAGGACTGTAAATGTATAGATATACACATTTATTGAAAATACCCCAAAGATGCAACGCGTTTCGCGGGCACAGCCCACTTCTTCAGGCAATAAGCAGGGGATAAACAACTGTAAACAAAAGACAGAGGCATAGCTATAAATGTTGCCATAAAAAGATACAAATGGATTATTATTTAGTGTAATAAGAATAGTATTTCAAACGTAGTGTTTAGTAATATGTTATAGTAGGGGGGTGATTGCAAGGAATGGGTCAGTGTACTGACAGTTGTTTATCCCCTGCTTATTGCCTGAAGAAGTGGGCTGTGCCCGCGAAACGCGTTGCATCTTTGGGGTATTTTCAATAAATGTGTATATCTATACATTTACAGTCCTTGGTGTCTGCTTTAACGGAGGCGAGTCCACCACTTCCTCCCAGCAATTTTTTTAAAAATTTTATGTACTTTTATCCTTCTGGCGCCTCTGTTCACCTATTAATATATTTAAGTCCACCTCAGGTGGAGGGGTGATCTAACCCCTTTTCTTCCTATCTACAGAGAGCGACTTCTTAATCCTAAGTGAGGACAGGTCTAATCTCCTCACCTGCCTAATGAGTGGTTACCTAGGTGGTAACCCGTGTTTGTGAGTATTACCATCTCACTGTTTCATTTATCCAATCAATTTTGACATACTACACCATATTGGGCTCTCGATTTCTCTTCAACTTTTGCTTTTCTCTGGTTAGGTGGGGAAGAGGAGGGGGCTGTTCTCTGGTATGGTGTGCAAGATGAGGGGGGCTGTTCTCTGGTATGGTGGGAAAGATGAGGGGCGCTGTTCTCTGGTATGGTGGGGAAGATGAGGGGCGCTGTTCTCTGGTGAGGTGGGAAAGATGAGGGGCGCTGTTCTCTGGTGAGGTGGGAAAGATGAGGGGCGCTGTTCTCTGGTGAGGTGGGAAAGATGAGGGGCGCTGTTCTCTGGTGAGGTGGGAAAGATGAGGGGCGCTGTTCTCTGGTGAGGTGGGAAAGATGAGGGGCGCTGTTCTCTGGTGAGGTGGGAAAGATGAGGGGCGCTGTTCTCTGGTGAGGTGGGAAAGATGAGGGGCGCTGTTCTCTGGTATGGTGAGGAAGATGAGGGGGGCTGTTCTCTGGCATGGTGAGGAAGATGAGGGGGCTGTTCTCTGGAATGGTGTGGAAGATGAGGGGGGCTGTTCTCTGGTATGGTGGGGAAGATGAGGGGGGCTGTTCTCTGGTGAGGTGGGAAAGATGAGGGGCGCTTTTCTCTGGTGAGGTGGGAAAGATGAGGGGCGCTGTTCTCTGGTGAGGTGGGAAAGATGAGGGGCGCTGTTCTCTGGTGAGATGGGAAAGATGAGCGGCGCTGTTCTCTGGTGAGGTGGGAAAGATGAGGGGCGCTGTTCTCTGGTTAGGTGTGGAAGATGAGGGGGTCTGTTCTCTGGTTAGGTGGGGAAGAGGAGGGGGCTGTTCTCTGGTGAGATGGGAAAGATGAGCGGCGCTGTTCTCTGGTTAGGTGGGAAAGATGAGGGGCGCTGTTCTCTGGTTAGGTGGGAAAGATGAGGGGGGCTGTTCTCTGGTTAGGTGTGGAAGATGAGGGGGCTGTTCTTCTCCCGGCTGCTCATACATATGAGATCCTCGCTGTGTCTGGCAGAAGGATTTCTCCAGAATCCCTCAGCTTCCTGGTCTCTCCTCAGAGTTAGAGTTAGCGGCACGGAGAGAGGGAGGGAGGAGGCTCTACTTAGCCACAGATCAGGCACTGTCCTGTCAGCTCTCCCCATGCTCCATCAGCAGACATTAGCAAGGCTGGTAATAAGCACAGACCTTGTCAGCATGAAATTGTCCCTTGTTGTGGGGACACCGGCAGAGCCTCCCTGTCACAGCTGTACCTGCTCCCTCTATGGTGGCATTGTGACAACAGATGCAGATGTTTATTTTGTATTGAGGCGGATTTATCTCACAATTGTTATTTTGCTGCCTTTTCAATGAAAATATTCATTGTGACAATTTCAGCGTTTTGTAAAGAGGCCTGGAGGCAATTTCCCCTCATTTTTCTTTTACCGAGTTTTGACAAAGATGGAAATATTGTGAAGCGGGAGGTGAGAGGGGCAGCTTCCCGCCAAAATCACGCATTCCGTCTGTGGGCGATGTCACAAGAGGAGCTGGTCTGGACTCGGTTTTGATGGTTACAGGGGAGCGGGATGTGATGGGGGATCTCATCCAGCAATGTTTCTCATTATTTGCAGTCATACCTACTAACTTTTTGAGTTAAAGCAGCAGGGACAGCCATACACTATCCCTTGAAAAAACACACACAGATATATATATATATATATATATATATATATATATATATATATATATATATATATATATACAGATAAAGTCTTGTTGTACTATCTACGTTTCTAGTTAAATGAATATTATACAGTAAATAAAGTAAAAATGGTTCCAGGCATTTTCCATCTTAACTGCCTCTGACAGAAGCCAATCCTGGTGTCATTTCCTCCCTTACTCTTTTTTTTCTCCTAGAAACTGCATATCTAGCTTGTTTTTTAGAAGCAGTAGTGCTATATCAGTAAAAGCAAGAAGTTTTGAATCAGGATGATACCATTTATTGGCTAACTTAGAGATAAGTATATGCAGGAAGCAAGTCCAATGAAGGCTTATTATAAGCCGAAAGCTTGCTTTTATATATATATCTCTGGGTTAGCCAATAAATGGTATCATTCTGATTCAAAACTTCTAGCTTGCTTTGTAAACACATATGAGCACAATATAGATCATATTTCAACAGCTTCTGCAGAGGGGTGAGGTGTATTTCCCATCACAGCCTCAGCCTGTCACATTGAACTACCCTCAGCCAATCAGTGAGGAGCAGGAATGTGAGACAGAAGAGGACAAGCTTCCGTCTCATAGGCAATGCACATTGGACTTGGTTCCAGCGTAGTGGTTAGCGCTCTCGCCTTGCAGTGATGGGTCCCCGGTTCGAATCCCAGCCAGGTCAACATCTGCAAGGAGTTTGTATGTTCTCCCTGTGTCTGCGTGGGTTTCCTCCAGGTACTCTGGTTTCCTTCCACATCCTGAAAACATACAGGTAAATTAATTGGCTTCCCCCTAAATTGGCTGTAGACTATGATACATACAGGACTACATGATACATACATAGACATATGACCATGGTGGGGATTAGATTGTGAGCCCCTCTGAGGGACAGTTAGTGACAAGACAATATACTCTGTACAGCGCTGTGTAATATGTCAGCGCTATATTCACACTAAATATGTATTGTGATGGTCAGAGCAGATGTCTGCTTGTTTTTGGTTTGGATTTGGATGGAAAAAGTCCTGGATAGTGACTGTTGTTGCAAGTTAGCAACAACATTATCCTGTAGATTTGTATGGGATTCAGGACTGGCGTGTATTGGGAGAAGGGTCGGCCTTGCACACGACTCCTCCAAGTCCAGGCGTGAGTCTGGCAGATGGAGGGTTAATTGGCTCACCTGTGTGATTTGCATAAGTACCTGCATTATGGCCCATACTCACGAGGGACTTTTGTCGCCTCAACACACGGCGCGCGCGTGTTGCGGCGACAGGTCGCTCGTGAGTATGGGCCGCCGCACGCGCGCGCACCCCGAACTGTCGCCCGCCGCTCATGTCGCCATGCGATTGAAAGTTTCAATCGCATGGCGACAGTCGCCGCCGCACCTCCCCCGCAACTGTCGCTAGTCCGCGTGAGTACGCGGACTAGCGACAGCAACCTCCATTGTATCATATGGAGCTTCCGGCGGGGGGAGGAGGAACGTCGGCGACAGCTTCCGCCTCGCCGCTGGTCCCTCTTCCGCGTGTGTACGCGGAGGGACCTGGCGAGAAGCTGTCGCCGGCCTGTCGCTAGCACGCTCACGTGTGCTGGCGACAGGCCACTTCTGCAGCCCGTGAGTACGGGCCATAACTCAATATGCTGTGGGATGTGTGTGGAGCAAAGAGGCTCCTGGGAGTCTGGCAGCAGGGAGGCTCCAGGGAGTCTGGCAGCAGGGAGGCTCCTGGGAGTCTGGCAGCAGGGAGCCTGCCACAGTGTCAGACTGGGAGGTGGAAAAACTGAGGAAATCCACCTGCTGGCCAAGCAGCGGTAATCCTGGGTTATCACTCCCAATAGAATTCTGCAGCAAGTCCTCACTGTCAGCAGCAAAACCTGATTACTGCTGCTTGGCCAGCAAGTGGATTTCCTCAGCTTTACCATCTTCCAGTCCAGCAATGGGCTGCCAGGCCTCCTGAAGCAAGAGAAGCTGTGTGAGGTGCTGGAGGGGAATTGGACTCCAGTTCTGAGAATCCAGGAGAAGCCTGGATAGGTGTGTGGCCCAGGACTGCCATTAGGTGGCAGGGCGTCACTCACAAGCCAGTCTGGCTACAAAAGGCATAAAGCCCGAGATAGAGTTGGTAGAGACCCAGAAGGTTGTATATTTTGTGCTGTGCCTACAGTGTGATTACTGAATACAGAGAGTGGTGTATTTTTGTTGCTGTTTATGGACATTGTTTTGACTGTCAAAGCTGGATTGTTTTTGTTTTTACCCTAAAAAGACTCACTATCTGGTATATTGTGACCCTTGATGCTGCTGACCTACTCTACCAATGAGCTAAAATCCCCAGAATATCCATACATCCATCCATCCAGCTGTCTATCATGGAATGCTTGCAATGCAGACTATATGTAGTCTACCCAGGGCAGTTTCTAGGCTCCCTAGCTCCCAGGGCTGGATTGTAAAAAAATACATAGTAATTGGGGCATCCTACTGGCTCAGCAGGAAGGGGAACGACACCGAGCCAATTACCAAATTCCCAATCTGACAAAATTCTGTAATGTACTGAATTGTGAAATCTGTGGACTCTGATACTGCAAATTTGGGAAATTAAATGTATTGCGGATTTGGGAAAATAATTTTACCTAGGGAAGAAAGGGGAGAGCGCCGGCACTGCTGTCACATTCTTTTATTTCAAAATCGTTGTAAAGTTAAAAATACATTGTCCGTACAAAAATTGAAAAGACACATACCATTTATAGCAGTGAAAGATGCGGTGGGTGCGGAGGGTGCAGAGCCTGACGGCCGTTTCGCGCAATTCGCGCTTCTACAGAGGCTGCCTCCGTAGAAGCGCGAATTGCGCGAAACGGCCGTCAGGCTCTGCACCCTCCGCACCCACCGCATCTTTCACTGCTATAAATGGTATGTGTCTTTTCAATTTTTGTACGGACAATGTATTTTTAACTTTCCAACGATTTTGAAATAAAAGAATGTGACAGCAGTGCCGGCGCTCTCCCCTTTCTTCCCTATGTACACAGATCTTTTTGGCCTGAGCACGCTGAAGATACTTAGTATATGACACATACATCTTAGCATTGGACTGTGCTGCCCCCCCCCCCCTTCCTGGATGGTAGACGGTCTGCAGTGCCAGCATCTCCTTTTTCCCTATCCTCCTCTCAAAATAATTTTACCATAGCATTTTCTTATTCACGGCGGCTAGTGCCCCCAGCAGATTTATCAGGATTTATGAGAGAAAACGTTCTTGCTTCACATGAACACAATTTGGCGTAAGGTTTGGGAGGATTTTCATGTTGGAGTTCTGTAAAATCTGCACACTGATCTCTAATCCCAACTTCTCCAGGTCATGTGACCGACGTCCAGACACAGAAGACCACTGATGAGAGGCCTGCAACTCCTCAAGACAATTACTATCCTTCCTGGGACCCCACAGATACACCAGGCATGGAAAATCCAGATGTTGTCAGGTGGACCCCACAGATACACGAGTCATGGAATATCCAAACGTTCTCAGGTGGACCCCTCTCAGATACACCTATTGACCACCTGCTTCAATCCACCACCTTCTGCAGTCTACCACCATTTGCTCATTTATCTTTTCTAGAAGGTTGTCACATCCCGCCAAACTACTCTCAAAGCCATTGTCCAAACGAGCTTGCAATCTATTGTTCCTAAATGGCCCAGATGTCAGCTTCCAGAAAGTTCTGCCGGTTGCCAAGGCCTAGCTGCAGATAACTCATTAAAGTTCAGAGTCCTCCTCATTAAAACAGTCTGGGCAAGCGTGAAATGGGACGCACCCCTCAGAAGTCGTAATACGGAGCCGCTAATCGCAGCAGCTGCACGATTCCCACGCGTCGGTAACCGCTTCCTTCCCGGAGACTCGAGATCCACTCACTTCCTTGTGATAAATGATGTACTACGACATAATTTAATTTTGGGTAATTATTTGACTTCACTGTAGAATAAAGTATAATTAAGCCCTCGTCTAGAATTTCGCCTCCAGCCTTCGTGTATCAAGAAATAATTAATCTGTTCCTTTGCAGTAGAATGTCACTGCTGACCTCACACATCCCTGAATTGAAGACTGTTCAATCTACCCGGCCCAAAATTCAGAGAGGAGACCAGACTCTGTGCACACTGAGATGATGTTTAAAATAACAACCCCCCCCCACACCATTTTCCTGCTGGTCCTCTGAAATTCAGAGTCCAGACTCTGTGCACACTGAGATGATGTTCAAAGTAACAACTCCCCACCTTCCATGCTGGACCTCCAAAATACAGAGAAGAGTCCAGACTCTGTGCACACTGAGAGATCAAGGTAACATCCATACCCCCCCCCCCCCCCTTCCCACCAGTAACAGACCAGTGACACCAGTAGAGACCAGTGACACCATTAGATCAGTGACATCACTAGTGACGAGTGAAATAACTAGAGACCAGTGACACTGCTAGAGACCAGTAACACTATTAGATCAGCGACACCACTAGGGACCACTACTGCTGCTGCCCCAAACATATACACATCGCTGATAGCGAGTGTTTTAGAGGAGCCAGACTCCCGAATTCCTATGTAGAATTTTTTGCAGCAACAAACAGATCTTTGCCTCAGAGCAAATATTGCCTTGACAAAGGGGCCCTACGCGGCTCCGAAACATTGGCCATATTTTTACATGAAACTAATAAAGATTGATTTTGGATGTGCCAGCTTTCCTCCTTGTTGAATACGGCATAGAGGGCGTCATCCCTCTTTTTAGCTGTCGCACTCCCCTTAAAGACTATGGGTTTGATCCATTAGTGAGTGCGAGACAATAATTCCAATGTGACCACTAGGGACCAGTGACATTGCTTGGGACCAGTGACACCACTAGAGGCCAGTGACCAGGGAATGTCACTCTTTCACGTGATGTAGAAGGGGAGGTAGCAGTTACTGAATATTGCAGTGGAGTCCGCCTGTCTGATAAATACCTTTTCATTTGAATCTTAAATATAGCTTCACTTTCAATTTCATGCCGGTCTTTAAATCGGTCATTCTGAAATTAATTCTGATCTTTCCGGAGACTCGGCTGCTGCTGGCTAATATGCCGGCTCCTCACTTTGAATGGCATCATTTTCTCTATTCACATTCACAAGGCCTTCAAGCAATCTTGACTTGGGAAATTGGAAATGGCCTTTAGAAGACGATGGCAATTCTTGTCCACAGGCGTCTCCTCTGCTGCCGCCACTCTCAGGGCTTTACGTCTCACAGCCGTATAGATGGAGATTTCAGGCTCCATTACACTTGGCAATAAAGTATTCTGTGGCTGATAAGAGGAAAGAGGTAGCACCTCATGAGGGAGGCAGATGGTACAGAAGTGTTGAGTCCCGAGAGAGAGAGACCAGGTGGAGGTGAAGAGTCCCGAGAGAGGAAGACCAGATGGAGGTGGGGAGTCCCGAGAGAGGGAGACCAGATGGAGGTGGGGAGTCCCGAGAGAGGGAGACCAGATGGAGGTGGGGAGTCCCGAGAGAGGGAGACCAGATGGAGGTGGGGAGTCCCGAGAGAGGGAGACCAGATGGAGGTGGTGAATCCCTAGAGGAGGGAGACCAGATGGAGGTGGTGAGTCCCTAGAGGAGGGAGACCAGATGGAGGTGGGGAGTCCCGAGAGAGGGAGACCAGATGGAGGTGGGGAGTCCCTAGAGGAGGGAGACCAGATGGAGGTGGGGAGTCCCGAGAGAGGGAGACCAGATGGAGGTGGTGAGTCCCTAGAGGAGGGAGACCAGATGGAGGTGGGGAGTCCCGAGAGAGAGAGAGACCAGGTGGAGGTGAAGAGTCCCGAGAGAGGGAGACCAGATGGAGGTGGGGAGTCCCGAGAGAGGGAGACCAGATGGAGGTGGGGAGTCCCGAGAGAGGGAGACCAGATGGAGGTGGGGAGTCCCGAGAGAGGGAGACCAGATGGAGGTGGGGAGTCCCGAGAGAGGGAGACCAGATGGAGGTGGGGAGTCCCGAGAGAGGGAGACCAGATGGAGGTGGGGAGTCCCGAGAGAGGGAGACCAGATGGAGGTGGGGAGTCCCGAGAGAGGGAGACCAGATGGAGGTGGGGAGTCCCGAGAGAGGGAGACCAGATGGAGGTGGGGAGTCCCGAGAGAGGGAGACCAGATGGAGGTGGGGAGTCCCGAGAGAGGGAGACCAGATGGAGGTGGGGAGTCCCTAGAGGAGGGAGACCAGATGGAGGTGGTGAGTCCCTAGAGGAGGGAGACCAGATGGAGGTGGGGAGTCCCGAGAGAGGGAGACCAGATGGAGGTGGGTAGTCCCGAGAGAGGGAGACCAGATGGGGGTGGGGAGTCCCGAGAGAGGGAGACCAGATGGAGGTGGGGAGTCCCGAGAGAGGGAGACCAGATGGAGGTGGGGAGTCCCGAGAGAGGGAGACCAGATGGAGGTGGGTAGTCCCGAGAGAGGGAGACCAGATGGAGGTGGGGAGTCCCGAGAGAGGGAGACCAGATGGAGGTGGGGAGTCCCGAGAGAGGGAGACCAGATGGAGGTGGGGAGTCCCGAGAGAGGGAGACCAGATGGAGGTGGGGAGTCCCGAGAGAGGGAGACCAGATGGAGGTGAAGAGTCCCGAGAGAGGGAGACCAGATGGAGGTGGGGAGTCCCGAGAGAGGGAGACCAGATGGAGGTGGGTAGTCCCGAGAGAGGGAGACCAGATGGAGGTGGGGAGTCCCGAGAGAGGGAGACCAGATGGAGGTGGGGAGTCCCGAGAGAGGGAGACCAGATGGAGGTGGGGAGTCCCGAGAGAGGGAGACCAGATGGAGGTGGGGAGTCCCGAGAGAGGGAGACCAGATGGAGGTGGGGAGTCCCGAGAGAGGGAGACCAGATGGAGGTGGGGAGTCCCGAGAGAGGGAGACCAGATGGAGGTGGTGAGTCCCTAGAGGAGGGAGACCAGATGGAGGTGGTGAGTCCCGAGAGAGGGAGAGACCAGGTGGAGGTGAAGAGTCCCGAGAGAGGGAGACCAGATGGAGGTGGGGAGTCCCGAGAGAGGGAGATCAGATGGAGGTGGTGAGTCCCTAGAGGAGGGAGACCAGATGGAGGTGGGGAGTCCCGAGAGAGGGAGACCAGATGGAGGTGGTGAGTCCCTAGAGGAGGGAGACCAGATGGAGGTGGTGAGTCCCTAGAGGAGGGAGACCAGATGGAGGTGGGAAGTCCCGAGAGAGGAAGATGGAATAGTAGTCCTGAGATCCAAGTGATAAAGTAAACATGAATTGAGCCGAAACTGCTCCTAGTATTCACAATTAGGGATGGTCAATGAGATTCAAATCATTGAGTTGTTGCAGGATTATGCAAATATATGCAGCTTGAAAATGAACCAATCAAGTCCAGCTGAGGCAAAATTTGTTTGGTCCATGTTTAAGTTGCATACATATGTATACAAAATTTGCATAATCCTGCATCAACTCAAAATTCTTTGTATCTCATTGACCATCCCTATGCACAGTCTACTGATACTACATGGAGGATTGCATACAGGTGTGAAGGATTAGCATCTAATTAAATATCTCCACCTTTCCTGGGCATGGTCAATGAGATGCAATTCATTCTGAGCTGGTGCAAGATTATTCCAATGCTTTATGCTAATGTATGCAGCTTGAGACTGGGAACACAGTAGGCAGTGCAGGAAAGGGAGCGTTTTGCTGCACATGTGTTTTCTATGCATTGGCGTTTTGCGTCTTTTCCCCACACAAGTTTTTCTTCACATATATAAATCACATATGCGTTTTGTATGTGTTTTATGCAAATCACTTGGAAGTCAACTGGGAGCAGAAATACAATTTTTTTTTTATGCATTGAAAAAAAAAAAAAAAGCATACAAAACGCATATAAAAAATTCCTCAGAATATGACATCAAACTTGGTTGCTGTCACATGTCTGGTTACGAAGTAGCGGAATACCTTGGGTTCTGGGTATGTCAGTGACCTCAATTTAATATTAAAATATTCACCAGATCAGGACCAGCAGAATGAGATAACTTTCATACCTCTCATATGAACGGTATTCCTTAAAAAGGCTAAACATCATAAACTCCATGCATGTCTAAGGCTGGCCACTAGTGTTGTCTGGATCATGAACGATTCGGATCTTTGATCCGAATCTATTTTGTGAGTCGAATCATCAAAATGAGTAATTCAGATCGCAAAAGGGGCGGGCCAGGAGCGACACGCCCCCTCTCAGCGGGCAGCGGGGTCCTGGAAGCAGAGCTGAGATGGATCGCTCTGTTGGATGGGAGCCAGCCTTGCAGGGAGACAGGTAGATGAGAGAGAGGGGACATGGGTGCCACTGCCAGATATGTGTAGAGCACACATACTGGCGGCAATGTGCTGCTCATTATAGGCTGTCTGTTCCGTAGTTGTGCACAGTGAACACATTGGAAGCTTTTGGCTCAGCACAGCTCAGTAACTTTGCAGGCACTGTGATTGCAGCGCAATATGATCCTCCTGCACTGCTCTAAACAGCTGCACTTTACTTCTGGGAAACTTTCACTGTGCGACGTTTGCATTCAAAGTACACAGATGAGCATATAGGTGAAATACATGTAAAGCATATGATTGCAGCATGTGGGTATTGTGTGCAAACAAACATTTCTGCTCGTCCCTCCTCCCTTCTCTGTCCACTCCCTGCCCTCTGTCCATCTTCTCCCCTTCTCTGTGTGTCCACCCCCCTCCCCTTCTCCTGTCCACAGCAGGGAAAGACCTGTCCTGCTAGTCATTTCACCCCCAAATGCTTCGGTAGTAAAATGATCCGTGATTCGGATCAATGATCCGATTCAAATCATCCGGATCATTGAAAAGATCCGAACTTCCCATCTCTACTGGCCACGGTTCCGCTGTGTCTACACCCCTGCTGTGTGGAAGGCTCAGTTTGCTGGGCTCACCAAATGGTATTCTTTTAAAAGGGCATGTTCACACTTGGGTGTCACTGCCCATGAAGGAACTTCTTATGATCAAGTTAAACAAACATACTTCAGGAAAAGAAAAAAAGGCACTGATCTCTCCAATGACCGTGCTGTCTAACCAGGAAGCGATCAGAAAATCGACTGCTTGAACCTTCTGGATTCGCCTGCGCTCCTCACGGCTGTTCAGTGACACCATGAACTTGCATTATGTGCGTTTTCATGCGGCCCATGGACTTGCATTATGTGCGTTTTCATGCTGCCCATGGACTTGCATTATGTGCGGTGTTTCGTGCGGCCCATGGACTTGCATTATGTGCGGTTTTCATGCGGCCCATGGACTTGCATTATGTGCGGTTTTCATGCGGCCCATGGACTTGCATTATGTGCGGTTTTCATGCGGCCCATGGACTTGCATTATGTGCGGTGTTTCATGCGGCCCATGGACTTGCATTATGTGCGGTTTTCGTGCGGCCCATGGACTTGCATTATGTGCGGTTTTCGTGCGGCCCATGGACTTGCATTATGTGCGGTTTTCATGCGGCCCATGTACTTGCATTATGTGCGGTTTTCATGCGGCCCATGGACTTGCATTATGTGCGGTTTTCATGCGGCCCGTGGACTTGCATTATGTGCGGTTTTCATGCGGCCCGTGGACTTGCATTATGTGCGTTTTCATGCGGCCCATGGACTTGCATTATGTGCGGTTTTTCATGCGGCCCATGGACTTGCATTATGTGCGGTTTTTCATGCGGCCCATGTACTTACATTATGTGCGGTTTTTCATGCGGCCCATGGACTTGCATTATGTGCGTTTTATCATGCGGCCCGTGGACTTGCATTATGTGCTTTTTTTCATGTGGCCCATGGACTTGCATTATGTGCGGCTTTAATGCGGCCCATGGACTTGCATTATGTGCGGTTTTAATGCGGCCCATGGACTTGCATTATGTGCGGTTTTCATGCGGCCCATGGACTTGCATTATGTGCGGTTTTCATGCGCCCCATGGACTTGCATTATGTGCTTTTTTTCATGTGGCCCATGGACTTGCATTATGTGCGTTTTATCATGCGGCCCATGGACTTGCATTATGTGCTTTTTTTCATGTGGCCCATGGACTTGCATTATGTGCGGTTTTAATGCGGCCCATGGACTTGCATTATGTGCGGTTTTAATGCGGCCCATGGACTTGCATTATGTGCGGTTTTCATGCGGCCCATGGACTTGCATTATGTGCGGTTTTCATGCGCCCCATGGACTTGCATTATGTGCGGTTTTAATGCGGCCCATGGACTTGCATTATGTGCGGTTTTAATGCGGCCCATGGACTTGCATTATGTGCTTTTTTTCATGTGGCCCATGGACTTGCATTATGTGCGGTTTTCATGCGGCCCGTGGACTTGCATTATGTGCGGTTTTAATGCGGCCCATGGACTTGCATTATGTGCGGTTTTCATGCGGCCCATGGACTTGCATTATGTGCGGTTTTCATGCGCCCCATGGACTTGCATTATGTGCGGTTTTCATGCGGCCCGTGGACTTGCATTATGTGCGGTTTTAATGCGGCCCATGGACTTGCATTATGTGCGGTTTTCATGCGGCCCATGGACTTGCATTATGTGCGTTTTATCATGCGGCCCATGGACTTGCATTATGTGCTTTTTTTCATGTGGCCCATGGACTTGCATTATGTGCGGTTTTTCATGCGGCCCATGGACTTGCATTATGTGCGGTTTTCGTGCGGCCCATGGACTTGCATTATGTGCGGTTTTCATGCGGCCCATGGACTTGCATTATGTGCGGTTTTCATGCGGCCCATGGACTTGCATTATGTGCGGTTTTCATGCGGCCCATGGACTTGCATTATGTGCGGTTTCATGCGCCCCGTGGACTTGCATTATGTGCGGTTTTCATGCGGCCCGTGGACTTGCATTATGTGCGTTTTCATGCGGCCCATGGACTTGCATTATGTGCGGTTTTCATGCGGCCCATGGACTTGCATTATGTGCGTTTTCATGCTGCCCGTGGACTTGCATTATGTGCGGTTTTCATGCGGCCCGTGGACTTGCATTATGTGCGGTTTTCATGCGGCCCATGGACTTGCATTATGTGCGGTTTTCATGCGGCCCGTGGACTTGCATTATGTGCGGTTTTCATGCGGCCCGTGGACTTGCATTATGTGCGGTTTTCATGTGGCCCGTGGACTTGCATTATGTGCGGTTTTCATGTGGCCCGTGGACTTGCATTATGTGCGGTTTTCATGCGGCCCGTGGACTTGCATTATGTGCGGTTTTCATGCGGCCCGTGGACTTGCATTATGTGCGGTTTTCATGCGGCCCATGGACTTGCATTATGTGTGGTGTTTCATGCGGCCCGTGGACTTGCATTATGTGCGGTTTTCATGCGGCCCGTGGACTTGCATTATGTGCGGTTTTCATGCTGCCCGTGGACTTGCATTGTGTGGTTTTCATGCGGCCCATGGACTTGCATTATGTGCGGTTTTCATGCGGCCCATGTACTTGCATTATGTGCAATTTTCATGCGGTCCATGGACTTCCATTATGTGCAGTTTTCGTGCAGCCCATGGACTTGCATTATGTGCGGTTTCCATAATGTTAGCGTTTCTGCCTAGTTTTTTCCTACCCTGAAAATGGACCAATCAAATTAAGCCTAGGTGGGCTTTGAATAGTCAGTTTTCAAGCTGCATATATTTATATAATTATTTGCATAATCCTGACTCAGCTCTGCCTTATTAACAACTCATTGACCATCCCCCAACAGGGGGAGCATAAATTACCCGGACACGCTGCAGCTTGCGTCGGACACTTTGCACACAGGGACTGCCAATAGATCCCGCTTATAAGAGCCACTTACCACCGCAAATTACCCTTACATTCGCACACGGGCTGCGTTCAGATTGCGGATTGCAGAGTTTAGCAAGCGATTTTGGAAGCGATTTCCCTGCTCCTATACAATGCATTAGGCTCTATTCGCAAAGCATTCACACATTTGGTAATGCTGAAAATATCGTATTTTACCGACCACCGTCCCTAATTACAATTCACAATAAAAAATTAATATTACCGACTAGTGAGGTAAATTACCGACTTGTGTGATAAATGGCTAAAGAAATGTCAAGAAATTGCAATGCACAAAGATTTCCGCATTTGGTTTACCGGACAAAAGCGTTCGGTAATTTTCTCCAGCTCACAGCAGCCGATAAGCTGCTCTCCCCATGCTGTCTCTCTGCGGTAGATTTGCCAGACAGCCTTTTGGGAGAGCCTACAAGCCAATAGGGAGAGCCACACAGCCTGCTTCTCATGCTGATTTGATAGGATGGGGTATCGGGTGGGACTTCACTAGTGAAGAGCATAATGACCTAAATTCAAATTTTGTGTAATTCGCGAAGCTTCGATTATGGCCACAATCAAAATTACGAGAATTTCATGAAACTATACAAATTGTTGCATTTATGGGGAATTTCGTAATTTATTTTTCGTAATTACGATCGTTTACGTCACACAAACAAATCAGAATTTCGGAAGGTACTATTCAGTTAGCCGGGCACAACCACTAGGTGGCGTTAATTACTATTCCCCCTCCAGGCCGCCATGGATAGTAGGGAAAGCTGTAACTCTGGTGGAGTTGTATCGCCACCTAGTGGATGCGCCCGGCTAACGGAAAAGAACCTTTCGGAAATTTGTCAGTTCTCGAAATTGTGCCTCCTGATGCATTTAAAAACGACAGCACTTGCAGGTACCTTTGCATCATCAGATATTGCAAGGCCCAAAACCAAGTGTCTCAGCATGCATGACCACTGAATGCACCGTGACAAAGAGCACCTGTCTCAAAAGTGGCTGCAGGTAGAGCCTCCTGATACGTTTAAAGCAACAGCACACAAAGGGACTTTTTGCATTATCAGATACTGCAAGATCCAAAACCAAGTGTCTCAGCATGCATGACTGCTAAGTGCACCCTGACAAAGAGCACCTGTCTAATGCTACATACACACTTGAGATAAAAGTCTTTGGAAAATGAAAGATCACAGACCAATTTTACTCCCTATCATGTAGTATGAGAGCCATACCTACACAGTCTATTCTATGGAGCTGAACTCTCCATCAGATAAAATCTTTGCAAGATGCTGCACACATAGATGTTGTACACATGCAACAGATCAGTATCTGCAAAAGGTCTGTTCCTGCAAAATGCATTCATAGTCTATGATATCTGCAGATCATCATACACACTTGGTTTAACAGACAATTATCTGCAGATAATCTGCAGATCAGATCCACCAGGATGGATCTTCAGATCTGCAGATGATTGTCTGATCTGCAGATGAATGTCAGTTAAACAAGGGGTGTATGATGATCTGCAGATCTCATAGACTATGAATGCAATTTGCAGGAACGGATCTTTGGCAGGAACAGATCTTTTGCGTCTGTACAGCATCTGTGTGTGCAGCATCTAGCAAAGATTTGTATCTGATGTGGAGTTCAGCTCCATAGAATAGACTGTGTAGGTATGGCTCTCATACTACATGGAAGTGGGTAAAATTGGTCTGTGATATTTCATTTTCCAAATACTTTTATCTCAAGTGTGTACGTAGCATTAGAAGTGGCTGCAGATAGAGCTTCCTGATGCATTTAAAGCGACGGCATGTGCAGGGGCCTTTGCATTATCAGTAATTGCAATCAATGAGTGACTTTCCTGAGCTTAGTCATTACCTAAATGTGCATAATTACTATTAGAAACAAAATTATGTCCCTTTTCATAACTAAAATAAACTTTGTTTCTATAGAAAACATAACATTTTGCGTTAAACACGAATTTGCGGCAAAACGTGAAATTAAGAAACCAAAATTTTGCTTACGATATCCCGAATTATGGTTTGTATGGCAATTACAAATTCATGTCGTAGCGGCAAAATTTGTGTCCATAATTAAGGAAACACAAAATTATGAACATTTCTACTCAACACTAGTCTTCACTGTAGCAGAGAAGGGGAAGGTGACTTTGAGGCTTTTCTGCATCCCTTTAGATGTGCATATTTGTATTTTAGCACACAGAAGAGCTCCCCCTGGTGGCTGCAGCACATGTAAAGGGATAACTGAGATGCACAGGATGGAAAACTTTGCACACACACAGCTCTCTGCCTGCCTGCTGCCCTGCTAGAAGGCTGGTAAGTGACACTTACCGACCAGGCAGGGGCGTAGCAACCGGGGTTGCAGAGGTTGCGACCGCATCAGAGCCCTTGGGCCAGAGGGGCCCTGGAGGGCCCTCCAACTACAGTATTAGCTCTCTATTGGTCTTGTGCGCATAATAATCACTTCTATAGTTATTTTAAATAGTGCTAATCATTAACAAACTGCTCCCCATCCCTTTCTTGCACCTCAGACACTGTAGTTGCCATTGGCAGGTTTTGGTGCGCCCTACTGCACTACTGCAACGTCTTCTACACAGGCCTGCATAAGAAAGACTTACGCCACCTGCAATTAGTACAGAATGCCATTGCCACATAACACCAACCCTGAGCTCACTCCACTGGCTACCGATAAAATGGAGAATTCTGTTTAAGATTGGCTTACTGACATTCAAATCCTTGCACAATCTGGGCCCTGGATACCTGAAGGACTTGTTGCAACTACATCACAACCCCCACAATCTTAGATCAAAAGGACGTAACACCTTGGTCACCCCCAGAGTCCACCTCAAAACCTTTGGAGACAGAGCCTTTTGTCATGCTGCCCCTACACTTTGGAACTCCCTGTCACACCCAATCAGGACAGCCCCATCCCTGGAAGCATTTAAGTCTAAACTGAAAACCTACCTTTTCAGTCTGGCATTCATGAACATCTGACTATCTCCTCTGGAAGGCTTAATGCACACCAGAGCGGTTCGGCAGCGTTTTGCGATCCGCTTGCGGGTGCGGATCCGCTTGGGTAATGTATTTCAATGGGCTGGTGCACACCAGAGCGGGAGGCGTTTTGCAGAAAAGCATACTCCCGGGCTGCTGCAGATTTTGGATTGCGGATGCGTTTCTGCCTCAATGTAAAGTATAGGAAAAACGCAAACCGCTCTGAAAAACGGCAGTTCAGAGCGGTTTGCCAGGCGTTTTTTGTTACAGTAGCTGTTCAGTAACAGCTTTACTGTAACAATACATGAAATCTGCTACACCAAAAATGCTTCACAAAACCGCAAAACGCTAGCTGAAACGCTACAGAAAAATAAGAAAAAGCGTTTCAAAATCTGCTAGCATTTTGCGGATCTGCTAGCGGGTTTTGGTGTGCACCAGACCTTACACAACCCAGCCTGAAACCCTGTATTAATCTGAGACACAGCTATGCGCTTTGAGTCCTATGGGAGAAAAGCGCTTTACAAATGTTATTATATTGTATTGTATCAATTGTTATGTGTAGAGAGCTTGGGGGGCCCCATTGTAAAACTTGCATCCTGGTCCACAGCTCCTTAGCTACACCATTGCGACCAGAGCTTAGTGAATTGAGGCATGTTTGTTCGGTAAATCCAAAAAACTTCTACCTAATGGGCTCTATTTACAATCGCACATACGGGAAGATATTTTTTACCGCCAGTGATAATTTCCGCATTTTTTCCCACATTCACTAAAAATGTTCCGCATGTTTCCCGCATGCGGGAACAATACGTAAAAAAAATTTGGGAAACATGCGTAATTATATAGTACACATGCGGAAAAAAAGTGGCATAAAAAAAACGGTACTTATCCGTTAGCCGGGCGCATCCTCTAGGTGGCGACAAAACTCCACCAGAGTTACATCTTTCCCTACTATCCATGTCGGCCTGGAGGGGGAATAGTAATTAGCGCCACCTGCCGGATGCGCCCGGCTAACGGATAAGTACCAAAAAAACTTGTCCCCAAAAAAATTAAAGTTCAGCAAACACAGCTCTCAAGGCTCCAGACTCCATTTAAGTCAATGGGAAGCAAAATATATATAAAAAAAAAAAATCGGTAGTTAAGTCAGAAACAAGGCACCTCCTTTTTTTTTTTTTTTTTTTTTTTTTTTTGTGAATTTTGATTTTGCAGGAACTACCGACTTTTGCGGACTTTTACCACATTTTTTATGCATGCGGGGAATTAATGCATACAATTTTACGCGTGCGGCAAATGTTCATGCGTGCAATTTTGTGAATGTCAAGATGGTCTCATTTCAGTCGGGAATTTACTGCAAGTGCATTTCCGCATGCGGAAAATGATTGTGAATACAGCAGATCTTTAGTAAATTTGGAAAAAAAAGGATTAAATTCAGAATGAAGTATTTTACCAAACAAAATTATTTTACTGACCTGACGTCAGTGAATAGAGCCCACTGCGAGCGATTTTTCATGCATAACGTGATTTTTTTGTGTGTGCAGTATTTCTGTATAGCAATTGCCTGGAATCATTGTGAGACTCGCCTGTGATGTGGGCGGGGAGAGCAGTGCATGCTGGGAAGGCTGTTGATTTGCTGCACATGTTGGGAGCTGATAATCAGCAGCTGAGCTCTCTCTCCTGGGCAGTACAGGGCATGATCAGATCGGGTGATAGCTGCAGCAGATGTGTATGTACAAGGCAGAGGTAATGTCATGTCAGGTGTGTTTATTATCAGCACAATGGCCTCCATCACTAAAGGTGGGTACACACTTCAGATAAAAGTCTTTGGAAAATGAAAGATCACAGACTAATTTTACCCACTTCCATGTAGTATGAGAGCCATACTCTACACAGTCTTTTCTATGGAGCTGAACTCCCCATCAGATAAAATCTTTGCAAGATGCTGCACACACAGATGCTGTACAGACACAAAAGATCAGTATCTGCAAAAGATCCGTTCCTGCAAAATGCATTCTTTTAGTCTATGATATCTGCAGATCCTCATACACACCTTGTTTAACTGACATTCATCTGCAGATCATTGTGGTGTGTTGTTGCATTGCGCTGCGCAGGCATTGTGGTGTGTTGTTGCATTGCGTTGTGCAGGCATTGTGGCGTGTTGTTGCATTGCGTTGTGCAGGCATTGTGGCGTGTTGTTGCATTGCGTTGTGCAGGCATTGTGGCGTGTTGTTGCATTGCGTTGTGCAGGCATTGTGGCGTGTTGTTGCATTGCGTTGTGCAGGCATTGTGGCGTGTTGTTGCATTGCGTTGTGCAGGCACTGTGGCGTGTTGTTGCATTGCGTTGTGCAGGCACTGTGGCGTGTTGTTGCATTGCGTTGTGCAGGCACTGTGGCGTGTTGTTGCATTGCGTTGTGCAGGCACTGTGGTGTGTTGTTGCATTGCGTTGTGCAGGCATTGGGCTCTATTCTCAAAGACTTCCCGCATGCGGTAAAGTACATGCGGGAAGTTTGCACCCAAAATACCGGCAAGTTGGGATTCTCAAAATGTTCCGCATGTTTTTTCCGCATGCGGAAAAAGTGTGATAAAAGTGCGGGATTCATGCGGTAAAATTTCCGCAAAAGTCGGTATTTTCCGCAATAAAAGATCAATTCTCAAAGATGTTCAGGCGCATCATTTCTTCGTTAATTACCGAATTTTTATCACCTACAAGTAGTAGGTGATATATTCCGCATCCCATTGACTTTAATGAAGTGTGGAGGCTTAAGGGCTGTGCTTGGTGGACTTTAACTTTTTTTTTTTAAACACTTTTTCATGCGACCTTTTTACCGCATGATTCCCGCATGAATAATGGCCGTTTCCGCATCTTTTTTCCCGCATGCGGCAAACATGCGGAAAATGTTAGTGAATGCTGAAAAAATGCGGAGTTTACCGCTGGCGGGAATTTACCGGTAAAATTTTGCGGTACTTTTGGCTCTTTGAGAATAGAGCCCATTGTGGCGTGTTGTTGCATTGCGTTGTGCAGGCATTGTGGCGTGTTGTTGCATTGCGTTGTGCAGGCATTGTGGCGTGTTGTTGCATTGTGTTGTGCAGGCATTGTGGCGTGTTGTTGCATTGCGTTGTGCAGGCACTGTGGCGTGTTGTTGCATTGTGTTGTGCAGGCACTGTGGCGTGTTGTTGCATTGCGTTGTGCAGGCATTGTGGCGTGTTGTTGCATTGTGTTGTGCAGGCATTGTGGCGTGTTGTTGCATTGTGGCGTGTTGTTGCATTGCGTTGTGCAGGCACTGTGGCGTGTTGTTGCATTGCGTTGTGCAGGCACTGCGGCGTGTTGTTGCATTGCGTTGTGCAGGCACTGCGGCGTGTTGTTGCATTGCGTTGTGCAGGCATTGTGGCGTGGTGTTGCATTGCGTTGTGCAGGCATTGTGGCGTGGTGTTGCATTGCGTTGTGCAGGCACTGCGGCGTGTTGTTGCATTGCGTTGTGCAGGCATTGTGGTGTTGCATTGCGTTGTGCAGGCATTGTGGCGTGGTGTTGCATTGCGTTGTGCATGCATTGTGGCGTGTTGTTGCATTGCGTTGTGCAGGCATTGTGGCGTGTTGTTGCATTGCGTTGTGCAGGCACTGTGGCGTGTTGTTGCATTGCGTTGTGCAGGCACTGCGGCGTGTTGTTGCATTGCGTTGTGCAGGCATTGTGGCGTGTTGTTGCATTGCGTTGTGCAGGCACTGTGGCGTGTTGTTGTATTGCGTTGTGCAGGCATTCTTGCATTGTGCAGGCGTGTGGCAGATTCGCACATAGCTTAAAGGTGGCAACACTTTTTTTTTCAATTCAAGAATTGCAATACATTTTTCTGACTGTAACATTTAAACAAATCTGATTAACGTACCACACACACGTCTTGTGTTTTTTTTTTTTTTTTTTTTTTTTACCCAATTATGAAAAAAGTTTGAACCTCTGAGAAAATGGTTTGGCAGTGTATATAAGGAAATTGACAATCTAACACACACCATTCAATTTTCATAAAAATTGATCAGAAAAAGCCAGCACTTCCAATAGACTTTTTTTTAATCAAATAATAACAGGAAATCCGATTTCTTGCTGGGCGGGGCGATGCTCGGACGCTTTTTGTTGTAGGAAAATCTTATCATTTTTATCGAATTGCCATAAAATTGGATCATTTTATTATAGCGTTTGTGTGGCCACCTTAAAGGGACTCCGAGCAGTGCAGAAACTATGGAAAGATGCATATCATTTTAAAGCTCTCTTTCTCCTCTTTCTAATAATATATAAACCACCACCCTACGCCTTTTAGTTTTTGCTATTTTCGCGATTGAAGCGGCCGCGATTTCAATAGCGAAAATAGAGAAAACTAAAAGGCGTAGGGTGACGATTTAGGGGTCGTCAGAAAGAGGAGAAAGAGAGCTTTAAAATGATATCCATCTTTCCATAGTTACTTGTATTACACAGGGCGACTTTTTCTCAAAGTCAGCAGCTCCAGTCAGCAGAAAAAGTCGCCCGGTGTAATACAAGTAACTATGGAAAGATGGATATCATTTTAAAGCTCTCTTTCTCCTCTTTCTGACGACCCCTAAATCGTCACCCTACGCCTTTTAGTTTCCTCTATTTTCGCTATTGAAATCACGGCCGCGGCAATTTCAATCGCGAAAATCGTGAAAACTAAAAGGCGTAGGGCAGCGGTTTATATAGAGGAGAAAGAGAGCTTTAAAATGATATGCATCTTTCCATAGTTTCCGCACTGCTCGGAGTCCCTTTAAGCCCCTGGTCACAGATAAATGTGACTGGTCAGCTGATAATGACATTACTGTAGCATGAGATGGTGATTCACAGTATTACATTGGCAGCCTTTATTAGCCTCCTACAGTCAGCAATGCTTGTAACAATCATTCCTGAACAGTTGGGGTGACGGTTACTCCTCCCAAGTACAGATATGGAGGGGTGGGGGAGTGTCTCACTACAGACCAAATCTACAGTAGTGACACCAGCTTGTGACCATCTCTGTATCACCGGAGGCAAAATGCCATCATCAGGGGACTCTGCTACTACAAGGAGGTGATCGTCTGAAGCCATCATGAATAATCATGCTGGCAAAGAATGTGTAGCTGTGCTGATGACTATCACTGGCATTTCCGGGACAGTCCAAACACAACACCGAGATATTCTCTGGGATTACTGTCCTTTGCACTATCTTCTGCAGAACTTTACAGAGTCACTGACTGTCCTCAGAGGAGCTCACAATCTAATCCTACCATAGTCATAGTGTAATGTCCTACTATATTATTATTATGTATTTATATAGCACTGACATCTTCTGTAGCACATTACAGAGTACATAGTCATGTCACTGACTGTCCTCAGAGGAGCTCGCACTCTAATCCTACCATAGTCATAGTCTAATGTCCTACCATATTATTATTATTATGTATTTATATAGCACTGACCTCTTCTGCAGCACTTTACAGAGTACATAGCCATGTCTCTGACTGTCCTTAGAGGAGCTCACACTCTAATCCTACCATAGTCATAGTCTAATGTCCTACCATATTATTATTGTATATTTATATAGCACTGACCTCTTCTGCAGCACATTATAGAGGTACATAGTCATGTCACTGACTGTCCTCGGAGCTCACACTCTAATCCTACCATAGTCATAGTGTAATGTCCTACCATATTATTATTATTATGTATTTATATAGCACTGACCTCTTCTGCAGCACATTAGAGTACATAGTCATGTCACCGACTGTCCTCAGAGGAGCTCACACTCTAATCCTACCATAGTCCTAGTGTAATGTCTTACCATATTATTATTATTATGTATTTATATTGCACTGACATCTTCTGCAGCACTGTACAGAGTACATAGTCATGTCACTGACTGTCTTCAGAGCTCACACTCTAATCCTACCATAGTCCTAGTGTAATGTCTTACCATATTATTATTATTATGTATTTATATTGCACTGACATCTTCTGCAGCACATTACAGAGTACATAGTCATGTCACTGACTGTCCTCAGAGGAGCTCACACTCTAATCCTATCATAGTACTAGTCTAATGTCCTTTATTATTATTATTATTATGTATTTATATAGCACTGACATCTTCTGCAGCACATTACAGAGTTCATAGTCATGTCACTGACTGTCCTCAGAGGAGCTCACACTCTAATCCTACCATAGTCATAGTGTAATGTCCTCCCATATTATTATTACGTATTTATATAGCACTGACATCTCCTGCAGCACATTACAGAGTACATAGTCATGTCACTGACTGTCCTCAGAGGAGCTCACACTCTAATCCTACCATAGTCATAGGGTAATGTCCTACCATATTATTATTATGTATTTATATAGCACTGACATCTCCTGCAGCACATTACGTAGGCATGTCACTGACTGTCCTCAGAGCAACTTTTTGAGGTCTACCACAAGGCATCACTGCTGAATATGCAAATCATTTCTTGTTGTCCCTGTAAGCTAGCCACACCTCCAGATCCACCAAAATAATCCAGCATGCATACAGACTGTTTCAGATTGGTTGATCCTCATCAGTGCATAGCATGGATTAATGTGGCTCTATGGGGTAGGACTTGAAACACTGTTACACATTATCCAGCAAGCTTATAGTGAACCAGGATGATTTGCATATTCAGCAGTGAGGGCTGGTGCACACCGAGCATTTTTTCTGGCGTTTTTACAGCCGCTTGCGGCTGTGGATCCGCTAGGGTAATGTATTTCAACGAGGTGGTTCACACCAGAGCGGGAGGCGTTTAGCAGAAACTCATACTCACGGGCTGAGGCATTTTTTGTATTGCGGAGGCGTTTCTGCCTCCAATGTAAAGTATAGGAAAACCGCAAACCGTTCTGAAAAAACGGCATATCAGAGCAGTTTTCCAAGCGTTTTTGTTACAGAAGCTGTTCAGTAACAGCTTTACTGTAACAATATATGAAATCTACTACACAAAAAACGCTACCCAAAAACGCTAGGTGAAACGCTACATAAAAATAAGAAAAAGCGTTTCAAAAACCGCTAGCGTTTTGCAGATCTTCCAGCGGTTTTTGGTGTGCACCAGAGGAGTTTTTCTGAGCGTTTTTGAGTTTTTGAAACCTGCTAATCTTATCCTATGTGTCTGTGCACACTGGAGTGATGAGGTTTTGTAAAAAAAAAAACCCATAGCATTACATTGGGAAGAGCTTTTGAAACCTCTAGCGTTTGGGGAGCTTTTCTGGTGTGTCTCAGTCCTGATGCATTGTGGGAGACATCTCAGAGCTCACTCCAACCTGAATAATCGCAAATACCTTCTGTTCTAAGAAAGCAAACTTTTTTTTTTTTCCCTAACATTTTAGTATGAGGACTTTTTGGTCCATTGTAGCCCCTTACACACTCCTGGGAGTTCTGGTTAACCATAAGCTTGCTGGGTACTCTGTAACTCTTTATAGCAACAGAACACATTGTTAGCCACCAGGCTAGGGATCTTTACAGCATTGTTCCCTGAATTGCTGCCTGAGGAATCAGATCCTGATGGGTAACAGTTATTGTATGTGTGTAAGTAGCCTAACAAGTCCCCTGGGAACCCCTCTGGAGAATGGATAAGATGAGCCTCTAATGGGCGTGAACCACTGCTAGCCCCTCCCACTTATAAACATACATGCAGCCACCTGTATTCCAGACAGCAATACAAACCACTGACCAGAATTCCAGGCTGGGGGCAAAAGGAAGGACATCACACAGAAATTCATTAACCTAGCTGTTCTTTCAAGGAGCAGAACACTCCCCTCCTGACATAATTCATATTCTGGGGTGTCAGAAGGATGGGGGAGCCCAGCTCTGTCAGGAGGAAAAGCCACTTCATGAATTATACCACCAGAGTGTTCCAGTGCTTCTTCTGTAGGGACCTTCTATAAGGGGAGGACAGGAACTAGGGGTGTGGCCAAACCAAGATTAACCCCTCCCACTCAGACAGGCTGTGCTAAAACGACCACAGAGAATGGAAATGGAGAAGATTCGTGCTCAGAAACCTGCAGCGTTCTAAAATTATATCTAATATAAAGTGCCTGAGTTGTCCTAGCCTGTAATATAGAGGATTACATGTCTGCCCAGCCTGACTTGAGTCCTGGCCTGTGCTTTGGAGTACAGTGCCCAAACTCCTCCTATCATTCTAACTTAAAGGGAACGTTAACTGAGAGTGATATGGAGGTTTCCTTTTAAACCATGCCAGTTACCTGGCAGTCCTGCTGATTTCTTTGGCTGCAGCAGTGTCTGAATCGCACACCTGAAATAAGCATGCAGCTAATTCAGGCACACTTCAGTCAGCGCACCTGATCTGCATGCTTGTTCAGGGGCTGTGGCTAAAAGTATTAGAGACACAGGATCAGCAGGAGAGTCAAGCAACTGGTTTTATTTGAAAAGGAAAAATCCATATCCTTATCAGTTTAGGTTCCATTTAACTCCTTGGTGTTTCCCCAGGATTTCTGTACAAAAAGTGATCCAATTAATTTTCATAACTTTTTTTCTTTTTCCTGTAACTTGCCAAAATGTGTCAAGCAAGGGTCTAGTATACAGTGCAGGAGAGTATTGATGTCTATGCACATCAATACTGTTCACAGCATGTTTTGTATGGACGTGTATAACCGTCAGTACCGCTAGGAAGGCTAAAGGCCTCAAGTCTTCCCCTTGTGGTAGAGAGCAAGGAATAGACAGTATGTCTGCCTAGCCTGCCCTGAGTCCTGCCTTCTGATTCTCCAGTTAAGAGACCAGGGAGCGGAGGAGTTCCTCTGGAGGTTCTGGATGTCCTCACAGAGTAGAAGCTTCTACTGAATCCACTACCCCCCCCCCCCCCCCCCTCCCCTTCATTCTAACATACAGCCCTCAATCCTTCCCCTTGTGGTAGAAAGCAAGGGACACGTCTGCCCAGCTTGCCCTGCTTTTCTGGGCAGTAGTCCTCTAGAGAAGAGTCCTGGAAGCAGAGCATTTCATGTGCAGATTCTGGATGTCCTCTCCTTACATAGTAAAAGCTGCTCCTGAATTCATCCCCCCCCCCCTTTTCTAATATACAGCCATCAATCCTTTCCCTTGTGTTTGAGAACAAGGAATACATGTCTGCCTAGCCTGACCTGAGTTCTGGTAGGGGAGCAGTTCCTCTGGACGCTTCTCCTGATTTCACATCTGAGCTGCCCCACTCCTCTTATTCTAACACATAGCCCTCAATGTGTCCCAGCTTTTGGTAGAGAACAAGGAATACACATCTTCCTAGCTTGCCCTGCTCTTCTGAGCAAGAGTCCTCTAGAGAAGAGTTCTAGTGGAGGAGCAGTTCCTCTGGAGACTGGATATCCTCACAGAGTAGAAGCTTCTCCTGAATCCACTTCTCACGCGCACACACACACACCACTAAAAACGCTACATCCTTCATCCTAATGTTTGCCCTGTTCTGCCATCTGTTTCTCCAGAGAAGAGTCCTGGAAGTGGAACAGTTCCTCTGCAGACTCTGGATGTCCTCAGAGTAGAAGCTTCTCCTGAATCTACTTCTGCCCCCCCTCCACTCTTATATTCTAACACAAAACCCTCCATCCTTCCCCTTGTGGTAGAGAAAAAGGAATGAGTCTCTCCTTGCAGAAACCCTCACGCCTCCCTCTTTCCCCCAGCACTGCAACCATGGACAGCTCTCTTCTCCAGCCAACAGTAAGCATTCTCCAGCCATCCTTGTCCTGGGGTAAGCATGTTCGCTCACCAGTACCCCTGTGACGCCTGTGGAGAATGATGCAGGGATAAGCCTGAGCCTCCAATGGATGTGGGCGGCCGTTGACTGGGCTCATCCCCTCCTCCTGTCTTAGTAGTGCAGTCAGAAGCTCCTCTATGCACTCGGCAGCGGCAGCAGCTTGGAACATCTGCAGTACGAGAAATTGGGGTGAGTACAGTCCATACTAACCATCGCCTGCATTTCCCTGCCAGAATCCGCACAATGTCTCGCTTCCTGGCTTTTTCCCTTTCCTCCCCCCTTGAAATCATGCCTTCTGGTAAGACATTGAGAGCCGGGGGGGCTTTGCAGCCAGGCAGATGTGTTCTTCTTGGGGATAAGGGGATAGATATGATTTAAGAGTCTAATGATGTAAGAATTGTGGCAGAAAGGCAGCGACGGGGGATGGGGCATGCTGGAAAACGCTTCCCAGGGAATCGGCTTTTTCCTTCACAAATGACTGGATTGACAGCTTGTCGGTGTGTTCAGATAAGTGAACTGGGACTTAGTCTGGCCAGAAATATTCCTCTGGCTTCCACGCCGCCTCAATGTGGAGCCGCTTGATGCTGAATTTTTCTCCAGGGATTGCCAGTCTCTAGCATCTAGAATAAATTCTCCTTCCTTTTACACATTCACAAAGGAGGATAAAAGCTTTGAAAATCAATATTATGCTTTTTTTTCTTTGACTTAATACCCAGAGAGTGAATTGTTAGCTGTTACCAGGCGTTGTACATGCAACAGGGCTCCTCTCCCCCCAGCAGATTGGCTTTTGGCTCCTCACATCATCATCTTCTCAATGGGAACATTGTGTCTCCCGCAGCTGTAAGGTGTCTTTGTTTTTGTCTTCCAGGCAATCGATGAGGACGTGATGTGTTAAAGTGATGGGAATAAGAATGGTCAATGGGCCGGACCCCTGCACAATCCGCACGTTAGGATGTATTTGGAAGACCGCCTATTGTTTGGACATTTGAGGAGGACTCCATCTGGGATAACTTGTGAGACTTGCCTGTCGCCCCCACTGGAATGGATGAATGAGTGAGGAAGGGAGGACAGCAGAGACCATGTCAGGTTGGTGTGGGAGCTTGATGATGTACAACGGGGAATAAAACCAACAAGTTGCTGTCTATCTCCTGTGTGAGGGACATCTGGGGCCTCGCCTTATTGTCGAGCTTTTGGGCTGGATATTAAATAACCATGAGGTGGCAACACGTTCTTCTTCTGGTGGTCTCCTTAGATCCACTTGGTCTCCTTTACCAATGCCAAGCCGCGGCAAAAGCTAAAGGCAACAAAACGCAAGGTCCAGCCAAGAAGCCTTCCAACCCTCCTAAAGGGAAGGAGCTGAACAGTACGGCCGTGCCCCTTCCGGTCACCACCAGGAAAGTGAAGCCCCCGGTACCGCTGCCATATGACCGGTGCATGGGCTACTATGATGTCAGCGGACAATGGGACAAAGAGTTTGACTGTAATCACACCACCCACCCGTACTGCTGTGGGACATGCTCTTTGCGATACTGCTGTGAGCAGCGGATCAAGAGATTGGATCAGGTGTCCTGCAAGATGGCACCGCCAATCATTACCAGCAGGCCAAGCATTGTAGTGGAAATGGACCCCTATGACCCGCTTAATGACAAAACCAACACCACCGTCTACATCACCTGTGGGGTGATCACCTTCATCTTCATTGTTGGAGTTGTTGCTAAAGTGGCTTACGACAAAGCGAGACGCCCACCTCGGGAAATGAACATACACAGGTACGTAGAACAACTATTATTGTAGATAATGATACTAAGGCCTTACTTACATCATACACTGAAAATCTGATGCGTTTTAATTTTCTAAAGCATTGAAAGAAAGCTTCAGTTTTCCAGTGTACAGTGTAAAAGGGGCCATGGGGAACATGGAGATTACCTTGCATATCAGTTGTCCTTTCACTGATTTAGTGTGAAAAGACCCTACTAATCTCCTGCTCACACCAGCCATGACACCAATGGCGTAGCAATAGGAGATGCAGAGGTTTCAACTGAACTGGGGCCATTGAGCCAGAGGGGCTTACTAGGGGCCCTCCTCCATCCATCTTATTAGCTTTGCATTGGTGTTGTGCTGTGCTGGTATGGAACACCTCTATATGTGCATTGCATAGTGGTAATACTTACTGTTTCCTTACTCTGTTTACACCTCTTTGACACTGCAGCTGTCCTTGGTAGGGTCTGAGGCTCCATAGCAATAGATAGCTTAGGGGCCTTATATAAAACTCGCACTGGCGCCCCAAGCTCCGTAGTTATGCCACTGCATGAAACCACTTACATTGGCTTCTGCATAGCCAGGGATGGATACATTCCAGGAGACCTTAGCAGTCTGACCAGGCTAGAAGTTGTGTAGAGAGTACGGCATATGGCGACACTGGCTCTCACCGATGACAGAACTCTTGGGCACCAGATGAAAATATCTGTTTCATCCTGGTCCATAGCTTTTCTGTGTCCTGCGATCTCCATGAGACAATGGCTTGGTGATGGGCTGTCACGTTACATGGTGTAGATACTGGACATATTGTAGCTATTGTCTCTGTAAATGGTCACCTTCCTGTTCCTGAAGTATTTGAGGCAGTCCTGTCGGCAATAATCTGCCCTCGGCTCTGCCTGGAACAGATGGAATGACAACCTCACTTGTGGCCAGAGTGATCCATAACATGGACCGGCTGGTGGCTTGACTGACGTCCGGACCATTGCCGTCTCTTCTCTTCTGTTCTTTATATTTTATTAACTTTACTCTTGGGACTTCGAGCTGTGCCAATCCATTAATGCGTCTTCAAAACAGATCTGACAGGCCATCCTTGTTCACAGAGGAATAAATGGATGTTCATGATAAGTAAGTCCTGTCATTAACACCATGTCTGCTACAAAGGGATGACAAGCGCTCTACGGGGCTCCTATCCACAAATCTAATTCCTAACGTTCAGGTTTCAGCGGGTGGCAGATGATGAAATTCACATTAACTCTTCAGACCCTGGAATGTTTGTGTTTTAAAGCCGGTGGCGTGGGAGAATGGTCATCTATGGCCAAAGCATCGATCTGCTGTGTGACTCTTCTGTGAACCCCCTGAGGGAGAACATGGCCAATAAATGTCTCGTTCTTTAATGTGGTCCCTTGATGACCTGGTGTGACATGACTATCTGCCTTGTCTCTTTAGTTTTAATTTGATTTCCTCCTTCTCCAAATATCCCACCGGCTGGGTTGATGGATCTTTTCTTAGCTGGTTCAAGGTTCTTGAAGTTCAAGGTGTTTCCTGTCTTTGGAAGTGTCTCCATTTTGTTTCTTTGGCCTCCTGAGCCTGAGAATTGTTATCTCGAGGTGGAGGATGCCCATAATATTATAAAGCAATAATATGACAGCTCTGTAAGGTGAGGCGTAAGGAAGTCCCTACCATACCAGGCTACTCATGATGACACACTTTTACCGATTGTGCAGAAGTGATTGAGGATGGCGATCTGTGTGACTCCCACTCCCGGCTGGTCTTCACAATTTCCGTTCTCGTTTTTTTCCCGTGTTCCTCTGCCAAGTGGAAATATCTGACTGTAACATTGTGATGTCATCTCAGAGCTTCCTTGCGGCTTCACGGCTGTTAGACATAATTGATTGGCCTCAATTAAAGGGGATTTTCGCTTACAGTAGATGAAGCTGCGGTTTCCTCAGCACGACCAAAGTAATCCGGTGGCCAACCAGTATTCTCTTCTTCAGATTGTCCATCTAAACGATGGAAATTGTAATGACAATCGGGGGGATAACTAAGCCAGTATAAAACGCTGAGCAGAATCCCCGTCTCATGGGCAGTATAGCTTCTTCTCCTCACTGGATTCAGCTGTTTGGCAGGTCAGCTGTGACAATGTGACACCAAATACAGGAAGCCTGATTACATTTTCCAGCACCCCAGCAATACAGTATCACCAGCGTGTCTAGAGGAGGCAGGAAATGGCAAAGGGGAGTGTTAGAGGCCCATTCACCCTGTGGCGATTTGCAGGCATTTTCCACAGATTTTGGAATCCCCGAGGCTAGCTAGGGCTTTGAAAAGCAATAGGGTAATTTTAACGTGTATGGCATTGATGTCACTGCCGCCATCGCCGGCGATTTTATGAAAATGCGTACGTGGGCCCATATGCAATTCACTCTTTCACAACGTTTTCTCCTAGGAGATTTTTCATCTTAGATTTATAATAACTTTTTATCACGTGGCAATGGAAGAAGTCGGTAAATGGGTAATCTTAGAATTATTGTGAGTATTTTCTTGCTAGCTGGTGGTTTAAAGGGCATTTTATTGTCAAGTTTACAAATATCACCTGGGAGAAAACTCAGGAGAAAAAGTTAATTGCATATGGGCCCCGGTGCATGCACGGTTCAAATGTAAAAGAATCACGATCGCTCATGTCACAGGGAACTTCACTTAAAGATCCCCCCCCCCCCCCCCCAGCAAAACACTGGCGATTTTGCAATCCCTGTAAGCCTGTATGGATAGGTGCACAACTGCAGACAAGCACAGCCACTTCCTGAGGTGATACTTATAAATTATACTATCCACCATGATTGCTTCAGAATTTGCCCCCCTCAGCTTTGGGTTTCATTAACCTCTTGACCTCATTAGCCTCCGATCGCGGCTCGCAGGCGAAATGTAAACACGCTGGGAAGAAATCCCTGGTGTTTACACTGCACGGCGCTGCAGCAGCCCCGTAAAGGAGATCGGCGATCCCCGGCCTCTGATGGGCCGGGAATCGCCGCCGTCTGATAGGCTGAAGCCTATCAGAGGCGGTACAGGACGTATCGCCGTCCTGTACCGCCTACAGAGACAGGGAGAGGGAGGGAAGGAGAGGGAAGGGGGAATAGCGCTGCGGAGGGGGGCTTTGAGGAGCCCCCCCCCCCCCCCCCCCCCCTGCAAGGCACAGCAGAGCGGCGGGCGATCAGACCCCCCCCCAGCAGGACATCCCAAACATCCCAGGACAGGGCGATCAGACTTCCCCCCCCCCCCCCCCCCCGACAAAAAGGGGGGGGGGGGGAGTCTGATCGCCCTGCCTACAATACGATCTGTGCTGGGGGCTGAAGAGCCCACCCAGCACAGATCAATAGGAAACCACTTGGTCGGCAACTGGGTAAAGCCTTAATATTTTTTTTATTTTTTTTTAAAGCTGAGAGTATTTTGACCCTACAAAATCTTCTTCTCTCTACTCAACACACTACTACTACTAATAATAATAATAATAATAATAATTAATAGCCTGTCTTCCACATGTGCTGATAACCATGTATGCAGAGGTGACATTTTAGAAGCACATGATTCAGCCAGGGTATCGCAGAATGTCACTAGACACTTGTGTGTAGCAGAATGCCAAGTGAGTCATATGATCTCATCAGGGGAATAGATTTTCTTTGGAAGGCCCCGATTTGCTGTCTATAACATCTTGTGTTGGCTTAGACAAAACATAGGTGACACGAGCTTCACCAGAGAAATCGAACCCTGAAAAAAATCCATCACAGATTGCACTGATTGTTTCTCGGAGACCAGCACACACTGCAGCTAGTTTACTATCAGTACAGGCACAGAGTAACCGCTTATACTGTACATACTGAAGGTAGCAGAGATCGGCACACACTGCAGCTTGTTTACTATCAGTACAGACACAGAGTAACCGCTTAGGGCCCTTTTCCACTAGTGACGCACGTGTCTGCGAGATGTGCGGCATCACTTTCTGGTGTGGGGATACGGAGACAAATCCCATCAGCCGTGCCATAGACAACTATGGGATTTGCAGCCACCCGCTCCATTTTGGATGATAATGTTGGCCAAATTGCTAGCGCAAGCGAATCGGCCGGTGGCGCCATTATACCCTATGGCAGTTTACCCGCGTGATATGCCTACGGGGTAACTGTGCCAGTGGAAACGGGTCCTTATACTGTACATACTGAGGGTAGCAGATGAGCACACAGTACAGCTAGTTTACTATCAGTACAGGCACAGAGTAACAGGTTATACTGTGCATACTGGGGGTAGCAGATCAGCACACAGTGCAACTAGTTTACTATCAGTACAGGCACAGAGGAGCAGCTTATACTGTACATACTAGAGTTAGCAGAGATCAGAAAACACTGCAGCTAGTTTACTATGAGTTCAGGCACAGAGATTTTAAATGCATGAAATTAGTACGCCCACACTTGATGAAAGCCTGCCGGGAAGCCCCATGTGTTGGAAGGCGGATGCCAGTCACTGTGGTGCTGCCCCTTTAGCGCTGATGCCTTTAGGCAGAGGACAGGTTGGGGATGAGGAGCGCTACTCGGGCTTCTGTATTATATTGAGGGTAGAGTTGTCCATAGATTCAATAAGCACAGTCCTGGCATCTCTGTGTGATGGATGAGGCTGTATAGAGTCAGGCTCCACGTTATACACATCGTTAACAGCAAGCTTCCCCCGCTACCCCATACCATAGAAACAGAGATCCTCGTATATAATCTATACATCCCCCAATGAGAAGGAATTACCCCGCTACACCATACCATAGAAACAGAGCAGAGAGGAATGCTGAGAACCTTGTGTATATAATCTATACATCTCCAATGAGAAGGAAATACCCCATACCATAGAAACAGCGGAGAGGAGTTAGCTGCTGAGAGCCTTGTATATAATCTATACATCCCCAAGGAGAAGGCATTACCCTGCTACCCCATACCATAGAAACAGGGAGGCTGGTATATAATCTATACATCCCCAATGAGAAGGAATTACCCTGCTACCCCATACCATAGAAACAGGGAGGCTGGTATATAATCTATACATCCCCAAGGAGAAGGCATTACCCTGCTACCCCATACCATAGAAACAGGGAGGCTGGTATATAATCTATACATCCCCAATGAGAAGGAATTACCCTGCTACCCCATACCATAGAAACAGGGAGGCTGGTATATAATCTATACATCCCCAAGGAGAAGGAATTACCCTGCTACCCCATACCATAGAAACAGGGAGGCTGGTATATAATCTATACATCCCCAAGGAGAAGGAATTACCCTGCTACCCCATACCATAGAGACAGGGAGGCTGGTATATAATCTATACATCCCCAATGAGAAGGAATTACCCTGCTACCCCATACCATAGAAACAGGGAGGCTGGTATATTATCTATACATCCCCAAGGAGAAGGAATTACCCTGCTACCCCATACCATAGAGACAGGGAGGCTGGTATATAATCTATACATCCCCAATGAGAAGGAATTACCCCGCTACCCCATACCATAGAGACAGGGAGGCTGGTATATATTCTATACATCCCCAATGAGAAGGAATTACCCTGCTACCCCATACCATAGAAACACAGAGGCTAGTATATAATCTATACATCCCCAATGAGAAGGAATTACCCTGCTACCCCATACCATAGAAACACAGAGGCTAGTATATAATCTATACATCCCCAATGAGAAGGAATTACCCTGCTACCCCATACCATAGAAACACAGAGGCTAGTATATAATCTATACATCCCCGAATGAGAAGGCATTACCCTGCTACCCCATACCATAGAAACAGGGAGGCTGGTATATAATCTATACATCTCTAATGAGAAGGAATTACCCTGCTACCCCATACCATAGAGACAGGGAGGCTAGTATATAATCTATGCATCCCCCAATGAGAAGGAATTACCCTGCTACCCCATACCATAGAAACATAGAGGCTAGTATATAATCTATACATCCCCAATGAGAAGGAATTACCCTGCTACCCCATACCATAGAAACACAGAGGCTAGTATATAATCTATACATCCCCATTGAGAAGGAATTACCCTGCTACCCCATACCATAGAAACACTGAGGCTGGTATATAATCTATACATCCCCATTGAGAAGGAATTACTCCGCTACCCCATACCATAGAAACAGAGAGGCTGATATATAATCTATACATCTCTAATGAGAAGGAATTACCCTGCTACCCCATACCATAGAAACAGAGGCTGGTATATAATCTATACATCCCCAAGGAGAAGGCATTACCCTGCTACCCCATACCATAGAAACAGGGAGGCTGGTATATAATCTATACATCTCCAATGAGAAGGAATTACTCCATACCATAGAAACAGAGCAGAGAGGAGTGTGATGCTGAGAGCTTCATATATGATCTTTACATCTCTAATGAGGAGGAGGCATTACTATTTACCCCGTACCACAGAAACAGAGGCTGGTATATAATCTATATGTCTCCAATGAGACGGAATTACCCTGTACCATAGAAACAGAGCGGAGAGGAGTTCACTGCTGAGACCCTCATATATATATATAATCTATACATACCCGATGAGAAGGCATTACCCTGCTACCCCATACCATAGAAACACTGAGGCTGGTATATAATCTATACATCTCCAATGAGAAGGAATTACCCCGTACCATAGAAACAGAGCTCTTCGTATGTAATCTATACATCTGAGGAGGAGGCATTGCCCCGCTATCCCATACCATAGAGACAGAGGCTGGTATATAATCTATTTGTCTCCAATGAGACGGAGACTTGATATGTAGCAGAGACATCCTGACCACTCATGTTGTCCCCTTATTAACCCCTCTCTGTCTTGCATGGAAGTGAGGGGGCAACTCGGGCCATTCACAACACAGGCGTGTGACACCAGGGACCTAGCGTGCTTTCACATACTTCTATCAGTGTGTGTGTGTGTGTGTGTGTGTGTGTGGGGGGGGGGGGGGGGATTTGATATAGATCTATACTCAACCTTTTTCTGATTTTGGTTCTGTACATTACCACATGAATTTTAAATAAAGCAACTCCGATGCAGGTGAAGTGCAGACGTTTAGCTTTAAAGGATACCCCAACTGAAATGTGACATAATGAGATAGACATGTGTATGTACAGTGCCTAGTACACAAATAACTATGCTGTGTTCCTTTTTTGTTTCTCTGCCTGAAAGAGTTAAAGGATACCACAACTGACATGTGGCATAATGAGATTGACAAGGGTATGTACAGTGCCTAGCACACAAATAACTATGCTGTGTTCCTTTTTTTCTTTCTCTGCCTGAAATAGGTAAATATCAGGTATGCAAGTGGCTGACTCGGTCCTGACTCAGACAGGAAGTGACTACAGTGTGACCCTCACTGATAAGAAATTCCACCTATAAAACACTTTCCTAGCAGAAAATGGCTTCTGAGAGAAAGAATAAGATAAAAAAGGGGAATTTCTTATCAGTGAGGGTCACACTGTAGTCACATCCTGTCTGAGTCAGGACTGAGTCAGCCACTTACATACCTTCTATTTAACTCTTTCAGGCAGAGAAAGAAAAAAAGGAACACAGCATAGTTATTTGTGTACTAGGCACTGCACATACACATGTCTATCTCATCATGTCACATTTCAGTTGGGGTATCCTTTAAAGCACACTTAAAGGGATACTGTAGGGGGGTCGGGGGAAAATGAGTTGAACTTACCCAGGGCTTCTAATGGCCCCCCGCAGACATCCTGTACCCACGGAGCCACTCACCGATGCTCCGGCCCCGCCTCCGGTTCACTTCTGGAATTTCAGACTTTAAAGTCTGAAAACCACTGCGCCTGGGCAGCTGCATCCTCGCTCCCGCTGATGTCACCAGGAGAGTATTGCACAAGCCCAGTATGGTCTTTGATCTGCGCAGTATGCTCCTGGTGCCATCAGCGGGAGCAAGGACACGGCAATTCGGGCGCAGTGGTTTTCTGACATTAAAGTCAGAAATTCCAGAAGTGAACTGGAGGCGGGGCCGGAGCATCAGTGAGTGGCTGCGCGGGCACAGGATGTCTGGGGGGGCCATTAGAAGCCCCGGGTAACTTCAACTAATTTTCTCCCGACCCCCTACAGTATCCCTTTAAAGTGAACCTAAAGCCAGTTAAAAAAAATGAGATTAACTCACCTGGGGCTTCCCTCAGCCCCCTGCAGCCGATCGGTGCCCTCGCAGCTCCGGTCCGATGCCTCTGGACCCGCCGGCGAACACTTCCGGTTTGGCCATCACCGGCCGACAGGCATGGGAACGCGAGTGATTGTTCGCGTTCCTAGCCTGTAAATCGTCCCCTATGCTGCTATTGCGACCTCCTGGCTGCAATAGCAGCATAGGGGGCGATATACAGGCTGGGAACGCGAACAATCACTCGCGTTCCCATGCCTGTCGGCCGGTGACGGCCAAACCGGAAGTCGTCGCCGGCGGGTCCAGAGGCATCGGAGCGGAGCTGCGAGGGCACTGATCGGCTGCAGGGGGCTGAGGGAAGCCCCAGGTGAGTTAATCTCATTTTTTTTAACTGGCTTTAGGTTCACTTTAAGGTGAGAGGTATATGGAGGCTGCCATGTTTGTTTCCTGATAAACAATACCAGTTGCCTGGCTGACAGCTGGCTGCTGTAGTGTCTGAATCGCACACCTGAAACAAGCATACAGCTAATCCAGTCACACTTCAGTCAGCGCACCTGATCTGCTGCATGCTTGTTCAGGGGCTATGACTAACAGAGGCAGAGGATCAGCAGGGTAGCCAGGCATCTGCATTGTTTAAAAGGAAATAAATATGGCAGCCTCCATATCACTATTGTTACAGTTACTTGGTTGAAACCCCTTTACCAATGACCGCCTGAAGTCTTGAGCTCATGGACCTCACCAGATGCCGGGTTTCCACTTTGCTGGCAATGATAGGCTGAATGAACTCATGGACATCACCAGATGCCGGGTTTCCACTTTGCTGGCAATGATGGGCTGAATGAGCTCATGGACATCACCAGATGCCGGGTTTCCACTTTGCTGGCAATGATGGGCTGAATGAGCTCATGGACATCACCAGATGCCGGGCTTCCACTTTGCTGGCAATGATAGGCTGAATGAACTCATGGACATCACCAGATGCCGGGCTTCCACTTTGCTGGCAATGATGGGCTGAATGAACTCATGGACATCACCAGATGCCGGGTTTCCACTTTGCTGGCAATGATGGGCTGAATGAGCTCATGGACATCACCAGATGCCGGGCTTCCACTTTGCTGGCAATGATAGGCTGAATGAACTCATGGACATCACCAGATGCCGGGTTTCCACTTTGCTGGCAATGATAGGCTGAATGAACTCATGGACATCACCAGATGCCGGGTTTCCACTTTGCTGGCAATGATGGGCTGAATGAACTCATGGACATCACCAGATGCCGGGTTTCCACTTTGCTGGCAATGATAGGCTGAATGAACTCATGGACATCACCAGATGCCGGGCTTCCACTTTGCTGGCAATGATGGGCTGAATGAACTCATGGACATCACCAGATGCCGGGTTTCCACTTTGCTGGCAATGATAGGCTGAATGAACTCATGGACATCACCAGATGCCGGGTTTCCACTTTGCTGGCAATGATAGGCTGAATGAGCTCATGGACATCACCAGATGCCGGGTTTCCACTTTGCTGGCAATGATAGGCTGAATGAACTCATGGACATCACCAGATGCCGGGTTTCCACTTTGCTGGCAATGATGGGCTGAATGAGCTCATGGACATCACCAGATGCCGGGCTTCCACTTTGCTGGCAATGATAGGCTGAATGAGCTCATGGACCTCACCAGATGCCGGGTTTCCACTTTGCTGGCAATGATGGGCTGAATGAGCTCATGGACCTCACTAGATGCCGGGTTTCCACTTTGCTGGTAATGATGGGCTGAATGAGCTCATGGACCTCACCAGATGCCGGGTTTCCACTTTGCTGGCAATTATGGGCTGAATGAACTCATGGACATCACCAGATGCCGGGTTTCCACTTTGCTGGCAATGATAGGCTGAATGAACTCATGGACATCACCAGATGCCGGGTTTCCACTTTGCTGGCAATGATAGGCTGAATGAGCTTATGGACATCACCAGATGCCGGGTTTCCACTTTGCTGGCAATGATGGGCTGAATGAACTCATGGACATCACCAGATGCCGGGTTTCCACTTTGTTTAAAGGACTTACGAGCCCAAATCCGTAAAAAAGGTCTGTACCTGGATGAAGTTTGAAGGCACGGAGGACGCCATCCGCACCCTCCGTGCAGCTCCGCCGGGTGCCCGCTGCTTGTCCTCCCCCCGGCCGGACCCCAACACCCCCCCCCCCCCCCCCGAAACGAGTGCGGCTGCATAGCGTGGATCGGGGAGGGAGGCCCTAAGGCCCTAGAGCTGCGCAGCCGCACTCATGTCGGTGCAGACTGCGCAGCCGCGGCCTTCTCCAGCGGCCATATTTGAGGAGGCAGGGTCTGGGGTCCGGCCGGGGGGAGGACAAGCAGCGGGGACCCGGCGGAGCTGCACGGAGGCACCCTCCGTGCCTTCAAACGTCATACAGGTACAGACCTTTTTTTACGGATTTGGGCTCATAAGTCCTTTAGGGCTCTGCCAGGCCTTCACTGCAGCGCCTTTAAGTTGCAGTGTGTTTGTAGGCCTTTCTGTCAGGAGTTTAGTCTTAAGCAAATGAAATGCTGCTCAATGGGGTTAAGATCAGGTGACTGACTTGGCAATTCAGTAATTTTCCACTTCTTTGCTTTACAATCATGAAACCCCGCCCAATCAATTTGACCTCATTTAGCAGGATTTGAGCAGACAGTATGTCTCTGAACACCTCAGAATTAATTTGGCTGCTTCTGTCCTGTGTCACATGATCAATAAACACAAGTGTCCAAGTGCCACTGGTAGCCATGCACGCCCACACTGCCTCCACCGTGTTTTACAGATGTGGTATGCTTTAAAGGGAACCTAAACTGAGAAGGATATGGATTTTTTTTTTCTTTTAAACTTATTTTGCCTGACTCCCCTGCTGACTCTGTCTCTAATACTTTTAGCCACAGCCCCTCAACAAGCATGCAGATCAGGTGCTCTGACTGATGTCAGACTGGATTAGCTGCATGCTTGTTTCAGGGTTGTGACTCAGACACTACTGCAGCTAAATAGATCAGCAGGACTGCCAGGCAACTGGTGTTATTTAAAAGGAAACATCCATATCCCTCTCAGTTAAAGAGACACTGAAGCGAAAAAAAAAAATATTAGGAATTGTATGTGTAGAACAGCTAAGAAATAAAACATTAAGATCAGATACATCAGTGTAATTGTTTCCAGTACAGGAAGAGTTAAGAAACTCCAGTTGTTATCTCTATGCAAAAAAGCCATTAAGCTCTACGACTTTCAAAGTTGTGGAGAGGGCTGTTATCTGACTTTTATTATCTCCAGTGTTATTGAACTATTTACTTTTTCTCTGCCAGAGGAGAGGTCATTAGTTCACAGACTGCTCTGAAAGAATCATTTTGAATGCTGAGTGTTGTGTAATCTGCACATATTATAGAATGATGCAATGTTAGAAAAAACACTATATACCTGAAAATAAAAATATGAGAATATTTTCTTTGCTGCTAATCTTCTATTAATTATTCATAGTACACAACCAATTCATTATATCATATATTTCTTTTCGCTTCAGTGTCTCTTTAAGGTTCCCTTTAAATGAGCTGTTCCATGCCTTCTCCATACTCGTTTTGCCATCATTCTGGTAGAGGTTGATCTTGGTTATATGTCCAAAGAATGTTTTTCCAGAACTGAGCTGGATTTTTTTAGATGTTCTTTAGCAAAGTCCAGTCTAGTCTTTATACTTTGTAGGCCGATGCGTGGCTTGTACCTTGCAGTGCGCCCTCTGTATTTACTTTCATGCAGTCTTCTCTTTATGGTAGACTTGGATAGCGATACGTCTACCCCCTGGAGAGTGTTGTTCACTTGGTTGGCTGTTGTGAAGGGGTTACTTTTCACCATGGAAATGATTCTGCGATTATCCACCACTGTTGTCTTCTGCGGATGTCCACTGCTTTTTGTGTTGCAGAGTTCACCAGCGCTTGCTTTCTTTGTCAGGATGTATCAAACTGTAGATTTTGTCAAAATGGCAATTTCTGGGATGGGTTTTTTTCTGTTTTGCAGCTTAAAGTGGATCCGAGATGAACTTTTACTCATTGCATAATTGTGTTCCTTTCCTATTGTTTATAGGGCATTCCTCAAGCCAAATACTTTTTTTTGTTGTTGTTTGTTTTAATACTCTAATTCCCTATAAACTAAACAAGCCACACCCACAGGTTTTCAGAGAGCCAAGGCACTTTCAGACAGTAGCAAGAGCTCATGGGAGCTCAGTCTGGGCAGGAGGAGGGGGGAGGTATTACTAGCCAGAGATTTCAGAGGCAGTGGGGAGGAGGGAGAAGGAGGGGGGAGGTTAGTTTTTTTTGCTCAAGATGCAGATAAGCCTGCCTCTGTGTAATATTTACAAACAACATGGCTGCTGTCATATTACAGGAAGAAATAATCATATTCTATTAACGCTGTTTGCAGCTAGATTTTCTGTGTAAACTATCTAAACTTTAGATAAGATATATAGACAAGTTACTTGTTATAGTTTAGTTTATAATCTCGGATCCGCTCTAAAGAGAATCTGTAACGTCAAAACGTCCCCTGGGGGGGTACTCGTCTCGGGTGGGGGAAGCCTCAGGATCCTAATGAGGCTTCCCACGCCGTCCTCTGTCCCACGGGGGTCTCGCTGCAGCCCTCCGAACAGCAGTGAAGTCAATATTTACCTTCCCGGCTCCTGCGCAGGCGCTCTGTTGGCTCCGAAGTAGGCGGAGATACCCGACTGAGATCGAGTATTTCCGTCTACTTCGGAGCCGAAAGCAGCCACAGCGCCCCCGCTGGAGCCAGCAAAGGTAAATATTGAACTGACAGTCGGGTCTGTCGGCGGCTGTACGGAGGGCTGCAGCGAGACCCCTGAGGGATGGAGGACGGTGTGGGATGCCTCATTAGGATCCCGAGGCTTCCCCTATCCGAGGTGAGTACCCCCCAGGGGATATTTCTGATGTTACAGAGTCTCTTTAAGGATGGCTTCTTTCAGCTGCATGGCACGATCCTGTGACCACGTCTGATCACAGCAAAATCTTCCACATGCAAGCGCCACACCTCAAATCAACTCCAGGCTTTTTATCTGCTTAATTGATCATGAGATAATGACGGACTTGTCCCCACTTGCCTATGAAATGGCCTTCGAGTCAATTGTCCAATTACTTTTGAGCCCCTGAAATAAAGGGATTGTGTTGATAAAATGCTTTAGGGCTCGTTTCCACTAGTGCGGCGTGCGTCTCGTAGACGCACGCCGGCACTGAGCGGGTGGGCGGGATCGCAGGCGATTCCCATCAGCCGTGCCATGCACGGCTATGGGAATCGCAGCCTCCGCCGCGAATTCTGTGGGGGTTTCCGGCCGAATCGCTACTGCAAGCGATTCGGCCGGCGGCGCCGTTGTCCCCTATGGCAGAGTTTCCCCGCGCGATTTGCCTGCGGGGAAACTCTGCGAATTCGCGGCCGTTTCCGCGAGAGTGGAAACGGGCCCATAGTTGCCTCACATTTTTATGCAATTGTTTTGTTCACCTCACTGAGTTAAAGCTGAACATTTTCATCTGAGTTTCCATTGCAATTCATTGTGGTGAAGTACAGAACCAAAGTGACAGTTGTCTCTGTCCAAATATTGATGTCCCTCCCCATATATGGATTACTCTGGGCAGTCTGTGTAGTACTGCGTGAAGCGGAATGAAATATTGAGACATTTTGCAGCACGGTTCATGATTCTGATTCAGTTCTGTAACCTGTGTGAGGAACTCTCCAGAGCCAGCCAGAAACCTCTCCACAATTGGTCATTTATAGGCATTATGTGAATCAGTATGCTGGTTTGACGTCAGCGCAGTACACACTGTGGCCCACAGAGGGCGCCTCCTGTATACTTTGTGTATTGAACATCAGACTGCTCTGTGCATGGCTTGTGTGTCCACATGCTGGTGGCTGTAGTGTCAGCAGAGTCAGGCAAGCTGGCTGACTGCGGGATCTGACAGGCAGAGGCGGGACAAGGTCCTCCAGCACCCAAGGCTGAGACACCAAAGTGCGCCCCTCCACCCCTTCCACTCCAGTCGTCACACACTGATTGCTATTAGACTAAGAGGCGCCACAGGGCCCACAACCTCCCCAACACCTAAATCTCTAGTTATCTGGCTTGCAGTCACTGCTATGTATCCCCTTTTCTTATTTCTTTCTGTTTCAAACACAATTAGGAATGACAGCTGAATGAATTGTGCTCCCCCTCCTACACTGCGCCCTGAGGCTGGAGCCTCTCCAGCCTATGCCTCGGCCCGGCCCTGCTGACAGGAGAGCGGCCTATAGAAGCTCCTCTATAGGATGTAGTCCTTTCTCGGAGTGCAGAGCTCGCTTATTCTGCAGCGGGAAATAGTCCTTAATCCTGTCCTGCCTGAAGGGGGTGTGGCTTCCCATCTGCCCCATTCTCTGGGATTCACTTACTATTGCCACATTCAGCGGAGATGTCCTGTGATGCGGAGAATTCCAAGTGACGGCTGCTCACAGGGACACATGAATAGGTCACTACAATTTTCCATCAGATAGACCGGTGATCTGATAAGAAATTGCATAGTGTGTAGACGTCTAAATTGTTTCAGATCAATTTTGCGATAGATTTTGCATTGGGTACCCAAAATCTATTGCAAAATCTATCACAATCTGATTGGACCGGTTGGAAATGATCTAATCGATCCAATATGATGGAAAATTGTACCGTGTAGATGAGGCTTAAGGTGGCCACACACCATACAATTTTTTAAATATCTGTTCAATTTAAGAATTACAATAAATGTTTCCGACTGATTCTAACATTTCAAAAATCTGACCAATGTACCACACACGCACATTCAATTTTTCCCCAATTATTATAAAACTGATTGGAAACTGAGAAAATTGCTAGGGTGTGTATATTAATAAATTGACAATCCAACACACACCATACAATCTTTAGAAAGATTGAAGAAAAATATCTGGCATTCCGGATCGATATAAATCGGAAAAAACGGGAAATCCGATCGGATTTTTCAGACGAATTAAAAAAAAAAAAAAAAAAGCTTTTGATTTTTTTTTTTTTTGGGAGATACGATCGTTTTTATCGAATTGCTGTGAAATCGATCGTTTTATTGTTTAGTATGTGTGGCCATTATCTCAGTTTCCAATCAGTTTTATAATAATTGGGGAAAAATTGAATGTGCGTGTGTGGTACATTGGTCAGATTTTTGAAATGTTAGAATCAGTCAGTAAAATGTATTGCAATTCTTAAATTGAACAGATATTTAAAAAATTGTATGGTGTGTGGCCACCTTTACATTTTGCAATAGATTTTGGGTACTTTTATCTAAGCAATATCTATCCCAAAATTGATCTGAAACAATTTGCACATCTACACGCAATGCAATTTCTTATTAGATCTATCTAATCTATTTGATGGAAAATTGCATTGTGTAGATGAGACTCAAGGCCTCTATCAGAGAGACAGCTGGACTACGTGTTTGGCGAGCAGTTCAGAATTCTGTGTGCCGCCCACCTGCGCCATTCCGGTGCAATTTAAAGCAGTATTCTAATGACCCAGCCTGACTGATTCTAAGCTACTCCCAGGAAGCTTTGTGTGTAGGGCGGAGCTGAGGCTGCTGGTTTTTGTCCCTGTTAGTACCGCTGCTCACCACTGAGAGGAGGAGACTCTAGGGGAGGGGCTTCTACAAAGCATTCCTCAGAGGCGGGGCTTCTGCTCATCTTCTTGTTCCACCAATAAGTGGTTGGCACTAGTAGTGCTCCTCCCTCAGTGAGAAACAGGCCACATAGAAACTGCTCCCAGATAGTCTCCTGGGGTCTTTTCTAACCTCTTACTTATTAACACACACAAATCAAACACTGACAATGTATGGAGGCTGCACAGTATGACTTCTCCTGCCCTGTATGCTGGGTGTAATTCTCAGTATCTGCTCTTATTCTGTATGTATGGAGGCTGCACAGTATGACTTCTCCTGCCCTGTATGCTGGGTGTAATTCTCAGTATCTGCTCTTATTCTGTATGTATGGAGGCAGCACAGTATGACTTCTCCTGCCCTGTATGCTGGGTGTAATTCTCAGTATCTGCTCTTATTCTGTATGTATGGAGGCAGCACAGTATGACTTCTCCTGCCCTGTATGCTGGGTGTAATTCTCAGTATCTGCTCTTATTTTGTATGTAGGGAGGCAGCACAGTATGACTTCTCCTGCCCTGTATGCTGGGTGTAATTCTCAGTATCTGCTCTTATTCTGTATGTAGGGAGGCTGCACAGTATGACTTCTCCTGCCCTGTATGCTGGGTGTAATTCTTAGTATCCGCTCTGTATGTAGGGAGGCTGCACAGTATGACTTCTCCTGCCCTGTATGCTGGGTGTAATTCTCAGTATCTGCTCTTATTCTGTGTGTATGGAGGCTGCACAGTATGACTTCTCCTGTCCTGTATGCCGGGTGTAATTCTCAGTATCTGCTCTTATTCTGTGTGTAAGGAGGCTGCACAGTATGACTTCTCCTGCCCTGTATGCTGGGTGTAATTCTCAGTATCTGCTCTTATTCTGTGTGTAAGGAGGCTGCACAGTATGACTTCTCCTGCCCTGTATGCTGGGTGTAATTCTTAGTATCTGCTCTTATTCTGTATGTATGGAGGCAGCACAGTATGACTTCTCTTGTCCTGTATGTCGGGTGTAATTCTCAGTATCTGCTCTTATTCTGTATGTATGGAGGCTGCACAGTATGACGTCTCTTGTCCTGTATGCCGGGTGTAATTCTCAGTATCTGCTGTTATGATGTATGTATGGAGGCTGCACAGTATGACTTCTCTTATCCTGTATGCCGGGTGTAATTCTCAGTATCTGCTCTTATTCTGTATGTATGGAGGCTGCACAATACGACTTCTCCTGCCCTGTATGCTGGGTGTAATTCTTAGTATCTGCTCTTATTCTGTATGTATGGAGGCAGCACAGTATGACTTCTCTTGTCCTGTATGCTGGGTGTAATTCTCAGTATCTGCTCTTATTCTGTGTGTATGGAGGCTGCACAGTATGACGTCTCTTGTCCTGTATGCCGGGTGTAATTCTCAGTATCTGCTGTTATGATGTATGTATGGAGGCTGCACAGTATGACTTCTCTTATCCTGTATGCCGGGTGTAATTCTCAGTATCTGCTCTTATTCTGTATGTATGGAGGCTGCACAATACGACTTCTCTTGTCCTGTATGCTGGGTGTAATTCTTAGTATCTGCTGTTATGATGTATGTATGGAGGCTGCACAGTATGACTTCTCTTGTCCTGTATGCAGTGTGTAATTCTCAGTATCTGCTCTTATTCTGTATGTATGGGGGTGCACAGTATGACTTCTCTTGTCCTGTATGCCGGGTGTAATTCTCAGTATCCGCTCTGTATGTATGGAGGCTGCACAGTATGACTTCTCTTGTTCTGTATGCTGGGTGTAATTTTCAGTATCTGCTCTTATTCTGTGTGTATGGAGGCTGCACAGTATGACTTCTCCTGCCCTGTATGCTGGGTGTTATTCTCAGTACCTGCTCTTATGCTGTGTGTATGGAGGCTGCACAGTACGACTTGTCTTGTCCTGTATGCCGGGTGTAATTCTCAGTATCTGCTCTTATTCTGTATGTAGGGAGGCTGCACAGTATGCTGGGTGTAATTCTCAGTATCTGCTCTTATTCTGTATGTATGGAGGCTGCTCAGTATGACTTCTCTTGTCCTGTATGCTCGGTGTAATTCTCAGTATCTGCTCTTATTCTGTATGTAAGGAGGCTGCACAGTATGACTTCTCTTGTCCTGTATGCCGGGTGTAATTCTCAGTATCTGCTCTTATTCTGTATGTATGGCGGCTGCACAGTATGACTTCTCCTATCCTGTATGCCGGGTGTAATTCTCAGTATCTGCTCTTATTCTGTATGTATGGAGGCTGCACAGTATGACTTCTCCTATCCTGTATGGCGGGTGTAATTCTCAGTATCTGCTCTTATTCTGTGTGTATGGAGGCTGCACAGTATGACTTCTCTTGTTCTGTATGCCGGGTGTAATTCTCAGTATCTGCTCTTATTCTGTATGTATGGAGGCTGCACAGTAGGACTTCTCTTGTCCTGTATGCCGGGTGTAATTCTCAGTATCCGCTCTGTATGTATGGAGGCTGCACAGTATGACTTCTCTTATCCTGTGTGCCTGGTGTAATTCTCAGTATCTGCTCTTATTCTGTATGTATGGAGGCTGCACAGTATGACTACTCTTGTTCTGTATGCTGGGTGTAATTCTCAGTATCTGCTCTTATTCTGTATGTATGGAGGCTGCACAGTATGACACCCTTGTCCTGTATGCCGGGTGTAATTCTCAGTATCTGCTGTTATGATGTATGTATGGAGGCTGCACAGTATGACCTCTCTTGTCCTGTATGCCGGGTGTAATTCTCAGTATCTGCTGTTATGATGTATGTATGGAGGCTGCACAGTATGACTTGTCCTGTCCTGTATGTCGGGTGTAATTCTCAGTATCTGCTCTTATTCTGTATGTATGGAGGCTGCACAGTATGACTTCTCTTATCCTGTATGCCGGGTGTAATTCTCAGTATCTGCTCTTATTCTGTATGTACAGAGGCTGCACAGTAAGACTTCTCTTGTCCTGTATGCTGGGTGTAATTCTCAGTATCTGCTCTTATTCTGTATGTATGGAGGCTGCACAGTATGGCTTCTCTTGTCCTGTATGCCGGGTGTAATTCTCAGTATCTGCTCTTATTCTGTATGTATGGGGGGTGCACAGTACGGCTTCTCTTGCCCTGTATGCCGGGTGTAATTCTCAGTATCTGCTCTTATTCTGTATGTATGGAGGCTGCACAGTATGACTTGTCCTGTCCTGTATGTCGGGTGTAATTCTCAGTATCTGCTCTTATTCTGTATGTATGGAGGCTGCACAGTATGACGTCTCTTGTCCTGTATGCTGGGTGTAATTCTCAGTATCTGCTCTTATTCTGTATGTATGGGGGGTGCACAGTACGGCTTCTCTTGTCCTGTATGCCGGGTGTAATTCTCAGTACTTGCTTTTATTCTGTTATTCTGTATGTGTGGAGGCTGCTGCACAGTATGACATCCCTTGTCCTGTATGCCAGGGGTCTCCTTCTCCCTCCCCCCCCCCCCCCCCCCCCCCAACCCCTCTCCTGGCCAGTGGTGGAATCTTCTCCCAGAATGCAGTTGTCAGCGTTGGGAGTTGATGTAGCAAATCTGCCCGGAGGTTACACAGGAATCCCATTCATTTCTTTACGTTCCCGTCAGCTGCTGAGCGAGAAAACATTATTCAAGAGCGAGCGCTGACACTACCGCCTGCAGTACTGGGGGGGGGGGGGTCGCAATACACCAGGAGGAGGGGGCATCCGGTACCTTAAAGTGGACCTGAACTCTTGCACAGAACAGAAGGAAAACAGAGATAAATCCACCCTGTATGTGTTTTAGAGAGTTTAGCCTAATTCCCCCTCATCTGTGATTAATTGCCACTTAAAGAGACTCTGAAGTGATTCTAAATTCCCTTTTTTAACTCGTAGTTATGTTCATCACTATAACCCCTGCTAAACCACCACTATTGCCCTCTGCTCAGTCCGGGGAGGGCTTCCTGAATGAAGCAGAGTTAACGGCTGTAGCTCTGCCTCTCAGTGCGTCAATCCCGGCTGATCGCCTCCTCTCCCCGCCCCTCTCAATCTGCCTTCACAGAGAAGGGCGGGGGAGAGGCGGAGATCCGTGCGGTGATTGATGTGCATGGAGGCAGAGCTGCAGCTCATAACTCTGCCTCCATGAGCAGCAAAATCCACCACCAAGAAAGTCGTGGATTTTGCAGGGGGGGGATTTGGGGGGTGTTTAACCCCTCGTTTTGCCGCGGGATTGCTGCGGTTTAGTTAGGGTTATAGTGGTGAACACAAATACAAGGTAAAAAAGGGAATTTAGCCTGGCTTCAGTGTTTCTTTAAATTTGATCTCTCAGCTATGTCAGCTGACTACAAATAAGCTGCCCTGCCGAGGCAAACACAGGATATTAACCCTATGTCTGCTTCTAGGAATGCAGAAAGTAGACACACTGTAGATGTGTTGCAGGATTTGTATCAGCTGTAACATTGAAATGGTTTTTCTTTAAAGGTTATTATTTTTTTGTTGCATATCTTTTAATACAAAGCGGAAGTTCTGAGTTTACATCTGCTTTAACTGTTCTGTAGTTGCCCATTCCTCTCTCTGTAGCTGCCCTCCTCTGTTGCTCCCGCCTCTTCCTTCCCTCTCTTCCTCTTTAGCTGCTGCCTCCTCCTCCTTCCCTCTCCCTCTGTCGCTCCCGCCTCCTCCTCCATCAATCTCTTCCTCTGTGCCTGCTGCCTCCTCCATCACTCTCTTCCTCTGTCGCTCCCGCCTCCTCCATCACTCTCTTCCGCTGTAGCTTCTGCCTCCTCCTTCCCTCTCTCCCTCTGTCGCTCCCGCCTCCTCCTCCTTGCCTCTCTTCCTCTGTCGATCCCGCCTCCTCCTCCATCAATCTCTTCCTCTGTGCCTGCTGCCTCCTCCATCACTCTCTTCCTCTGTCGCTCCCGCCTCCTCCATCACTCTCTTCCGCTGTAGCTTCTGCCTCCTCCTTCCCTCTCTTCCTCTGTAGCTCCTGTCTCTTTTCCTCTGTAGCTGCCTCCTGCCCTCTTTTCCTCTGTAACTCCCGCCGCTTCCTCCTTCCCTCTCTTCCTCTGTATCTCCCGCCTCCTCCTTCCCTCTCTTCCTCTGTCACTCCCGCCTCCTCCTCCTTGCCTCTCTTCCTCTGTCGATCCCGCCTCCTCCTCCATCAATCTCTTCCTCTGTAGCTGCTGCCTCCTCCATCACTCTCTTCTGCTGTAGCTTCTGCCTCCTTCTTCCCTCTCTTCCTCTGTAGCTCCTCTCTTTCCTCTCTCTTTTCCTCTGTAGCTGCCGCCGCCTCCTGCTTGCCCTCTTTTTTTTCTCTGTAGCTGCCGCCACCTCCTTCCTTCTCTTCCTCTGTAGCTCCCGCCTCCTCCTTCTTGCCTCTCTTCCTCTGCAGCTCCTGCCGCCTCCTCCCTTCCCCTCTGTAGCTCCTGTTTCCTCCTTCCTTGTTTTCCTCTGTAGTTGCCACCTCCTTCCCTATCCTTCTTTAGCTGCCCCCCTCCTTGCCTCTCGTCCTCTGTAGCTCCCGCCTCCTCCTTGCCTCTCGTCCTCTGTAGCTCCCGCCTCCTCCTTGCCTCTCGTCCTCTGTAGCTCCCGCCTCCTCCTTGCCTCTCGTCCTCTGTAGCTCCCGCCTCCTCCTTGCCTCTCGTCCTCTGTAGCTCCCGCCTCCTTCTTGCCTCTCGTCCTCTGTAGCTCCCGCCTCCTTCTTGCCTCTCGTCCTCTGTAGCTCCCGCCTCCTCCTTGCCTCTCGTCCTCTGTAGCTCCCGCCTCCTCCTTGCCTCTTGTCCTCTGTAGCTCCCGCCTCCTCCTTGCCTCTTGTCCTCTGTAGCTCCCGCCTCCTCCTTGCCTCTTGTCCTCTGTAGCTCCCGCCTCCTCCTTGCCTCTTGTCCTCTGTAGCTCCCGCCTCCTCCTTGCCTCTTGTCCTCTGTAGCTCCCACCTCCTCCTTGCCTCTTGTCCTCTGTAGCTCCCGCCTCCTCCTTGCCTCTTGTCCTCTGTAGCTCCCGCCTCCTCCTTGCCTCTTGTCCTCTGTAGCTCCCGCCTCCTCCTTGCCTCTTGTCCTCTGTAGCTCCCGCCTCCTCCTTGCCTCTTGTCCTCTGTAGCTCCCGCCTCCTCCTTGCCTCTTGTCCTCTGTAGCTCCCGCCTCCTCCTTGCCTCTTGTCCTCTGTAGCTCCCGCCTCCTCCTTGCCTCTCGTCCTCTGTAGCTCCCGCCTCCTCCTTGCCTCTCGTCCTCTGTAGCTCCCGCCTCCTCCTTGCCTCTCGTCCTTAATAGCTCCCGCCTCCTCCTTGCCTCTCGTCCTCTATAGCTCCCGCTTCCTCCTTGCCTCTCGTCCTCTGTAGCTCCCGCCTCCTCCTACTCTGTAGCTCCCGCCTTTCGTCCTCTAGCTCCCGCCTCCTCCTTGCCTCTCGTCCTCTGTAGCTCCCGCCTTCTCCTTGCCTCTCGTCCTCTGTAGCTCCCGCCTCCTCCTTGCCTCTCGTCCTCTGTAGCTCCCGCCTCCTCCTTGCCTCTTGTCCTCTGTAGCTCCCGCCTCCTCCTTGCCTCTTGTCCTCTGTAGCTCCCGCCTCCTCCTTGCCTCTTGTCCTCTGTAGCTCCCGCCTCCTCCTTGCCTCTCATCCTCTGTAGCTCCCGCCTCCTCCTTGCCTCTCTAAAGGCTCATACACACATCAGACTATGGTCTTTGGAAAATGAAAGATCACAGACCAATCTTACCACCCTTCATGTAGTATGAGAGCCATACTCTACACAGTCTTTTCTATGGAGCTGAACTCCACATCAGAAAAAAATCTTTGCAAGATGCTGCACACACAGATGCTGTACAGACACAAAAGATCAGTATCTGCAAAAGATCTGTTCTTGCCAAAAATCCATTCCTGCAAATTGCAATGATAGTCTATGAGATCTGCAGATCATCATACACACATGATTTAACTGACATTCATCTGCAGATCAGATCCACCAGGGTGGATTTTCAGATCTGCAGATGATTGCTTGTTCTGCAGATGAATGTCAGTTAAATCATGTGTGTATGATGCATGGGGGGTATTGGGAGTCAGGGTGAAGATGGGGGAATTGGCCAAAGATGGGGTGTTGGATGACAGTGGAGGGGTCAGGGTGAGGATGGGGGAACTGGGCCTAGGATAGGGAATATTGGGTGACAGTGGTAAGGATGGGGGAATCAGTGTTGGAATTGGAGAGCTGGGATGAAGAAAGGAGAATGCTGGTGCTGAACGGTGAGGATGGCCAGAATTGCTGAATTCCAAATCTGCCCAAATTTCACAATTTTATTTTTTTTCCCGAATACCAGATATTGCAGATTCCAAGTTTTCCCTTATGAAAACACGAAACTTTAATTTTACTGCGGATAAATATTTGCACTTACCGTAGGGTTCAATAAGGTTAGTTCAAATATGGTGACAGTAGTTTAGACTTTGTTGTAGAATTGTGGCATTCGTGTCCCTCCAGCAGGCTCAGAAGAAATGTATTCACAAAGCCAACATGTCTACTGAGCCTCCTCAACAGACGAAAATGCGGAAATTCCCCAAAAAATTGATTTGGAACTTTCAACTTGAAATTGCATAATTCTGATCCTAAAATTGGCCGGATCCCTCCTGGCTGGCTGACAATGGGCGCCTGCAGCTAGGAGTCGGGGTGTTGCTGGGCTTCGTAGGTTACGCTGCAGTCTCTGAAGCGTGCTCACACAAAGGTCAGTATGACAGCAGCATTTGCGCACGCTTGTTAATCTTTCGGATCTCATGTAAGCTCGCTTCGGATGACTTCAGCCTCTCTCGTATGTGCTGATCAAATAATCGCCTGGCTTTGCGAGACGCACGAGCGAGCAGATCGTATTACACGCTGAGCATTTATGAATAACGTGTGACCTGACAGGCGTGCGTAGAACGGCCAACGCATGGCTGAGCGCAGGAGACCCAGTATTGCACATGGCTGTAGCCACAGTATATAATAATTCCTATATTTGTATAGACGGCCATTAGAGGGCGTCATTTAGATCAGGCAGTATCTGAACATTTCACTAATCAGAATCGTAACGTTTCTCAATTGATGGGGTACTGAGACTACTTTAGAGGAGACCGAGGTAGAGAGCTCCTTAAAAAGGAGGCTAGATGGATTAGGGATTTGGGTACAATTGGGGCGCGAGGGCTTAATCGGGATTATGATTTGAATTTTGTTTAGTAAATGTCATTTTGTAGTTTCTCCTGTATTTTTGCCTATTTGCTGCCTTTTTGAACTCGCACATCTTTTAGTGGGAGGATTCTTAGGGTGGGTTGCTTTAAAGAAAACCTGTAAAGACACAAAGTTCCCCCGGAGGTTACTCACCTCGGGTGGGGGAAGCCTCCGGATCCGATCGAGGCTTCCCCCGTCCTCCTGTGTCCCACGGCGGTCTCGCTGTGCCCCTCCGAACAGCAGGGATGTAAATATTTACCTTCCCAGCTCCAGTGCAGTATCGGCACTCCGCTCGGAGATAGGCGGAAATAGCTGATCGCTGTCGGGCCGCTCTACTGCACTGGCACAAGTCTCCTACACCTGCGTAGTAGAGCGGACCCAACAGAGATCGGCTATTTCAGCCTATTTCCGCGCTGAGAGCTGCAACAGCGCCACCTGCTGGAGCCAGGGAAGGTAAATATATCCAGCTTTGTCAGGCTTGTCGAGGGAGGATTGCCGGACACTTCGGGGGAGCCAGCGCTGGACTGTCTGCAGCTACAGGGGTGGGGGAACACTCATTGGGACCCCGAGGCTTCCCCGTCCCAAGGGGAGTACCCCAACCCAAAGGCCCCAGTCCCCCCCCCCCCGGGGAAGGTTTTTTTTGGTTTTTTTTTTTGGTACAGGTTCTCTTAAGGGGGAATTTGTTGCCTTCTGCATAACCTGGAGTGTATGCATATTTCTGCGTTTATTTTACTTGTTGCCGCGTACGCGTCCATTCCGTACGTTATTACGCGTTAACATTTTATCCGTGTTTCTGTGTTTTTTATGCCATCGGCCGTGATGTATTTCCTGTTCCTTTTTGGCAGGCTGCCAGGGCATTGGTCTTGTTTTACTTGATCTATACATTGGTTATGGATTTTTTTTTTGAATAGCGCTTTGTAGGCGATCCATGTTTGCAGAGGGCACATATTCTCCCCTTGTTCTTGTATGCAGTTTATTATGCTGTTTACCAACATTTCTCACTATGTGTATTGTGATTGGATGTATTCTGTTTTTGAATGTGGGCTAACCAATGGGGTAATGGGGTGTGGCTCTGCCAGCCGGTTTTTGTAAGTTACCCATCAGGTCCTCTCATTTGAATACTGTTCTGTGATTGGTTGGTGACAATTTGTTCTGCACTATATAAGGGTGTGATGTTACAGATTTCATTGCGCTGTGTGGCGGGAACAAGAGCTTATGGAGGCTGGAAACAGCGGCCTCTAGCCACTCCAAGGGCCCATTCACAATTGAAAGAGCAGAACGCCGGTGATTTAGAGCTTCTATTGCACTGAAACGCGATCGCCGGGACATCGCCTGAAAATGGTGCAGGCTACGCGTTTGCGTTTCACGATTTTGGGCGATTTGCAAAGATTAGTGAAAACCGCCCAAGTAAGAACGAGCCCTTAGGGTTTTATTACACTAGCACTTTCAAAAGCGCTAGCGTTGGAGCGTTTTGCTGAAATCGCCGGCAAAACGCTGAAGTGTGAATGGGCCTAACAGCGTTTTAATGTAACCTCTTTGTACTATTTTTGATGCCAACAATAAAGCGATTTTAAGTAAATGCGCTGTGCTGGATTAGGAAGGATGGCATTGTAATCCTGAAGATACACAGGTGAATCCTTGCACGCTGATACACCTAGGTCATATGAGTGCTGCTCCAATTTTTTTTTCTTTTTGGATTACTATATTTGTACAGCACTTTTCTCCTGTCGGACTCAAAGCGCTTGCGAGGCACCCACTAGAACGCACTCAGTAGGCAGTCGTAGTGTTAGGAAGTCTTGCCCAAGGTCTCCTTACTGAACAGGTGTCAGAGGCAGAGCCCTTAATCAGTGCACTACTCAGCCACTTGCGGGGCATCTGTCTCTATCTGGGTAGAGCATCTATCTCTATAAGTGGGCTCCTGGGAAGGTGTACAAACCGTGGTAACTGTTCCATAATAATACTAGGACTAATACTGAGCATCCTCTATAGCAGGAAATGGTAAAACCCTCAGCAGCGCCATCCTCTGGCAGGAGGAAACCGCAATTATTCCAGACGGTAGTAAATATCCGTTATTCATTGTGGTGAGACTGGAGCATGATGGGAGATGAAGATGCAGACAGGGTTGGGGGTCTTGCTAGGCAACCTTGTCACAGGAGCCTTAGTGGCCAGACCGCAAATTGCCTTCCAATCGGTTTCAGCACACAGACGGTGCAAGCTGTGGTCGCAGTCGGTGCGCAGAAACCGCTGGAAATTTAGCAGCAGACCGACTAGAAGGGAGCCTGTGAGTTACGGTAATACAAATTACACACTATTTCAGGGTATAACTGCCACCACCTCTGTTACCATGAGACAGAGGAACTCACTGACTGGCTGACCTGCAAATAAAAACGGTTAAACACACTCTATTCTGTCTAGCTAGCGACAATAGTAGCATCTCTTCAGAAACCAGGTTCAGTTTGTGCGGCTGAATAGCAGGGTAGCTGAATCAATAAAGGACGGTTAGCGTCTTTTATTATGAATGCAACATAAATAATATATGCAGTAAATTATTAAAATTAACAATTATAGAAACATTAATAGCCAGTATGAAAATAAAAAGGGAGAAAATACTTAAGAGTTTGTGGAAGTATGTCCTTCTGGGAAGTATGTCCTTCTGGGAAAACTCAGTTCTTGGTTTCAGTTCAGTCCAAACAGACCAGGTGCCAGCATGTCCTCAAGCTGGCAAGGATATAATCAGGATGATGTTCAAAGTGGAGGACCCTGAGTTTGGCTCCTCTGCCATTCTTATGCCCCTGATCCAGTAGGAGGGAGTGAGTGCGGGAGCCACTTACCCCCTTAGAATATGAGAGGAGTCCTCCCCTTGTCCTGGGGCCAGAAATCATATCTAACCATATATCTAACCATATATGGGCTCTATCTCACAGAACCGTACAGGTCAGGGCAGATTTACTAACATTTTCAGGTCTGTCTCGATGTACCCAGCGCCCTGATACCAGACATGAGGGGTGGGACCCCTGTGGTATCAACAGGGCACTTTCGAACTGCCTAACGGACAGTCTTTACCTCAGAATGTTCTGAAACTTTTCCAGTACCAGCGCCAGACCTGGCCCGGCATGCCTTTTGAGTTTGGATGGCCTGCCAGCCTGGCAACACAGGAAATATGACACATACAGTTTATGGAATATTATATACATCTGGAATTTACAGCAGGTCAATTCTAGGTGAAGGCTCTTTTGAAGCTTAGGGCAGCAAGCTACGTGTCCGCTCCCCTGCTGGGATGGTAGCCAGAGAGTCTGACTTTTTCCCCAATAAATGGGTTCTGCCATGCTGCTTATCAACTTCATCTGATGGATGGGCCATTAGCACAGCTGGGTGCCGGGGACACTCTGCCGCAGGCTCCTGCCTTTTGGTGGAAGGAGAAAAAAAACCCTGTCTTTAAAACTAAGAAATGTCAGTTTCTGATCGCTTGCCATGACTACACAAATCTAACCAGGAAATCAGAAAAATCGACTGTGAATGCGTTTCTCACGGCTGTTCCGTGACAGCACCCTACACCTAAGTTACTGCTAGTTCTCTGCTGAGAGGAAGAGAGTGCCCAGATTCTATCGATCTTAATCGCAATCGATGCAGAGAATCGATGGCGATCGCATTTTCTTCACGGGCAGTTCAAGGACGCGTCTGCGGCCACGCAACCGTCCGTGACAACCCTGACAGGTCATTTTGAAGATAACTCGGGCTGATGCCTAAGGCCTAGTGGTTGTCCCAAGGGCCTGTGTGCCACCTAAATTTTTAGGAAGCAGAAGGAGCAGCTAGTACCTTGTCCAGGGCCTCATCATGACTTCATACGGCCCTGGATAAAGCAGAAGAGCAACTCCCAGGCTGTCATGCACATATGATTCTCTGGCATCTGCACAAGGTACATACGCCATACTTGCAGTATTTATGCCTAGCCATCTCTCTGCTGATCCCAGAATGAGGGTCTTTATTACCCCTCACCCTATGGGAAAGGGGGACGGGCAGGAGGGATATCTTATTACAACCCTCTGGGTGTTCTAGTGCTAGTAAGCCCAGCTGAGACTCCTCCCTATGCATTTCCCAGACTCCTCCTCCCTTTGCATGGAATGCACATCTATGGAGAGGAGGGGTGGGGTTTGCTTACCTTGTCTTTCAGCAGGTATGCGGTACTTTGGTGTCAGAGCATAGTATATGAGATGGGTGCAGACATATTTATAACTCCTGTAGGATCTTATTGAAACGATATGAGTAAGAGGCTGATTGGAAATTTAGCCTGGTTATGATGAGTTGTTCAGTCTTGTTCCAGCTTCTGGAGATACATTCTGGATGATAAACCAGAACCAGTATTTTTTGTAGTGGGCCAAAACGAATCTAAAATCCCCCTACTGGGAATACCACAAAGTTGTTTTGCTTTAATATCGCTCCCGTGTGAGCTGCCATGAGGCATCAGTAAAGACCACCAAACAGAAATATTCCTCAGGCCATCTTCCCGTATTGAAGACTTTTCTGGGTGGCCCACACCTCACAGGAAGCACAACCAAAGGCTTTCCCATTTCATCATCCTCCATCACCCACCTCTCCACCTTCCTGTATTGTAGACTCCTTTGAGTGGCCCACACCTCATGGGAAGCACAGCCAAAGGCTCTCCCAGTTCTTTATCCTCCATCACCCACCTCTCCACCTTCCCGTACATGCAGACTCCTTTGAGTGGCCCACACCTCATGGGAAGCACAGCCAAAGGCTCTCCCAGTTCTTTATCCTCCATCACCCATCCACCTTCCCGTACATGCAGACTCCTTTGAGTGGCCCACACCTCATGGGAAGCACAGCCAAAGGCTCTCCCAGTTCTTTATCCTCCATCACCCACCTCTCCACCTTCCCGTACATGCAGACTCCTTTGAGTGGCCCACACCTCATGGGAAGCACAGCCAAAGGCTCTCCCAGTTCTTTATCCTCCATCACCCACCTCTCCACCTTCCCGTACATGCAGACTCCTTTGAGTGGCCCACACCTCATGGGAAGCACAGCCAAAGGCTCTCCCAGTTCTTTATCCTCCATCACCCATCCACCTTCCCGTACATGCAGACTCCTTTGAGTGGCCCACACCTCATGGGAAGCACAGCCAAAGGCTCTCCCAGTTCTTTATCCTCCATCACCCACCTCTCCACCTTCCCGTACATGTAGACTCCTCTGGATGGCCCACTCCTCAGAGGAAGCACAGGCTCTTCCATTTCTATCCTTAATCACCTCTCCATTTTCCATACTTGCAGACTCCCTATGAGATGAGGGCCAACCATCAGAGAAGCACAATGAAAGGCTCTCACCTCTCAATCCTCCATCAGTAATTTGTCTATCTTTTCCTACCGTGACTCCTCCAATGGGTGGTCCCCACCTCATGGTAAACACAATGAATGGGTCTCCCACCACTCAATCCTCCATCCTTTCATCTTCTTATGCTGCATAATCCACCAATGAGTAACTTTTATCCTCCTATGAGGCAAAAGGAACAAGACCTTCAACAGGTATAGAGTAAAGATGCAGTGAATGTTGGTCTCTTTTCATGAACAGTGTGGTGCTGTTGGTGGGGGAATAATTGGACCGAGGACAGAGAAATTGGAACAAGAATAGGGAAATTACGGTGAGGACAGGAAAATCGGGGTGAGAATAGAGCAAGGACAGGAGAAGTGATAACCGGTTTGTAAACATGCCTGTGCCTCTGACCTTGTGTGTTTACGCTCTGATAAAAGCCCCAATTATTGTATTTATTCTGAATAGTTTGTGAAGGAGCAAAGCCTTCCCAATGTCCTGGGCTAGCATTCATGCGGCATCTAGGATTGTCTTGTCACACAGGTGCATGATATGAAGGTTGTTTGGACAATAGTGCAGGTGTTTATAGCAGAAAAAAGATCCTGGCTCTCCTGTCCCATCAGACAGGTCCTCTTTGTGTTTCAATAATTTTTATTGGGTTTTTGAGAAAAAGAAATAACAAATAATTGTTCTATTCAGAAGTACAATTGTATACATTAATCTTGTGATCTTTCCATATAATGGACCCAGAATAAGTATACATGGACATTTGGATATCAGGGTTTTGTTTACATGTTTTAGTAGTATACTGAGTAGAAGCAATTATGCACAATCTGAGGTTAACTAGAAGCGATTCCTTTTGGAGCTTGGGGCCTAAAAGCTCATACACACATCAGACCATAGTCTTTGGAAAATGAAAGATCACAGACCAATTTTACCACCTTCCATGTAGTATGAGAGCCACACCTACACAGTCTTTTTTCTATGGAGCTGCGCTCCCCATCAGACAGAAATCTTACCCCCTTCCATGTAGTATGAGAGCCACACCTACACAGTCTATTCTATGGAGCTGCGCTCCCCATCAGACAGAAATCTTACCCCCTTCCATGTAGTATGAGAGCCACACCTACACAGTCTATTCTATGGAGCTGCCCTCCCCATCAGACAGAAATCTTACCCCCTTCCATGTAGTATGAGAGCCACACCTACACAGTCTATTCTATGGAGCTGCACTCCCCATCAGACAGAAATCTTACCCCCTTCCATGTAGTATGAGAGCCACACCTACACAGTCTATTCTATGGAGCTGCACTCCCCATCAGACAGAAATCTTACCCCCTTCCATGTAGTATGAGAGCCACACCTACACAGTCTATTCTATGGAGCTGCACTCCCCATCAGACAGAAATCTTACCCCCTTCCATGTAGTATGAGAGCCACACCTACACAGTCTATTCTATGGAGCTGCACTCCCCATCAGACAGAAATTTTACCCCCCTCCATGTAGTATGAGAGCCATACTCTACACAGTCTATTCTATGGAGCTGCACTCCCCATCAGACAGAAATCTTACCCCTTTCCATGTAGTATGAGAGCCACACCTACACAGTCTATTCTATGGAGCTGCGCTCCCCATCAGACAGAAATCTTACCCCTTCCATGTAGTATGAGGGCCACACCTACACAGTCTATTCTATGGAGCTGCGCTCCCCATCAGACAGAAATCTTACCCCCTTCCATGTAGTATGAGAGCCACACCTACACAGTCTATTCTATGGAGCTGCACTCCCCATCAGACAGAAATCTTACCCCCTTCCATGTAGTATGAGAGCCACACCTACACAGTCTATTCTATGGAGCTGCACTCCCCATCAGACAGAAATCTTACCCCCTTCCATGTAGTATGAGAGCCACACCTACACAGTCTATTCTATGGAGCTGCACTCCCCATCAGACAGAAATCTTACCCCCTTCCATGTAGTATGAGGGCCACACCTACACAGTCTATTCTATGGAGCTGCACTCCCCATCAGACAGAAATCTTACCCCCTTCCATGTAGTATGAGAGCCACACCTACACAGTCTATTCTATGGAGCTGCACTCCCCATCAGACAGAAATCTTACCCCCTTCCATGTAGTAGGAGAGCCACACCTACACAGTCTATTCTATGGAGCTGCACTCCCCATCAGACAGAAATCTTACCCCCTTCCATGTAGTAGGAGAGCCACACCTACACAGTCTATTCTATGGAGCTGCACTCCCCATCAGACAGAAATCTTACCCCCTTCCATGTAGTATGAGAGCCACACCTACACAGTCTATTCTATGGAGCTGCACTCCCCATCAGACAGAAATCTTACCCCCTTCCATGTAGTAGGAGAGCCACACCTACACAGTCTATTCTATGGAGCTGCACTCCCCATCAGACAGAAATCTTACCCCCTTCCATGTAGTAGGAGAGCCACACCTACACAGTCTATTCTATGGAGCTGCACTCCCCATCAGACAGAAATCTTACCCCCTTCCATGTAGTAGGAGAGCCACACCTACACAGTCTATTCTATGGAGCTGAACTCCCCATCAGACAGAAATCTTACCCCCTTCCATGTAGTATGAGAGCCACACCTACACAGTCTATACTATGGAGCTGCACTCCCCATCAGACAGAAATCTTACCCCCTTCCATGTAGTATGAGAGCCATACTCTACACAGTCTATTCTATGGAGCTGCACTCCCCATCAAACAGAAATCTTACCCCCTTCCATGTAGTATGAGAGCCATACTCTACACAGTCTATTCTATGGAGCTGCACTCCCCATCAGACAGAAATCTTACCCCCTTCCATGTAGTATGAGAGCCATACTCTACACAGTCTATTCTATGGAGCTGCACTCCCCATCAGACAGAAATCTTACCCCCTTCCATGTAGTATGAGAGCCATACTCTACACAGTCTATTCTATGGAGCTGCACTCCCCATCAGACAGAAATCTTACCCCCTTCCATGTAGTATGAGAGCCATACTCTACACAGTCTATTCTATGGAGCTGCACTCCCCATCAGACAGAAATCTTACCCCCTTCCATGTAGTATGAGAGCCATACTCTACACAGTCTATTCTATGGAGCTGCACTCCCCATCAGACAGAAATCTTACCCCCTTCCATGTAGTATGAGAGCCATACTCTACACAGTCTATTCTATGGAGCTGCATTCCCCATCAGACAGAAATCTTACCCCCTTCCCTGTAGTATGAGAGCCACACCTTCACAGTCTATTCTATGGAGCTGAACTCCACATCAGACAGAAATCTTTGCAAGATGCTGCACACAGATGCTCCAAAGACTATAGTCTGATGTGTGTATGAGCCTTAAGAGACACCCTGCTAAGGCCCCAAAGTCGCATCCTATATCTAGTAGAATGTATCTTTAATAATCTAGATATACTACTGCGATGGTTCTTGTATTTTTATTAGACAAAATGCAATGTTGTTTCAATTGAGCTTAATAGCAGTCATAAATGAAGCAAACCAGAACAAGAAAAGAACTATTACCTGAGTTCTTATGTAGTTAAATGACTGTAGCTGTTAGACAGGTCCTCTTTCAGCATGGACTCCTCTCCACGTTTTGTAATGGAAGGGATGAGCTCTTTCAGTTTCCATCTGATGTTTATTTGCAGTGAATTCTGCAACATATGGAAAGATACAGCGTTCTCCGCTCTCCCATATGTAGAGGTGACCTCTTCCCAGCTGCCATGATGGAGGAGGTGATGGGACGTGTGCTCTGGCTCCACCCTCTGGTATGGAGGACCATCGGCACCCTAGCATAGCTCCCAACTGTCTCTCTTTCGGAGGAACAGTCCCTTTTTGGGAGCCCTGTCCCTCTGTCCCTCTTTCCTCCTCATTTGTCCCTCTTTCAGGACTTTGTCCCTCTTTCTATGGAATTTTTTATATATTTCTCTACTAAAAAATGTGTTTGACTCCAACCTATTCCCATCCTTTAAACTGATATATTACTAATTTTAAAATGTTAATATGAAGGAAAATGAACCAGGATAGAAAGGACCAGGGTGGTTTGAATTATAAAACATACTTTTTTTTTATTAAATCTTTATGGTTTGCGTGACTAGGGGTGTGATGGGGGAGTGGTCAGGGGTGTGGCCTAAGTGTCCCTCTTTCTCATCTCAAAAAGTTGGGAGGTATGCCCTAGTGTTCCCCATCACATGACTCTTCCCTGGCTGGGGCAGGGATTGCCTTTTCTTCTTTTCATGGCTAGCTTCATGCTGTCATCTGTTCATCTGTGCAGACCCGGGAACATTTCTTACCATCGTCATACGGAATATTTTGAATTTATTTAGAAAAATATGTATTTCTCTTTGTTTTTTGGTTGGAGGTTCCTGCAGCAGACCTCTAGCACCAGAGAAAGCAGCAGATATCTCCTGATTTCACACATCCTTTTCTTCGGGGCACTCCATAATCTGCTGATTTTGCCCATTATGCGGAGAATAAAAGAATCTTTCAACAAACATTACGGCCAACTAGAGGGGGAGAGAGAAAAGTCATTTTGTAGCGATCGCTATGATGCTCGTAATTGCCTGTAAAGCTTTCCAGGGACGCAACAGCCGTAAAATCTACTCGTCCTCAGTCCCATCATCGTCTGCCCTTGTCTGACTTTGTACCGCACCGCATACGGCTGCTGGAGGAAAGAGATGTGTAAACAAATAGACCTTCAAGGGAACCTTAACTGAGAAGGGATATGGAGGTTTCCTGTTGAACAATACCAGTTGCTTGTCAGCCCTGCTGATCTCTTTGGCTGCAGTAGTGGCTGAATCACACACCTGAAACAAGCATGACGCTAATCCAGTCTGACTTCAGTCAGAGCACCTGATCTGCATGCTTGTTGAGGGGCTGTGGCTGAAAGTATTAGAGACACAGGATCAGCAGGAGAGTCGGGCAACTGGTATTATTTTAAAAGGAAAAATCCATATCCTCCTCAGTTTAGGTTCCCTTTAAACACGGTTTCCTATTGGAATAAGATTTATTCCTAATCTGTAAAATGTTTACACTGCAGTGTACAGACCAGAACTGGATATTGATTGGGGATCAGTCATTGAAGGACCACTTTCACCTATTCATAGCTTGCAGCCTGTAGAGGGCCCACCCTTGTGCCCTCATACTCCAGCATATATATGGTGCACCATGATGTCTTCACACTTCTGTAAGGTGCAGCTTGTGGAAGGTCCACCATGATGCCCTCAAACTTCTGTAAGATGCAGCTTATAGATGGAGCTCCATGGTGACCTCGGACTTGTGGTAGCTTGTGGAAGGTGCACCATGGTGACCTCATAATGCTGTAAGGTGCAGCTTGTGGAAGGTCCACCATGATGCCCTCAGACTTCTGTAAGATGCAGCTTATAGATGGTGCACCATGGTGACCTCGGACTTCTGTAATGGGTAGCTTGTGGAAGGTGCACCATGGTGACCTCATAATGCTGTAAGGTGCAGCTTGAACAAGGTCTACCATGATGCCCTCAGACTTCTGTACGATGCAGCTTATAGATGGTGCACCATGGTGACCTCGGACTTCTGTAATGGGTAGCTTGCGGAAGGTGCATCATGGTGACCTCATACTCCTGCTGTAAGGTGCAGCTTGTACAATGTCTACCATGATGCCCTCAGACTTCTGTAAGATGCAGCTTATAGATGGTGCACCATGGTGACCTCATACTCCTGTAAGGTGCAGCTTGAACAAGGTCTACCATAATGCCCTCAGACTTCTGTAAGATGCAGCTTATAGATGGTGCACCATGGTGACCTCGGACTTCTGTAATGGGTAGCTTGTGGAAGGTGCACCATGGTGACCTCATAATGCTGTAAGGTGCAGCTTGAACAAGGTCTACCATGATGCCCTCAGACTTCTGTACGATGCAGCTTATAGATGGTGCACCATGGTGACCTCGGACTTCTGTAATGGGTAGCTTGTGGAAGGTGCATCATGGTGACCTCATACTCCTGCTGTAAGGTGCAGCTTGTACAATGTCTACCATGATGCCCTCAGACTTCTGTAAGATGCAGCTTATAGATGGTGCACCATGGTGACCTCATACTCCTGTAAGGTGCAGCTTGAACAAGGTCTACCATGATGCCCTCAGACTTCTGTAAGATGCAGCTTATAGATGGTGCACCATGGTGCCTTTATATTTCTGTAAGGTGCTGCTTGTAGCATGTAGAAAGTCCACTGAGATTCCCTCATACTCCTGAGTTTTGCTGTTGCTGTCAGATGTCAGGTAGGGTTAGATGTTGAGAGGAGAGTAGGGCTAGATGTTGAGGTTGGCCTTTGCTGGGCTCCTCTCCTGTAACATGCTGTTGACTCAGTAAATGTCAGGTAGGGTTAGGGTGAGATGTTGAGGTTAGGGTTGGATGTTTAGGTTGGCCTTTGCTGGGCTTTGTATGATGGTCCCCTGGTCTCCTGCAGTCTCTCCTCTCCTGTAACATGCTCAGTATTTGTCAGGTAGCATTAGGGCTAGATGCTGAGGGTAGGGTTAGGGTTTGATGTTGAGGTGGGGGTAGGGTTAGGGTGAGAAGTTGAGATTAGGGTAAGGTTCGAGTAAGTTTAGATGTTGAGGTTAGGGTAAGGTAAGGGTTAGATGTTGAGGTTGGCATTTGCTGAGCTGTATATGATGGTTCCCTGGTCTCCTCCTGCAGATGCTCCTCTCCTGTAAGAGTTATACATGCTGTTGCTGGGTCAGTAAATGTCATGTAGGGTTAGATGTTGAGGTCAGGGGTAGGTTTAGGGTGAGATGTTGAGGTGAGGGTAGGGTTAGGGTGAGATGTTGAGGTGAGGGTAGGGTTAGTGTGAGATGTTGAGGTGAGGGTAGGGTTAGTGTGAGATGTTGAGGTGAGGGTAGGGTTAGGGTGAGATGTTGAGATGAGGGTAGGGTTAGGGTGAGATGTTGAGGTTGACCTTTGCTGAGCTGTGTATGATGGTTCCCTGGTCTCCTGCTGCAGATGCTCCTCTCCTGTAAGAGTTATACATGCTGTTGCTGGGTCAGTAAATGTCAGGTAGGGTTAGATGTTGAGGTCAGGGGTAGGTTTAGGGTGAGATGTTGAGGTGAGGGTAGGGTTAGGGTGAGATGTTGAGGTGAGGGTAGAGTTAGTGTGAGATGTTGAGGTTGACCTTTGCTGAGCTGTGTATGATGGTTCCTTGGTCTCCTGCAAAGCAGAGTTTTGCTGTTGCTGGGTCAGTAAATATCATGTAGAATGCAGAAACAGTAGCTGGTCGTTTCCTGGACTATCTCGCTCCCTTTCAAACATTTCTCAGCAGGGAATCTTATAAACATAGCGCAGGACAGTGTGGTGGTGGGGAATTAATGTTATGTTAGTTGCCATGGTAACTTCCATTAAGGAATGCGAGATGTAGGAATTGATTGCTAGGGAACCATAACTTTGCAAAGACCGACAGGTAGAGCGTGTTAACCCCGATGTGGACGAGCTCCGGCCAAACCTTCTCCTAAGATGGAGGCCTCCACTCATCCTGTCAGGGGATGGTGGTGGTCGGTATTTGCGAAATGCAATCATTCAGCTTTTAAGTGAGTTACTTACCCATGATACACAATACATGTTAGGTAGTCTGCATAGAACTGGTGCTTATGAACATTCAGCCAGCATGAACTCTAAAGCCCCATACACGCTCAACCAAGGATGCTCAGTACAAACGAGAAGACAAATCTAAGCGATAAAAATATACGCCTTGACGTGCACACAATAATCATACATACAAAACGAGCGACTTCCTTAGACATGCGTTTACCATATTGTTAAAGCCCCACAGCGACATCTCTTCACCATAGTCGATAATCCTGTCCAATAAAACCCGTGTCCCTGCGTAGCGCTGTCTCTGTGTAGCTGGGTCCGTGCTTTTTGCTACTGCGCATGTGGGCAGCACGGACCCGGACAGCCGTTGGGACTGGAGGACAGGGCCAGTGAGCCGGGCAGACGTGTGTGTGGGCAGACGTGTGTGCGGGCGGATGGGTGCGCGCGCATGCGCACTAAGCAAAAACAGACCTAGAGCCCATTTTGAAACGGACTTGTGTCTACTAGAAGTACATAATAGCATAATTGTACTAGAGATGTGTACACATTCACAATTTGCAGGCGTCTTCTCACCGTCTATTCCAAAATCAATCCGACAGCCGGAACGATTCAACCTCCTTCTTATCTATCATTCTTAGTCGTCTACACGTGAAGACAGTTGTTAAATTTTCCCAAAACGTTTGATTGTTCGCTCACTGTAAAAAAAACGGTGGTTGAGCGTGTATGTGGTTTAACCACCCTGGCATTCTATTAAATGCGCCAGGGTGGATGCGCAGCACTATTTTTTTTTGTGTTAAATCCTAGCCTAGCGCTAGCTACATGATTCCCCCCTCCCTGCGGCGTCCCTCCCACCCTTCCGATCGCCGCCGCGTCTTCCCATAAGGAAATCCCGTTCTGAGCGGGATTTCCTTCAGGGCTTTCCTCGTCGCCATGGCGACAATCGTGATGACTTCATCGGGAGTCCCGATCCACCCCTCAGCGCTGCCTGGCACTGATTGGCCAGGCTGCGCACGGGGTCTCGTGGGGGGGGGGCTCTATAACTCGGCGGGTAGCGGCACATCGGTGGCAAGCGGAGGCGATCGATGTAAACACACAGCAAGCAAAGTGCTTGCTGCATGTTTTTTAAAAAAAAAATTGTCAAAATCGGCCCAGCGGGGCCTGAGCGGCGCCCTCCGGCGGTAATGGTCGAGCTGAGCTCGTCATTACCGCCAAGGAGGTTAAGGAAGTCGCTCATTTTGTCATGCGGTATGTATTATCGTGTCGTGTGCACATCAAGGTGTATCTTATTGCTTCAATTTGTCTTCTCGTTTGTACTGAGCGTCCTTGGTTGAGCGTGTGTATGGGGCTTTACATCATCTGCTGACATTTTACGTTTTAGAGACCTAGATCCAGAAGAGATTTCAGTCCATTTTTTAGTAAGGTATCTGGGCTACCTCAGGCTGATCTCCTCCAGCAGACAGTCACTAGACCAGTAATCTGAGTATCTCACCATGATGGAGATCTTATGTCTCCAGTCTACAGATGCACATGTAAGAGTTTTTTCTGCTCCATAGATTTCCGTTGTGTGCCGATGTGTCCTGTGCTTACAATGAGAGGCGGTCACGGCAGGTGAGACGACCAGATGTCCTCATTATATATGCAGACCTGGCAGAGTTCCTCCTGGAGTTATATGTGCTTCTTCTGCTCTTTGTATTTGTCATCCAAGGGTGTCCTGGCAGAGGGTTGGGTTGCTCTGATATATTTGAGGAATTGGTTAATGAGGGGACGAAGCATTTGCTGACACATGACACTTTGTGGGCAGTAAAAAAAAGGTGACAATAGTTCAGCCGGGCACAAGCATGTGTTCATGTAAGAGAATGTATTATGTAAATTTACTAAAGAGTTCAGTTATTGGTTGGACCTAAATGTGGTTCAAAATAGAATTTTATACTTACTATTCCTGATGGAAATATTTGCACTACAGTTCATAGTCATTATGGACATGGTTCTGGTGGGAGTTGTAGGCCAATGATGGAAGTGATGGTTTGGGCTGGTCATTAAAGACACGGCAGTCATTCAGGACATGGTTCTGGTGGGAGTTGTAGGTCGTGATGGGAATGATGGTTTGGGCTGGTCACTACAGACACTGCAGTCATTCTGGACATGGTTCTGGTGGGAGTTATAGTCCATGGTGGGAGCAATGGACAATGATTCTAGGCAGAGTTCTGATGGGAGTTGTAGACCATGATGAGAGTAATGGTTTGGGCTAGTCACTACAGACATGGCAGTCATTCTGGGCAGAGTTCTGATTGAGGTTGTAGTCCATGATAGGAGTGTTGGTTTGAGTTGGTCTCTACAGACTCTGCAGTTATTCTGAATATGATTCTGATGGGAGTTGTAAGCCATGGTGGGAGCAATGGGCAGTGATTTTGAGTTCTGATGGGTGTTGTAGTCCGTGATAGGCAGTGAATCCTGGTCAGAGTTCTGATGGGAGTTGTAGTCCGTGATGGGCAGTGAATCCGGGGCAGAGTTCTGATGGGAGTTATAGTCCGTGATGGGCAGTGAATCCTGGGCAGAGTTCTGATGGGAGTTATAGTCCGTGATGGGCAGTGAATCCTGGGCAGAGTTCTGATGGGAGTTATAGTCCGTGATGGGAACTGATTCAGAGCTCTGATGGGGAGTTGTAGGCCATGGTGGGAGCAATGGGCAGTGATTCTGGTCCGAGTTCTGGTGGGAGTTGTTGTCCATGATGGGCATGCTGGGATTTGCAGTTCTCTCTGATCTCTCCTCGGCCGTGGAGATCACTATACATGTGTTATTTATACCATCGGGAGAGCTTGTTCTTCTCCTGCTTGATGATGTGGAGGAATGGCGTTTCCATGGCAATGACAGACTCCGAGAAATGTTTCCCATTTAAGCTCGGAGAAGGTAGCAGCAGGTCTCCGCTTCCCGTGGGCTGATTCCATGAACTGGAAGTTCTGAGTTCATGCCATGCAAGACTTGTAATGTGGCACAATGCAGAGAGCATCCCCCCGACGTGCTCACAGCTGCCTGCCAGTGTGCTGCCTGCAGAGTCTGAGGCTTGTCAGATCCTCAGCCCCCCGAAGTGCTCACAGCTGCCTGCAGAGTCTGAGGCTTGTCAGTTCCTCAGCCCTCCGACGTGCTCACAGCTGCCTGCCAGTGTGCTGCCTGCAGAGTCTGAGGCTTGTCAGATCCTCAGCCCCCCCGACGTGCTCACAGCTGCCTGCAGAGTCTGAGGCTTGTCAGAGCCTCAGCCCCCCGACGTGCCCACAGCTGCCTGCCAGTGTGCTGCCTGCAGAGTCTGAGGCTTGTCAGATCCTCAGCCCCCCGACGTGCTCACAGCTGCCTGCAGAGTCTGAGGCTTGTCAGATCCTCAGCCCCCCGACGTGCTCACAGCTGCCTGCAGAGTCTGAGGCTTGTCAGAGCCTCAGCCCCCCGACGTGCTCACAGCTGCCTGCCAGTGTGCTGCCTGCAGAGTCTGAGGCTTGTCAGAGCCTCAGCCCCCCGACGTGCTCACAGCTGCAGAGTCTGAGGCTTATCAGTCAGACCCTCAGCTGTGTGGAGCTCACACTCTACAAGTCACAGATGTCCTCTGGTTGCCCTAATGTGGCACAATGCAGAGAGCGTCCCCCGATGTGCTCACGGCTGCCTGCCAGTGTACCCCCTGCAGAGTCTGAGGCTTCTCAGTCAGACCCTCAGCTGTACGGAGCTCACACTCTACTCCAGGGCAACCAGAGGACATCTGTGACTTGTAATGTGGCACAATGCAGAGAGTGTCCCCTGACGTGCTCACAGCTGCCTGCCAGTGTGCTGCCTGCAGAGTCTGAGGCTTGTCAGAGCCTCAGCCCCCTGACGTGCTCACAGCTGCAGAGTCTGAGGCTTGTCTAGTGTTGGGCGAACACCTAGATGTTCGGGTTCGCGAACGTTCGCCGAACATCGCCGCGATGTTCGGGTGTTCGCGCCGAACTCCGAACATAATGGAAGTCAATGGGGACCCGAACTTTCGTGCTTTGTAAAGCTTCCTTACATGCTACATACCCCAAATTAGCACCTTGGGAGTGGGTACAAGAGGAAAAAAAATATTTGAAAAGAGCTTATAGTTTTTGAGAAAATTGATTGTAAAGTTTCAAAGGAAAAACTTTCTTTTAAATGTGGAAAATGTCATGTTTCTTTGCACAGGTAACATGCTTTTTGTCGCCATGCAGTCATAAATGTAATACAGAGAAGAGGTTCCAGGAAAAGGGACCGGTAACGCTAACCCAGCAGCAGCACACGTGATGGAACAGGAGCAGGCGCAGGAGGAGAAGGCCATGCTTTTTGAGACACAACAACCCAGGCCTTGCATGAGGACAAGAAGCGTGCGGATAGCATGCTTTTTACCGCCATGCAGTCATAAATGTAATAAAGATAAGAGGTTCAATAAACAGGGACCGGGCGTCAACGCTAACCCAGCAGCAGCAGACGTGATGGAACAGGAGGAGGCGCAGGAGGAGAAGGCCACGCTTTCAGGTGCAACTCAGGCCTTGCATGAGGACAAAAAAATGTGTGCGCAAAGCAATGCAATGAGTAGTTTTCAGGACACAATGGGCTATTCGGAGGAGCTATTCCCACCCCCACAATCTTCTACCTGTGAAAGGTCAATGGAACAGCCACAAATGTTGTGCCCGGATTCACAACCTTTTTCTGTGGAAAATGCACCTCGCACTGAAATGCAAGGCGAGGCCGAGGATGAACATGACGTCAACAACTCAACATGACGCAAAATGGGGGCGGAACAGAAAGCTGCTTTCAATGTTTTGAAGGCCTTAATTGCCTCCGGTGGCCAGTTAGATGCATCATTCATCACACCCAAATCCCAGAGCAATGTGTGCAGGAATTTGAATCGCAGGAGGTGTACCGAGATCATCGTGACCACTGGACAAGTGACCAAGTGACAAAGTGAAAAGTGACAAAGTGACCAGTGACAAAGTGACAAAATGACAAGGTGACCAAGTGACAAGGTGACCAAGTGACAAGGTGACCAAGTGACAAGGTGACCAAGTGACAAGGTGACCAAGTGACCAGGTGACCAGGTGACAAGGTGACCAGGTGACAAGGTGACAAGGTGACAGGTGGCCAAGTGACCAAGTGACCAGGTGACCAAGTGACAACTGAGAGGTTGTTCTGGGGAGCTCCACTGCACTCAGTCGCATATGAGGAGAGGTCTCGTCGGGACTGCTGATCCTCCTCAGCTTGCTCAAAGCCTTGAGGGTTCCTGAAGATCCTCTGCTTGGAGTTCGCCGGGGTTCAGCTTGGTGTCGGGGTCGGCGGCGTCCTCCTCACTCCAACGTGGCAGATCTTCTGTTGAAGGAAAAAAAAAAAAACATTGTTAAAAGTCCAGTACCGCTTCTGAAGGACTCACCAAGAGATGCAGGAGCGCTTCAATCTAGCGCACCATCGCTCGCTGGGTGATGTCCCTCCCTACGCGCTGGAATTCTACGCTGCACATGCTAGCACGCTTTTGCGCAGTGCCGAGGCGCATTCCAGCAGCTAGCTACCAAGCTTCTGTGGATCTGATTGGGCCACCATGTTGGATCTCTGCCAAGTCCTCCAAAATTTTGAGCAATCCACGTTGCGTGACTGAGCAGTGACAACTCTACAGTCAGCATTACAATACCACTGCTGTGTTTACTGAAGAAATCAATGTTGAAGATGGAAACCGCTGGCATGATGCAAGTGGGGGATTCTGAAGATGAAAACGATCAGCGTGATGATACCAACATCAGGCAACCTGCCTCAGGAAACGCTGGTCCCAGCTATGACAAAGAACAGGACGAGGAACAGCTGGAGTTGGAGCAGGAATTGGATGCCCCCACTGCCGAGGGACAGAGCGGTGCACGTTGGACTTCCACAATTTAGCGGGAATGGACAGCAGAAGAGGAAGAAAGTGATGCTGGTGACTAATATGGTGCATCACAACAATCACAACGCTCACAAGAACATGAAGACAGAGGAGTCTGGCAGGACTCTCTGGCACACATGGCTCAATTCATGCTAGACTGCATTGAACGCGGCCCGCGCGTTATTCACTATTCATTATTATCCATTATTCTGGAATCTGGACAACACCAATTACTGGGTTTATACCCAGTTTATACAAACACAATGTTAAAAAACTGATTGAAGAAAGTGTCAGACAGGTCAAAAATGGAACAATTCCAGCAGGCCCTTGAGGATGGAGACTTTAGAGAGGAGATTGACATCCTCCTCCTTCTCTAGCCAGTTGTACGCCGAAAGACTGACTTCAGCAAACCCAGGAGGGCAGCAAAGAACACAAGCTGCTGCTAGTGCCCAAAAGGGAATGGTATTGGCAGTGTCCTTGGAGTGGGAACATTTTCTGACACCCATGCAGCAGCCCACAGAACAGCAATCGGGCAGTTCCACGTCCTCTAACACCAATCGCCTGGAGAAGATGGTCAAGGTCCAGGACTACATGTCAGATGGCGTAGCTGTGTTGAACAATCCATCTGCAGACAGACGGTGAGTGTGACAGGCAGCACAGAAGGACCATGGCAACTCACTCATAGTACCACAGTTTGATAGTGCTGCCCAAAAAATTATATGGATCCGTGGACCCGGGCACTGCGGGCAGTACTGGGAAGTGGGAACGCAGATTTTAGTACCTAAACACACGATACAACATGTTTTCCGGGGTCGGACTCTGAGGCACATACAGATGGTCCCGATCATCATCCTCCTCATACAACTCTTCTCCTGAGTCTGACCCACCCACCACCTCTGCCACCCCAACATCCCCAGACACAGACCCCTCATCGTCCTCAACATTAACTTGGGATGCTGGCCTGAGCCAGACCTCCTCCTCCACATCAGGCCCCATCATCTCCTCAATGGCAGCCCTCATTAATCGCTCTGGTGACGGACCGATGGACACAACGTTCTCCTCCGGGGAGGGCTGCTGCTGACCACTGGCTGCTGGGGTGGATGTTATAGCTTGCATGGGGCGTTGGCTGTTGCTGTTGTTGGGAGTGCTGCTCACAGCGGAGGTCTCTGAGGAACTCATGGTGAGCTCATATAGTGGTTGGCGGTGAGTGGAGTATTACTGATCCCAGCAATATACACACTGACTGGCAGAGTACGCAATGCTATATAGTCTGGCTGAGCGGTGTACACAGAGTGGCAGTACACACAATGCTATATAGTCTGGCTGAGCGGTGTACACAGAGTGGCAGTACACACAATGCTATATAGTCTGGCTGAGCGGTGTACACAGAGTGGCAGTACACACAATGCTATATAGTCTGGCTGAGCCGTGTACACAGAGTGGCAGTAAACAATGCTATATAGTCTGGCTGAGCGGTATACACAGAGTGGCAGTACACACAATGCTATATAGTCTGGCTGAGCCGTGTACACAGAGTGGCAGTACACACAATGCTATATAGTCTGGCTGAGCGGTTTACACAGAGTGGCAGTACACACAATGCTATATAGTCTGGCTGAGCCGTGTACACAGAGTGGCAGTACACACAATGCTATATAGTCTGGCTGAGCGGTGTACACAGAGTGGCAGTAAACACAATGCTATATATAGTGTGGCTGAGCGAGGTACACAGTGGCAGTAAACAATGCTATATATAGTGTGGCTGAGCGAGCGGTGTACTACTGTTCCCAGCAGCGACACACAATGACTGGGGGGGACCCTGGCTAGCGTGGCTGGAGAGCGAACTACCCTGCCTGCCTACCCAAAGCTAAACCCACAGACAAATGGCGGAGATATGACGTGGTTCGGGTATTTATTTACCCGAACCACGTGACCCGTTCGGCCAATCAGAGCGCGTTCGGGGTCCGAACCACGTGACCCGTTCGGCCAATCACAGCGCTAGCCGAACGTTCGGGGAACGTTCGGCCATGCGCTCTTAGTTCGGCCATGTGGCCGAACGGTTTGGCCGAGCACCATCAGGTGTTCGGCCGAACTCGAACATCACCCGAACAGGGTGATGTTCTGCAGAACCCCAACACTAGGCTTGTCAGAGCTTCACCTCAGCTGTTCGGAGCTCACACTCTACTCTAGGCCAACCAGAGGACATCTGTGACTTGTAATGTGGCACAATGCAGAGAGTGTCCCCCGACGTGCTCACAGCTGCCTGCCAGTGTGCTGCCTGCAGAGTCTGAGGCTTGTCAGAGCCTCAGCCCCCCGACGTGCTCACAGCTGCCTGCCAGTGTGCTGCCTGCAGAGTCTGAGGCTTGTCAGAGCCTCAGCCCCCTGACGTGCTCACAGATGCAGAGTCTGAGGCTTGTCGGAGCTTCATCTCCAGATGTGCAGAGCTCACACTGTACTCTAGGACAACCAGAGGAAGGACATCTACGCCTGCCATGTTACACCAACCCTTCACTTTGCTGGAATCACACAGTCTTATTGTGTCTTTAAAGGATAACCTCCATGTTTGTGCGTCTGACTGTTTCTGGCACATGATGGCCTTTTTATGTTCAGCTCCCATACAGACAAATCTTGAACTACAGAACTTCCCTGCTCCCTGCACTCAGATGGGATATTCCCGAAGACACAGGAGTTTACAACCTCTAATTCATTATCAGTAGAGCAATATTGCACCAAGTCAGCTATCGGTAATTCGTTATCAGTGAGTTATGCTACAGTTTGACCCAGTGAGAAATCGGCACAGCCACTACCGTGTTTCCCCAAAAATTAGACAGCACCTTATACATTTTTGCACCAAAAGATGTGCTAGGGCTTATTTTCAGGGGATTTCTTATATTTCTGAACACACACACGTTCCTGTGCTGTCTCCTCCTGCCTTCCCCACTGTGACACCGCTTCCTCTTCTGGATCCACCTCTTGTGTGCCCCTGTGTCCCCCTTGTACCTTTAGTGTCCTCCTGGTGTGCCCCTCTGTACCTGTGTCTTTCTCTATCCCCTAAACTCCCATTTCCCATGTAACCCTATGTCCTCCTGGTGTCCCCTGTGTCCTCCTGGTGTCCCCTGTGTCCTTTGATGTCCCCCGTGTCCTGCCCACGAGACCAGGGGCTGGGCTAAAGTAATAACACAAAAAAGAGCTGTGTGGCTGGCCCGGAGGGGTTGGGATGGAGGAGCCGTGTGGCTGGCCCGGAGGGGTTGGGATGCAGGAGCCGTGTGGCTGGCCCGGAGGGGTTGGAATGGAGGAGCTGTGTGGCTGGCCCGGAGGGGTTGGGATGGAGGAGCAGTGTGGCTGGCCCGGAGGGGTTGGGATGGAGGAGCAGTGTGGCTGGCCCGGAGGGGTTGGGATGGAGGAGCAGTGTGGCTGGCCCGGAGGGGTTGGGATGGAGGAGCCGTGTGGCTGGCCCGGAGGGGTTGGGATGGAGGAGCCGTGTGGCTGGCCCTGAGGGGTTGGGATGGAGGAGCAGTGTGGCTGGCCCGGAAGGGTTGGGATGGAGGAGCAGTGTGGCTGGCCTGGAGGGGTTGGGATGGAGGAGCAGTGTGGCTGGCCCGGAAGGGTTGGGATGGAGGAGCAGTGTGGCTGGCCCGGAGGGGTTGGAATGGAGGAGCTGTGTGGCTGGCCCTGAGGGGTTGGAATGGAGGAGCTGTGTGGCTGGCTTTAAGGGGTTGGGCTGGTGTCCACGCCCTTCTGGTCATTTGATTTGTGGTCCCGTGATAAATCCTGATTACACTTTTGAGTGTGTTGTGTAAGATTGCAGGATGTGTGGTCACATTTATACTAAGGATAGAGGAAAAGATGGGACAAAATATCCAGGTTTGTATAGCAAGTTACTTCGGGGGGTTTGGAGCTTGAACTTCCTGTCCATGTAAAACATTGTCCTTTTGAAAAGGCTTGTATAGTCGTTAGTTTGGAGTTTAGCAGTGTCCGAGACCTCCAGTGTTAGAGATGCCACCATATCGCGTGAAGTGTCAGTGTTCTTACACCTTTCTATGCTTCTTTGCAGGGCTCTTGCAGACATTTTGATACAACAGGGGCCGATCCCCATCCCGCACTGTGAACGAGAGGTCATCCCTGCTGTGGATAACTCTCCCAAGGAGAACACACCTGTAAGAACCTCAAAGAACCAGTACACCCCGGTACGGAGCAGCAAGACTGGAACAGGTGGGTGTCTGCGGGCTTGGTGGGATGGAACATGTCTAACCATAGCATGGTGCGTGGCCAGAGAAGGTCATAGCATGGTGCGTGGCCAGAGAAGGTCATAGCATGGTGTGTTGCCAGAGCAGTTCAACGGATAAGGTCATTGTAATGTACAACCATAGCATAGTGTGTGGCCAGAGAAGGTCCACGGGCATTGTATTGTCCACACCTGGAGGCCACCAGCTACAAAAGCAATTCAAAACTTTCATCCACACTGGGAAGTCAATCGCATAATACCAGGGAGAGATCCAGCAATGTGACTGGTTACTTTGCAAATCAAAGAAATAAAAAACAAAAAAGGGGGGGGGAGGGGGGAAAGGACTCGCACTGTGGTCATGAGACAAAGATGGAGGGGTTTCTTGGTACGGAGGGGACAGGGTATTACCTTCCGTGTGCTCAGGATGCTGAAGAGGTCGTCAATTATATCATGCATTAAAGAATAAACCATCCGGCACCACGTTTAAAGGTCCACTAATCTGTCATTTATTGCATCAATTCATCCAAATCATGTAATGATCCATAATTCCATGATTCATACACACAAGTATATCATAACCTGTCCAATAGTCGCTGTTGGGCAATGTGGGAGCAGCGGTCCGAGGCACGGAGCCTCGGAAGAAGCTCGTTTTCGAGCGAAACGGCCGACAGGCAGACCGCTGCTCCCACATTGCCCCACAGCGACTATTGGACAGGGTATGATATACTTGTGTGTATGAATCATGGAATTGTGGATCATTACATGACTTGGATGAATTGATGCAATAAATGACAGATTTAGCCGTTAGCCCTGCCTCCAGGAGCGACCAAGCCTGCGACCAAGTGTTGCAGTGGGGGGTTTGGGGGTGAAGGGACCCCCGTTTAGCGGCACATATGCGGCGGTTTAGCAGGGGCACACATGCCCCTGCTAACTATGAGCTCTGAAGCGAGAATTATTCTCTCTTCAGTGTCTCTTTAAGTTCAGTTATAGATAAACCCCTTTATCTTATCTTTTGTGACTCTCTTGCAACTGGCAGAGTCCCAGTGGATTGGCGTACAGCCCACGTTTTCCCATTATTTAAGAAGGGCAAAAAAATCAGATCCAGGAAATTATAGACCTGTAAGCTTAACATCAGTTGTATGCAAACTATTTGAGGGGTTACTAAGAGATACTATACATGACTTCATAGTAGAAAATAATCTTATTTCTCAGCATCAACATGGGTTTACTAAAGACAGGTCCTGTTTGACTAACATGCTCAGCTTTTATGAGGTAGTGAATGCTAATATGGATATTGGGAATGCTGTAGATGTGATATACTTGGACTTTGCAAAGGCCTTCGACACTGTTCCCCACAGAAGTCTGGTGCAAAAGTTGAGGATGCAAGGACTGGGGAAGAGTCTGTGTGCTTGGATAGGGAACTGGCTAATGGACAGAAAACAAAGAGTTGTGGTCAATGGATCATACTCAAAATGGGAGACTGTTAGCAGTGGGGTCCCACAGGGGTCTGTTCTGGGTCCAGTGCTCTTAAATTTATTTATTAATGACCTAGTAGATGCAGTAGTGAGCAATGTTGCTATTTTTGCAGATGATACAAAATTGTGCAGGATCATCAACTCTCAGGAAGACAGTGTCATATTGCAACAGGATCTGGATAGGATGGCTATATGGGCACATACATGGCAGATGAAATTCAATGTTGACAAATGTAAAGTCATGCATTTTGATCGTACCAATGGTCTAGCACCATACAAAATAAATGGGATACAGTTGGGGACATCAAACTTGGAGAAGGACTTAAGAGTACTCATCGACAACAAGTTAAATAATCGTACTCAATGCCAAGCTGCTGCAGCTGCAGCTAATAAAATGTTTGGATACATTAAAAGGGAAATAAAAACTCGAGATGCTAGCATAATATTGCCCCTGTTTAACTCTCTAGTAAGGCCACATCTGGAATATGGAATTCAGTTCTGGGCACCACATTACAGGAAATATATTGCAGTTTTAGAGCAGGTGCAGAGACGAGCAACAAAATTGATACGTGGGATGGAAGGTCTCGCTTACCAAGAAAGGTTAGATAAACTGGGTTTATTTGGTCTAGAGAAAAGATGCCTTAGAGGGGATCTAATTAACATGTATAAATACATCAGAGGGCAATATAATAGCTTGGCGGATGAGCTTTTTGTCCCTAGGCCTTCTCAAAGGACTAGAGGACATGATCTGTGCATGGAGGAAAAACGGTTTAGCCATTTAGGAAAGGGTTCTTTACAGTAAGAGTGATTAAGATGTGGAATGCATTACCACAGGAAGTTATGGCAAACTCTATACCTACATTTAAAGGGGGCTTAGATGCTTTCCTTGCGTTTGAAAGACACCCAGGGCTACAATTACTAGGTAATGCCCAGTGATGTTGATCCAGACTCCAGATGGCAATCAGATAAAATCCCTGGAAGGAATTTTTTGCCTTTTGGGGGTAATTGGACCATGCCTTGTAAGGGTTTTTCGCCTTCCTCTGGATCAACAGGGATATGTGAGGGAGCAGGCTGGTGTTGCACTTTGTTCTCTGGTTGAACTCGATGGACGTATGTCTTTTTTCAACCCAAATAACTATTTAACTACGGTATGTAATTTGCACAAGCTCACCAAAATTGGACAGTTGAAGACTGGAAAAATGTTGCCTGGTCTGATGAGTCTCAATAGTCAGGATTTGGCGTAAACAGAATGAGAACATGGATCCATCATGCCTTGTAACCACTGGCTGGTGGTGGTGGTGTAATGGTGTGGGAGATGTTTTCTTGGCACACTTTAGGCCCCTTAGTGCCAAATGGGAATTGTTTAAATGCCACGGGCTACCTGAGCATTGTTTCCGACCATGTCCATCCCTTCATGACCACCATGTACCCATCCTCTGATGGCTACTTCCAGCAGGATAATGCACCATGTCACAAAGCTCGAATCATTTCAAATTGGTATCTTAAACATGACAATGAGTTAACAGTACTAAAATGGCCCCCACAGTCACCAGATCTCAACCCAATAGAGCATCTTTGGGATGTGATGGAACAGGAGCTTCATGCCCTGGATGTGCTTCCCACAAATCTCCATCAACTGCAAGATGCTATCCTATCAATATGGGCCAACATTTCTAAAGAATGCTTTCAGCACCTTATTGAATCAATGCCACGTAGAATAAAGGCAGTTCTGAAGGTGAAAGGGGGTCAAACACCGTATTAGTATGGTGTTCCTAATAATCCTTTAGGTGAGTGTATGTACCTAATTTGAGTGCGTCCGGTGACACCTCCATCCATCCACCCCTCCACACACACGCACGCACGCACACACACCTTGCAATCAGTGCTATATAACTACATAATGACAATAATAATAACCTGGTAGGATATTAGACTATGACTATGGTAGGATTAGAGTGTGAGCTCCTCTGAGGACAGTCAGTGACATGGCTATGTACTTTGTAATGTGCTGCAGGAGATGTCAGTGCTATATAAATACATAATAATAATATGGTAGGACATTACACTATGACTATGGTAGGATTAGAGTGTGAGCTCCTCTGAGGACAGTCAGTGACATGGCTATGTACTCTGTAATGTGCTGCAGGAGATGTCAGTGCTATATAAATACATAATAATAATAATAATAATAATAATAATAATAATAATAATAATAATAATGTAGGACATTACACTATGACTATGCTTTATAAATACTTCTAATACTTAGGGTGATTCACTAGTGGAATTATTTTAGAGAAGGAGATATAAAGATGCAATTCACTTTCTTTCCTGAATTATCTTCTATGAGGTAATTTTCATATTTTCTTTACAAGAAGAAAGGAAGGGGAAGGCAGACAGTGGTAGAGGTATTTAGGTGCAAGCTAGCAGCATTCTGCATTCTCTAGTATTTGCTGCTGTCAGAGTGCATCTCGTGTGTGTGTGTGTGTGTGTGTGTGTGTGTGTGTGTGTGTGTGTGTGTGTGTGTGTGTGTGTGTGTGTTTTTTGTTTACTTAAGCTAAACCTAGTATGTCCTGGTCTGGATAGCCAGTGAGTAATGAGCTGATAACAGAGGAATTCAGCTCTGTGACTGAAAGAAAATGCTAAGCATTTGAGTACCTCAGCGTGGAATTCCTGAACTCTGTAGCAATGTTTCCTGTTCAGTGCACACCGCTGGAGCCTGGAAATGTATGTTACTCAATAGGGAGGGCACTGGGCAGCCACTGCAGGCCCCTTGCACGGCTACTGGTTGTGATGCCCTATGGGCGGTCCTGTGCACGCCAATCCTCTGCAATTGGCTCCTGTGTGTGCTGGACTTCTGTATAACACTGCTGTGTGTAGCACTGATCTCTAAACCCCCCCCTCCCCCGCTCCTCTGATACTGCTGCATGCTGGGCCTTGTAATACTCCTCTGTCATGAAGCTGGGGTATGCCAGATCTCTGCACCCCATGTCCTCCAGCTCTGCTGATACTGCTGCATGCTGGGCCTTGTAGTGCCCCCACTTTCAGAAAGCTGGGATATGTGGTGGAAGTAATGAGGACCTGTCTTCCTGCATGCTGGGCCTTGTAGTGCCCCCGCTGTCAGGAAGCTGGGATATGTGGTGGGGAAGTAATGACATGTCTTCTTGCATGCTGGGTCTTGTAGTGCCCCCGCTGTCAGGATGCTGGGATATGTGGCGGGGGAGTAATGAGGACCTGCCTTCCTGCATGCTGGGTCTTGTAGTGCCCCCGCTGTCAGGATGCTGCGATATGTGGTGGGGGAGTAATGAGGACCTGTCTTCCTGCATGCTGGGTCTTGTAGTGTCCCTGCTGTCAGGATGCTGGGATATGTGGTGGAGGAGTAATGAGGACCTGTCTTCCTGCATGCTGGGCCTTGTAGTGCCCCCGCTGTCAGGATGCTGGGATATGTGGTGGGGGAGTAATGAGGACCTGTCTTCCTGCATGCTGGGTCTTGTAGTGCCCCCACTTTCAGAAAGCTGGGATATGTGGTGGAAGTAATGAGGACCTGTCTTCCTGCATGCTGGGCCTTGTAGTGCCCCCGCTGTCAGGAAGCTGGGATATGTGGTGGGGAAGTAATGACATGTCTTCTTGCATGCTGGGTCTTGTAGTGCCCCCGCTGTCAGGATGCTGGGATATGTGGTGGGGGGAGTAATGAGGACCTGTCTTCCTGCATGCTGGGTCTTGTAGTGTCCCTGCTGTCAGGATGCTGGGATATGTGGTGGGGGAGTAATGAGGACCTGTCTTCCTGCATGCTGGGTCTTGTAGTGCCCCCGCTGTCAGGATGCTGGGATATGTTGCGGGGGAGTAATGAGGACCTGTCTTCCTGCATGCTGGGTCTTGTAGTGCCCCCGCTGTCAGGATGCTGGGATATGTGGTGGGGGAGTAATGAGGACCTGTCTTCCTGCACGCTGGGTCTTGTAGTGCCCCCGCTGTCAGGATGCTGGGATATGTGGTGGAGGAGTAATGAGGACCTGTCTTCCTGCATGCTGGGTCTTGTAGTGCCCCCGCTGTCGGGATGCTGGGATATGTGGCGGGGGAGTAATGAGGACCTGTCTTCCTGCATGCTGGGTCTTGTAGTGCCTCCGCTGTCAGGATGCTGGGATATGTGGCGGGGGAGTAATGAGGACCTGTCTTCCTGCATGCTGGGTCTTGTAGTGCCTCTGCTGTCAGGATGCTGGGATATGTGGTGGGGGAGTAATGAGGACCTGTCTTCTTGCATGCTGGGTCTTGTAGTGCTCCCGCTGTCAGGATGCTGGGATATGTTGCGGAGGAGTAATGAGGACCTGTCTTCCTGCATGCTGGGTCTTGTAGTGCCCACGCTGTCAGGGAGCTGGGATATGTGGTGGGGGAGTAATGAGGACCTGTCTTCCTGCATGCTGGGCCTTGTAGTGCCCCCGCTGTCAGGATGCTGGGATATGTGGTGGAGGGAGTAATGAGGACCTGTCTTCCTGCATGCTGGGTCTTGTAGTGCCCCCGCTGTCAGGATGCTGGGATATGTGGTGGGGGAGTAATGAGGACCTGTCTTCCTGCATGCTGGGCCTTGTAGTGCCCCCGCTGTCAGGATGCTGGGATATGTGGCGGGGGAGTAATGAGGACCTGTCTTCCTGCATGCTGGGTCTTGTAGTGCCCCCGCTGTCAGGATGCTGGGATATGTGGTGGGGGAGTAATGAGGACCTGTCTTCCTGCATGCTGGGTCTTGTAGTGCCCCCGCTGTCAGGAAGCTGAGATATGTGGCGGGGGAGTAATGAGGACCTGTCTTCCTGCATGCTGGGTCTTGTAGTGCCCCCGCTGTCGGGATGCTGGAATATGTGGCGGGGGAGTAATGAGGACCTGTCTTCCTGCATGCTGGGTCTTGTAGTGCCCTCGCTGTCAGGATGCTGGGATATGTGGCGGGGGAGTAATGAGGACCTGTCTTCCTGCATGCTGGGTCTTGTAGTGTCCCTGCTGTCAGGAAGCTGGGATATGTGGCGGGGGAGTAATGAGGACCGGTCTTCCTGCATGCTGGGTCTTGTAGTGCCCCCGCTGTCAGGAAGCTGGGATATGTGGTGGGGGAGTAATGAGGACCTGTCTTCCTGCACGCTGGGTCTTGTAGTGCTCCCGCTGTCAGGATACTGGGATATGTGGTGGGGGAGTAATGAGGACCTGTCTTCCTGCATGCTGGGTCTTGTAGTGCCTCCGCTGTCAGGATGCTGGGATATGTGGCGGGGGAGTAATGAGGACCTGTCTTCCTGCATGCTGGGTCTTGTAGTGCCCCGGCTGTCAGGAAGCTGGGATATGTGGTGGGGGAGTAATGAGGACCTGTCTTCCTGCATGCTGGGCCTTGTAGTGCCCCGGCTGTCAGGAAGCTGGGATATGTGGTGGGGGAGTAATGAGGACCTGTCTTCCTGCATGCTGGGTCTTGTAGTGCTCCCGCTGTCAGGATGCTGGGATATGTGGTGGGGGAGTAATGAGGACCTGTCTTCCTGCATGCTGGGTCTTGTAGTGCCCCCGCTGTCAGGAAGCTGGGATATGTGGTGGGGGAGTAATGAGGACCTGTCTTCCTGCATGCTGGGTCTTGTAGTGCCCCCGCTGTCAGGATGCTGGGATATGTTGCAGGGGAGTAATGAGGACCTGTCTTCCTGCATGCTGGGTCTTGTAGTGCCCCCGCTGTCAGGATGCTGGGATATGTGGCGGGGGAGTAATGAGGACCTGTCTTCCTACATGCTGGGCCTTGTAGTGCCCCCGCTGTCAGGATGCTGGGATATGTGGTGGGGGAGTAATGAGGACCTGTCTTCCTGCACGCTGGGTCTTGTAGTGCCCCCGCTGTCAGGATGCTGGGATATGTGGTGGAGGAGTAATGAGGACCTGTCTTCCTTTATGCTGGGTCTTGTAGTGCCCCCGCTGTCAGGATGCTGGGATATGTGGCGGGGGAGTAATGAGGACCTGTCTTCCTGCATGCTGGGTCTTGTAGTGCCCCCGCTGTCAGGATGCTGGGATGTGTGGCGGGGGAGTAATGAGGACCTGTCTTCCTGCATGCTGGGTCTTGTAGTGCCCCCGCTGTCAGGATGCTGGGATATGTGGTGGGGGAGTAATGAGGACCTGTATTCCTGCATGCTGGGTCTTGTAGTGTCCCTGCTGTCAGGATGCTGGGATATGTGGCGGGGGAGTAATGAGGACCTGTCTTCCTGCATGCTGGGTCTTGTAGTGCCCCCGCTGTCAGGATGCTGGGATATGTGGTGGGGGAGTAATGAGGACCTGTCTTCCTGCATGCTGGGTCTTGTAGTGCCCCCCGCTGTCAGGATGCTGGGATATGTGGCGGGGGAGTAATGAGGACCTGTCTTCCTGCATGCTGGGTCTTGTAGTGCCCCCGCTGTCAGGATGCTGGGATATGTGGTGGGGGAGTAATGAGGACCTGTCTTCCTGCATGCTGGGTCTTGTAGTGCCCCCGCTGTCAGGATGCTGGGATATGTGGTGGGGGAGTAATGAGGACCTGTCTTCCTGCATGCTGGGTCTTGTAGTGTCCCTGCTGTCAGGATGCTGGGATATGTGGTGGAGGAGTAATGAGGACCTGTCTTCCTGCATGCTGGGCCTTGTAGTGCCCCCGCTGTCAGGATGCTGAGATATGTGGTGGGGGAGTAATGAGGACCTGTCTTCCTGCATGCTGGGTCTTGTAGTGCCCCCGCTGTCAGGATGCTGGGATATGTGGTGGGGGAGTAATGAGGACCTGTCTTCCTGCATGCTGGGCCTTGTAGTGTCCCTGCTGTCAGGATGCTGGGATATGTGGTGGGGGAGTAATGAGGACCTGTCTTCCTGCATGCTGGGCCTTGTAGTGTCCCTGCTGTCAGGATGCTGGGATATGTGGTGGGGGAGTAATGAGGACCTGTCTTCCTGTATGCTGGGCCTTGTAGTGCCCCCGCTGTCAGGATGCTGGGATATGTGGCGGGGGAGTAATGAGGACCTGTCTTCCTGCATGCTGGGTCTTGTAGTGCCCCCGCTGTCAGGATGCTGGGATATGTGGCGGGGGAGTAATGAGGACCTGTCTTCCTGCATGCTGGGTCTTGTAGTGTCCCTGCTGTCAGGATGCTGGGATGTGTGGCGGGGGAGTAATGAGGACCTGTCTTCCTGCATGCTGGGTCTTGTAGTGCCCCCCGGCTGTCAGGAAGCTGGGATATGTGGTGGAGGGAGTAATGAGGACCTGTCTTCCTGCATGCTGGGTCTTGTAGTGCCTCCGCTGTCAGGATGCTGGGATATGTGGCGGGGGAGTAATGAGGACCTGTCTTCCTGCATGCTGGGTCTTGTAGTGCCCCCGCTGTCAGGATGCTGGGATATGTGGTGGTGGAGTAATGAGGACCTGTCTTCCTGCATGCTGGGTCTTGTAGTGCCCCCGCTGTCAGGATGCTGGGATATGTGGCGGGGGAGTAATGAGGACCTGTCTTCCTGCATGCTGGGCCTTGTAGTGTCCCTGCTGTCAGGATGCTGCGATATGTTGCGGAGGAGTAATGAGGACCTGTCTTCCTGCATGCTGGGTCTTGTAGTGTCCCTGCTGTCAGGATGCTGCGATATGTGGCGGGGGAGTAATGAGGACCTGTCTTCCTGCATGCTGGGCCTTGTAGTGTCCCTGCTGTCAGGATGCTGGGATATGTGGCGGGGGAGTAATGAGGACCTGTCTTCCTGCATGCTGGGTCTTGTAGTGCCCCCGCTGTCAGGATGCTGGGATATGTGGTGGGGGAGTAATGAGGACCTGTCTTCCTGCATGCTGGGTCTTGTAGTGCCCCCGCTGTCAGGATGCTGGGATATGTGGTGGGGGAGTAATGAGGACCTGTCTTCCTGCATGCTGGGTCTTGTAGTGCCCCCGCTGTCAGGATGCTGGGATATGTGGCGGGGGAGTAATGAGGACCTGTCTTCCTGCATGCTGGGTCTTGTAGTGTCCCTGCTGTCAGGATGCTGGGATATGTGGTGGGGGAGTAATGAGGACCTGTCTTCCTGCATGCTGGGTCTTGTAGTGTCCCCGCTGTCAGGATGCTGGGATATGTGGTGGAGGGAGTAATGAGGACCTGTCTTCCTGCATGCTGGGCCTTGTAGTGCCCCCGCTGTCAGGATGCTGGGATATGTGGTGGGGGAGTAATGAGGACCTGTCTTCCTGCATGCTGGGTCTTGTAGTACCCTCGCTGTCAGGATGCTGGGATATGTGGTGGGGGAGTAATAAGGACCTGTGTTCCTGCATGCTAGGCCTTGTAGTGCCCCCGCTGTCGGGATGCTGAGATATGTTGCGGAGGAGTAATGAGGACCTGTCTTCCTGCATGCTGGGCCTTGTAGTGCCCCCGCTGTCAGGATGCTGGGATATGTGGTGGGGGAGTAATGAGGACCTGTCTTCCTGCATGCTGGGCCTTGTAGTGTCCCTGCTGTCAGGATGCTGGGATGTGTGGTGGAGGGAGTAATGAGGACCTGTCTTCCTGCATGCTGGGTCTTGTAGTGCCCCCGCTGTCAGGATGCTGGGATATGTGGTGGGGGAGTAATGAGGACCTGTCTTCCTGCATGCTGGGTCTTGTAGTGTCCCTGCTGTCGGGATGCTGGGATATGTGGTGGGGGAGTAATGAGGACCTGTCTTCCTGCATGCTGGGTCTTGTAGTGCCCCCGCTGTCAGGATGCTGGGATGTGTGGTGGGGGAATAATGAGGACCTGTCTTCCTGCATGCTGGGTCTTGTAGTGCCCCCGCTGTCAGGATGCTGGGATATGTGGCGGGGGAGTAATGAGGACCTGTCTTCCTGCATGCTGGGCCTTGTAGTGCCCCCGCTGTCAGGATGCTGGGATATGTGGTGGGGGAGTAATGAGGACCTGTCTTCCTGTATGCTGGGCCTTGTAGTGCCCCCGCTGTCAGGATGCTGGGATATGTGGCGGGGGAGTAATGAGGACCTGTCTTCCTGCATGCTGGGTCTTGTAGTGCCCCCGCTGTCAGGATGCTGCGATATGTGGCGGGGGAGTAATGAGGACCTGTCTTCCTGCATGCTGGGCCTTGTAGTGTCCCTGCTGTCAGGATGCTGGGATATGTGGTGGGGGAGTAATGAGGACCTGTCTTCCTGCATGCTGGGCCTTGTAGTGTCCCTGCTGTCAGGATGCTGGGATATGTGGTGGGGGAGTAATGAGGACCTGTCTTCCTGTATGCTGGGCCTTGTAGTGCCCCCGCTGTCAGGATGCTGGGATATGTGGCGGGGGAGTAATGAGGACCTGTCTTCCTGCATGCTGGGTCTTGTAGTGCCCCCGCTGTCAGGATACTGGGATATGTGGCGGGGGAGTAATGAGGACCTGTCTTCCTGCATGCTGGGTCTTGTAGTGTCCCTGCTGTCAGGATGCTGGGATGTGTGGTGGGGGAATAATGAGGACCTGTCTTCCTGCATGCTGGGTCTTGTAGTGTCCCTGCTGTCAGGATGCTGGGATGTGTGGCGGGGGAGTAATGAGGACCTGTCTTCCTGCATGCTGGGTCTTGTAGTGCCCCCCGGCTGTCAGGAAGCTGGGATATGTGGTGGAGGGAGTAATGAGGACCTGTCTTCCTGCATGCTGGGTCTTGTAGTGCCTCCGCTGTCAGGATGCTGGGATATGTGGCGGGGGAGTAATGAGGACCTGTCTTCCTGCATGCTGGGTCTTGTAGTGCCCCCGCTGTCAGGATGCTGGGATATGTGGTGGTGGAGTAATGAGGACCTGTCTTCCTGCATGCTGGGTCTTGTAGTGCCCCCGCTGTCAGGATGCTGGGATATGTGGCGGGGGAGTAATGAGGACCTGTCTTCCTGCATGCTGGGCCTTGTAGTGTCCCTGCTGTCAGGATGCTGCGATATGTTGCGGAGGAGTAATGAGGACCTGTCTTCCTGCATGCTGGGTCTTGTAGTGTCCCTGCTGTCAGGATGCTGCGATATGTGGCGGGGGAGTAATGAGGACCTGTCTTCCTGCATGCTGGGCCTTGTAGTGTCCCTGCTGTCAGGATGCTGGGATATGTGGTGGGGGAGTAATGAGGACCTGTCTTCCTGCATGCTGGGTCTTGTAGTGTCCCCGCTGTCAGGATGCTGGGATATGTGGTGGAGGGAGTAATGAGGACCTGTCTTCCTGCATGCTGGGCCTTGTAGTGCCCCCGCTGTCAGGATGCTGGGATATGTGGTGGGGGAGTAATGAGGACCTGTCTTCCTGCATGCTGGGTCTTGTAGTACCCCCGCTGTCAGGATGCTGGGATATGTGGTGGGGGAGTAATAAGGACCTGTGTTCCTGCATGCTAGGCCTTGTAGTGCCCCCGCTGTCGGGATGCTGAGATATGTTGCGGAGGAGTAATGAGGACCTGTCTTCCTGCATGCTGGGCCTTGTAGTGCCCCCGCTGTCAGGATGCTGGGATATGTGGTGGGGGAGTAATGAGGACCTGTCTTCCTGCATGCTGGGCCTTGTAGTGTCCCTGCTGTCAGGATGCTGGGATGTGTGGTGGAGGGAGTAATGAGGACCTGTCTTCCTGCATGCTGGGTCTTGTAGTGCCCCCGCTGTCAGGATGCTGGGATATGTGGTGGGGGAGTAATGAGGACCTGTCTTCCTGCATGCTGGGCCTTGTAGTGTCCCTGCTGTCAGGATGCTGGGATGTGTGGTGGAGGGAGTAATGAGGACCTGTCTTCCTGCATGCTGGGTCTTGTAGTGTCCCTGCTGTCGGGATGCTGGGATATGTGGTGGGGGAGTAATGAGGACCTGTCTTCCTGCATGCTGGGTCTTGTAGTGCCCCCGCTGTCAGGATGCTGGGATGTGTGGTGGGGGAATAATGAGGACCTGTCTTCCTGCATGCTGGGTCTTGTAGTGCCCCCGCTGTCAGGATGCTGGGATATGTGGCGGGGGAGTAATGAGGACCTGTCTTCCTGCATGCTGGGCCTTGTAGTGCCCCCGCTGTCAGGATGCTGGGATATGTGGTGGGGGAGTAATGAGGACCTGTCTTCCTGTATGCTGGGCCTTGTAGTGCCCCCGCTGTCAGGATGCTGGGATATGTGGCGGGGGAGTAATGAGGACCTGTCTTCCTGCATGCTGGGTCTTGTAGTGCCCCCGCTGTCAGGATGCTGCGATATGTGGCGGGGGAGTAATGAGGACCTGTCTTCCTGCACGCTGGGCCTTGTAGTGCCCCCGCTGTCAGGATGCTGGGATATGTGGTGGGGGAGTAATGAGGACCTGTCTTCCTGTATGCTGGGCCTTGTAGTGCCCCCGCTGTCAGGAAGCTGGGATATGTGGTGGGGGAGTAATGAGGACCTGTCTTCCTGCATGCTGGGTCTTGTAGTGCCCCCGCTGTCAGGATGCTGGGATATGTGGTGGGGGAGTAATGAGGACCTGTCTTCCTGCATGCTGGGTCTTGTAGTGCCCCCGCTGTCAGGATGCTGGGATATGTGGCGGGGGAGTAATGAGGACCTGTCTTCCTGCATGCTGGGTCTTGTAGTGCCCCCGCTGTCAGGATGCTGGGCTATGTGGGGGGGAGTAATGAGGACCTGTCTTCCTGCATGCTGGGTCTTGTAGTGCCCCCGCTGTCAGGAAGCTGGGATATGTGGTGGGGGAGTAATGAGGACCTGTCTTCCTGCATGCTGGGTCTTGTAGTGCTCCCGCTGTCAGGAAGCTGGGATATGTGGTGGGGGAGTAATGAGGACCTGTCTTCCTGCATGCTGGGTCTTGTAGTGCCCCCGCTGTCAGGATGCTGGGATATGTGGTGGGGGAGTAATGAGGACCTGTCTTCCTGCATGCTGGGTCTTGTAGTGCCCCCCGCTGTCAGGATGCTGGGATATGTGGCGGGGGAGTAATGAGGACCTGTCTTCCTGCATGCTGGGTCTTGTAGTGCCCTCGCTGTCAGGATGCTGGGATATGTGGCGGGGGAGTAATGAGGACCTGTCTTCCTGCATGCTGGGCCTTGTAGTGCCCCCGCTGTCAGGATGCTGGGATATGTGGGGGGGAGTAATGAGGACCTGTCTTCCTGCATGCTGGGTCTTGTAGTGCCCCCGCTGTCAGGATGCTGGGATATGTGGTGGGGGAGTAATGAGGACCTGTCTTCCTGCATGCTGGGCCTTGTAGTGTCCCTGCTGTCAGGATGCTGGGATATGTGGCGGGGGAGTAATGAGGACCTGTCTTCCTGCATGCTGGGTCTTGTAGTGCCCCCGCTGTCAGGATGCTGGGATATGTGGTGGGGGAGTAATGAGGACCTGTCTTCCTGCATGCTGGGTCTTGTAGTGTCCCCGCTGTCAGGATGCTGGGATATGTTGCGGAGGAGTAATGAGGACCTGTCTTCCTGCATGCTGGGTCTTGTAGTGCCCCCGCTGTCAGGAAGCTGGGATATGTGGTGGGGGAGTAATGAGGACCTGTCTTCTTGCATGCTGGGCCTTGTAGTGCCCCCGCTGTCAGGATGCTGAGATATGTGGTGGGGGAGTAATGAGGACCTGTCTTCCTGCATGCTGGGTCTTGTAGTGCCCTCGCTGTCAGGATGCTGGGATATGTGGCGGGGGAGTAATGAGGACCTGTCTTCCTGCATGCTGGGCCTTGTAGTGCCCCCGCTGTCGGGATGCTGGGATATGTGGCGGGGGAGTAATGAGGACCTGTCTTCCTGCATGCTGGGTCTTGTAGTGCCCCCGCTGTCGGGATGCTGGGATATGTGGTGGAGGAGTAATGAGGACCTGTCTTCCTGCATGCTGGGCCTTGTAGTGCCCCCGCTGTCAGGATGCTGGGATATGTGGTGGGGGAGTAATGAGGACCTGTCTTCCTGCATGCTGGGCCTTGTAGTGCCCCCGCTGTCAGGATGCTGGGATATGTGGCGGGGGAGTAATGAGGACCTGTCTTCCTGCATGCTGGGTCTTGTAGTGCCCCCGCTGTCAGGATGCTGGGATGTGTGGTGGGGGAATAATGAGGACCTGTCTTCCTGCATGCTGGGTCTTGTAGTGCCCCCGCTGTCAGGATGCTGGGATATGTGGCGGAGGAGTAATGAGGACCTGTCTTCCTGCATGCTGGGTCTTGTAGTGCCCACGCTGTCAGGGAGCTGGGATATGTGGTGGGGGAGTAATGAGGACCTGTCTTCCTGCATGCTGGGTCTTGTAGTGCCCCCGCTGTCAGGAAGCTGGGATATGTGGTGGAGGAGTAATGAGGACCTGTCTTCCTGCATGCTGGGTCTTGTAGTGTCCCGGCTGTCAGGATGCTGGGATGTGTGGTGGGGGAGTAATGAGGACCTGTCTTCCTGCATGCTGGGTCTTGTAGTGTCCCCGCTGTCAGGATGCTGGGATATGTGGTGGGGGAGTAATGAGGACCTGTCTTCCTGCATGCTGGGTCTTGTAGTGCTCCCGCTGTCAGGATGCTGGGATATGTTGCGGAGGAGTAATGAGGACCTGTCTTCCTGCATGCTGGGCCTTGTAGTGCCCCCGCTGTCAGGATGCTGGGATATGTGGCGGGGGAGTAATGAGGACCTGTCTTCCTGCATGCTAGGTCTTGTAGTGCCCCCGCTGTCAGGATGCTGAGATATGTGGTGGGGGAGTAATGAGGACCTGTCTTCCTGCATGCTGGGTCTTGTAGTGCCCCCGCTGTCAGGATGCTGGGATATGTGGTGGGGGAGTAATGAGGACCTGTCTTCCTGCATGCTGGGTCTTGTAGTGCCCCCCGCTGTCAGGATGCTGGGATATGTGGTGGGGGAGTAATGAGGACCTGTCTTCTTGCATGCTGGGTCTTGTAGTGCCCCCGCTGTCGGGATGCTGGGATATGTGGCGGGGGAGTAATGAGGACCTGTCTTCCTGCATGCTGGGCCTTGTAGTACCCCTGCTGTCAGGATGCTGGGATATGTGGTGGGGGAGTAATGAGGACCTGTCTTCCTGCATGCTGGGTCTTGTAGTGCCCCCCGCTGTCAGGATGCTGGGATATGTGGTGGGGGAGTAATGAGGACCTCTCTTCTTGCATGCTGGGTCTTGTAGTGCCCCCGCTGTCGGGATGCTGGGATATGTGGCGGGGGAGTAATGAGGACCTGTCTTCCTGCATGCTGGGTCTTGTAGTGCCCCCGCTGTCGGGATGCTGGGATATGTGGTGGGGGAGTAATGAGGACCTTTCTTCCTGCATGCTGGGCCTTGTAGTGCCCCCGCTGTCAGGATACTGGGATATGTGGGGGGGAGTAATGAGGACCGGTCTTCCTGCATGCTGGGTCTTGTAGTGTCCCCGCTGTCAGGATGCTGGGATATGTGGTGGGGGAGTAATGAGGACCTGTCTTCCTGCATGCTGGGTCTTGTAGTGTCCCTGCTGTCAGGATGCTGGGATATGTGGTGGGGGAGTAATGAGGACCTGTCTTCTTGCATGCTGGGTCTTGTAGTGCCCCCGCTGTCAGGATGCTGGGATATGTGGTGGGGGAGTAATGAGGACCTGTCTTCCTGCATGCTGGGTCTTGTAGTGTCCCTGCTGTCAGGATGCTGGGATATGTGGTGGGGGAGTAATGAGGACCTGTCTTCTTGCATGCTGGGTCTTGTAGTGCCCCCGCTGTCAGGATGCTGGGATATGTGGTGGAGGAGTAATGAGGACCTGTCTTCTTGCATGCTGGGTCTTGTAGTGCCCCCGCTGTCAGGATGCTGGGATATGTGGTGGAGGGAGTAATGAGGACCTTTCTTCCTGCATGCTGGGTCTTGTAGTGTCCCTGCTGTCAGGATGCTGGGATATGTGGCGGGGGAGTAATGAGGACCTGTCTTCCTGCATGCTGGGTCTTGTAGTGCCCCCGCTGTCAGGATGCTGGGATATGTGGTGGGGGAATAATGAGGACCTGTCTTCCTGCATGCTGGGTCTTGTAGTGCCCCCGCTGTCAGGATGCTGGGATATGTGGTGGGGGAGTAATGAGGACCTGTCTTCCTGCATGCTGGGTCTTGTAGTGCTCCCGCTGTCAGGATGCTGGGATATGTGGTGGGGGAGTAATGAGGACCTGTCTTCCTGCATGCTGGGTCTTGTAGTGCCCACGCTGTCAGGGAGCTGGGATATGTGGCGGGGGAGTAATGAGGACCTGTCTTCCTGCATGCTGGGTCTTGTAGTGCCCCCGCTGTCGGGATGCTGGGATATGTGGTGGGGGAGTAATGAGGACCTGTCTTCCTGCATGCTGGGTCTTGTAGTGCCCCCGCTGTCAGGATGCTGGGATATGTGGAGGGGGAGTAATGAGGACCTGTCTTCCTGCATGCTGGGTCTTGTAGTGCTCCCGCTGTCAGGATGCTGGGATATGTTGCGGAGGAGTAATGAGGACCTGTCTTCCTGCATGCTGGGCCTTGTAGTGCCCCCGCTGTCAGGATGCTGGGATATGTGGCGGGGGAGTAATGAGGACCTGTCTTCCTGCATGCTGGGTCTTGTAGTGCCCCCGCTGTCAGGATGCTGGGATATGTGGTGGAGGGAGTAATGAGGACCTTTCTTCCTGCATGCTGGGTCTTGTAGTGTCCCTGCTGTCAGGATGCTGGGATATGTGGTGGAGGAGTAATGAGGACCTGTCTTCTTGCATGCTGGGTCTTGTAGTGCCCCCGCTGTCAGGATGCTGGGATATGTGGTGGAGGGAGTAATGAGGACCTTTCTTCCTGCATGCTGGGTCTTGTAGTGTCCCTGCTGTCAGGATGCTGGGATATGTGGCGGGGGAGTAATGAGGACCTGTCTTCCTGCATGCTGGGTCTTGTAGTGCCCCCGCTGTCAGGATGCTGGGATATGTGGTGGGGGAATAATGAGGACCTGTCTTCCTGCATGCTGGGTCTTGTAGTGCCCCCGCTGTCAGGATGCTGGGATATGTGGTGGGGGAGTAATGAGGACCTGTCTTCCTGCATGCTGGGTCTTGTAGTGCTCCCGCTGTCAGGATGCTGGGATATGTGGTGGGGGAGTAATGAGGACCTGTCTTCCTGCATGCTGGGTCTTGTAGTGCCCCCGCTGTCGGGATGCTGGGATATGTGGTGGGGGAGTAATGAGGACCTGTCTTCCTGCATGCTGGGTCTTGTAGTGCCCCCGCTGTCAGGATGCTGGGATATGTGGTGGGGGAGTAATGAGGACCTGTCTTCCTGCATGCTGGGTCTTGTAGTGCTCCCGCTGTCAGGATGCTGGGATATGTGGTGGGGGAGTAATGAGGACCTGTCTTCCTGCACGCTGGGTCTTGTAGTGCCCCCGCTGTCAGGATGCTGGGATATGTGGTGGGGGAGTAATGAGGACCTGTCTTCCTGCATGCTGGGTCTTGTAGTGCCCCCGCTGTCAGGAAGCTGGGATATGTGGTGGGGGAGTAATGAGGACCTGTCTTCCTGCATGCTGGGTCTTGTAGTGCCCACGCTGTCAGGGAGCTGGGATATGTGGCGGGGGAGTAATGAGGACCTGTCTTCCTGCATGCTGGGTCTTGTAGTGCCCTCGCTGTCAGGATGCTGGGATATGTGGCGGGGGAGTAATGAGGACCTGTCTTCCTGCATGCTGGGTCTTGTAGTGCTCCCGCTGTCAGGATGCTGGGATATGTGGCGGGGGAGTAATGAGGACCTGCCTTCCTGCATGCTGGGTCTTGTAGTGCCCCCGCTGTCAGGATGCTGCGATATGTGGTGGGGGAGTAATGAGGACCTGTCTTCCTGCATGCTGGGTCTTGTAGTGCCCCCGCTGTCAGGATGCTGGGATATGTGGCGGGGGAGTAATGAGGACCTGTCTTCCTGCATGCTGGGTCTTGTAGTGCCCCCGCTGTCGGGATGCTGGGATATGTGGCGGGGGAGTAATGAGGACCTGTCTTCCTGCATGCTGGGTCTTGTAGTGCCCCCGCTGTCAGGATGCTGGGATATGTGGCGGGGGAGTAATGAGGACCTGTCTTCCTGCATGCTGGGTCTTGTAGTGCCCCCGCTGTCAGGATGCTGGGATGTGTGGTGGAGGGAGTAATGAGGACCTGTCTTCCTGCATGCTGGGTCTTGTAGTGCCCCCGCTGTCAGGATGCTGGGATATGTGGCGGGGGAGTAATGAGGACCTGTCTTCCTGCATGCTGGGTCTTGTAGTGCCCCCGCTGTCGGGATGCTGGGATAAGTGGTGGGGGAGTAATGAGGACCTGTCTTCCTGCACGCTGGGTCTTGTAGTGCCCCCGCTGTCAGGATGCTGGGATATGTGGTGGGGGAGTAATGAGGACCTGTCTTCCTGCATGCTGGGTCTTGTAGTGCCCCCGCTGTCAGGATGCTGGGATATGTGGTGGGGGAGTAATGAGGACCTGTCTTCCTGCATGCTGGGCCTTGTAGTGCCCCCGCTGTCAGGATGCTGGGATATGTGGCGGGGGAGTAATGAGGACCTGTCTTCCTGCACGCTGGGTCTTGTAGTGCCCCCGCTGTCAGGATGCTGGGATATGTGGCGGGGGAGTAATGAGGACCTGTCTTCCTGCATGCTGGGTCTTGTAGTGCCCCCGCTGTCAGGATGCTGGGATATGTGGGGGGGAGTAATGAGGACCTGTCTTCCTGCATGCTGGGTCTTGTAGTGCCCCCGCTGTCAGGATGCTGGGATGTGTGGCGGGGGAGTAATGAGGACCTGTCTTCCTGCATGCTGGGTCTTGTAGTGCCCCCCGCTGTCAGGATGCTGGGATATGTGGTGGGGGAGTAATGAGGACCGGTCTTCCTGCATGCTGGGTCTTGTAGTGCTCCCGCTGTCAGGAAGCTGAGATATGTGGCGGGGGAGTAATGAGGACCTGTCTTCCTGCATGCTGGGTCTTGTAGTGCCCCCGCTGTCAGGATGCTGGGATATGTGGTGGGGGAGTAATGAGGACCTGCCTTCCTGCATGCTGGGTCTTGTAGTGCCCCCGCTGTCAGGATGCTGGGATATGTGGCGGGGGAGTAATGAGGACCTGTCTTCCTGCATGCTGGGTCTTGTAGTGCCCCCCGCTGTCAGGATGCTGAGATATGTGGTGGGGGAGTAATGAGGACCTGTCTTCCTGCATGCTGGGTCTTGTAGTGCCCCCGCTTTCAGGATGCTGGGATATGTGGCGGGGGAGTAATGAGGACCTGTCTTCCTGCATGCTGGGTCTTGTAGTGCCCCCGCTGTCAGGATGCTGGGATGTGTGGTGGGGGAATAATGAGGACCTGTCTTCCTGCATGCTGGGTCTTGTAGTGCCCCCGCTGTCAGGAAGCTGGGATATGTGGCGGGGGAGTAATGAGGACCTGTCTTCCTGCATGCTGGGTCTTGTAGTGCCCCCCGGCTGTCAGGAAGCTGGGATATGTGGTGGGGGAGTAATGAGGACCTGTCTTCCTGCATGCTGGGTCTTGTAGTGCCCCCGCTGTCAGGATGCTGAGATATGTGGTGGGGGAGTAATGAGGACCTGTCTTCCTGCATGCTGGGTCTTGTAGTGCCCCCGCTGTCAGGATGCTGGGATATGTTGCGGAGGAGTAATGAGGACCTGTCTTCCTGCATGCTGGGCCTTGTAGTGCCCCCGCTGTCAGGATGCTGAGATATGTGGTGGGGGAGTAATGAGGACCTGTCTTCCTGCATGCTGGGTCTTGTAGTGCCCCCGCTGTCAGGATGCTGGGATATGTGGTGGGGGAGTAATGAGGACCTGTCTTCCTGCATGCTGGGTCTTGTAGTGCCCCCCGCTGTCAGGATGCTGGGATATGTGGTGGGGGAGTAATGAGGACCTGTCTTCCTGCATGCTGGGTCTTGTAGTGCCCCCGCTGTCGGGATGCTGGGATATGTGGCGGGGGAGTAATGAGGACCTGTCTTCCTGCATGCTGGGCCTTGTAGTACCCCTGCTGTCAGGATGCTGGGATATGTGGTGGGGGAGTAATGAGGACCTGTCTTCCTGCATGCTGGGTCTTGTAGTGCCCCCCGCTGTCAGGATGCTGGGATATGTGGTGGGGGAGTAATGAGGACCTGTCTTCCTGCATGCTGGGCCTTGTAGTGCCCCCGCTGTCAGGATACTGGGATATGTGGGGGGGAGTAATGAGGACCGGTCTTCCTGCATGCTGGGTCTTGTAGTGTCCTTGCTGTCAGGATGCTGGGATATGTGGTGGGGGAGTAATGAGGACCTGTCTTCCTGCATGCTGGGTCTTGTAGTGTCCCTGCTGTCAGGATGCTGGGATATGTGGTGGGGGAGTAATGAGGACCTGTCTTCTTGCATGCTGGGTCTTGTAGTGCCCCCGCTGTCAGGATGCTGGGATATGTGGTGGAGGGAGTAATGAGGACCTTTCTTCCTGCATGCTGGGTCTTGTAGTGTCCCTGCTGTCAGGATGCTGGGATATGTGGTGGAGGAGTAATGAGGACCTGTCTTCCTGCATGCTGGGTCTTGTAGTACCCCCGCTGTCAGGAAGCTGAGATATGTGGCGGGGGAGTAATGAGGACCTGTCTTCCTGCATGCTGGGTCTTGTAGTGCCCCCGCTGTCAGGATGCTGGGATATGTGGCGGGGGAGTAATGAGGACCTGTCTTCTTGCATGCTGGGCCTTGTAGTGCCCCCACTGTCAGGATGCTGGGATATGTGGTGGGGAAGTAATGAGGACCTGTCTTCCTGCATGCTGGGTCTTGTAGTGCCCCCGCTGTCAGGATGCTGGGATATGTGGCGGGGGAGTAATGAGGACCTGTCTTCCTGCATGCTGGGTCTTGTAGTGCTCCCGCTGTCAGGGAGCTGGGATATGTGGCGGGGGAGTAATGAGGACCTGTCTTCCTGCATGCTGGGTCTTGTAGTGCCCCCGCTGTCAGGATGCTGGGATATGTGGCGGGGGAGTAATGAGGACCTGTCTTCCTGCATTCTGGGTCTTGTAGTGCCCCCGCTGTCAGGATGCTGGGATATGTGGCGGGGGAATAATGAGGACCTGTCTTCCTGCATGCTGGGTCTTGTAGTGCCCCCGCTGTCGGGATGCTGGGATATGTGGTGGGGGAGTAATGAGGACCTGTCTTCCTGCACGCTGGGTCTTGTAGTGCCCCCGCTGTCAGGATGCTGGGATATGTGGTGGGGGAGTAATGAGGACCTGTCTTCCTGCATGCTGGGTCTTGTAGTGCTCCCGCTGTCAGGATGCTGGGATATGTGGTGGGGGAGTAATGAGGACCTGTCTTCCTGCATGCTGGGTCTTGTAGTGCCCACGCTGTCAGGGAGCTGGGATATGTGGCGGGGGAGTAATGAGGACCTGTCTTCCTGCATGCTGGGTCTTGTAGTGCCCCCGCTGTCGGGATGCTGGGATATGTGGTGGGGGAGTAATGAGGACCTGTCTTCCTGCATGCTGGGTCTTGTAGTGCCCCCGCTGTCAGGATGCTGGGATATGTGGCGGGGGAGTAATGAGGACCTGTCTTCCTGCATGCTGGGTCTTGTAGTGCCCCCCGGCTGTCAGGAAGCTGGGATATGTGGTGGGGGAGTAATGAGGACCTGTCTTCCTGCATGCTGGGTCTTGTAGTGCCCCCGCTGTCAGGATGCTGGGATATGTTGCGGAGGAGTAATGAGGACCGGTCTTCCTGCATGCTGGGCCTTGTAGTGCCCCCGCTGTCAGGATGCTGCGATATGTGGCGGGGGAGTAATGAGGACCTGTCTTCCTGCATGCTGGGTCTTGTAGTGTCCCTGCTGTCAGGATGCTGGGATGTGTGGTGGAAGTAATGAGGACCTGTCTTCCTGCATGCTGGGTCTTGTAGTGCCTCCGCTGTCAGGGTGCTGGGATATGTGGTGGGGGAGTAATGAGGACCTGTCTTCCTGCATGCTGGGCCTTGTAGTGCCCCCGCTGTCAGGATGCTGGGATATGTGGTGGGGGAGTAATGAGGACCTGTCTTCCTGCATGCTGGGTCTTGTAGTGCCCCCGCTGTCGGGATGCTGGGATATGTGGCGGGGGAGTAATGAGGACCTGTCTTCCTGCATGCTGGGCCTTGTAGTGTCCCTGCTGTCAGGATGCTGGGATATGTGGTGGGGGAGTAATGAGGACCTGTCTTCCTGCATGCTGGGTCTTGTAGTGCCCACGCTGTCAGGGAGCTGGGATATGTGGTGGGGGAGTAATGAGGACCTGTCTTCCTGCATGCTGGGTCTTGTAGTGCCCCCGCTGTCAGGATGCTGGGATATGTGGTGGAGGAGTAATGAGGACCTGTCTTCCTGCATGCTGGGCCTTGTAGTGCCCCCGCTGTCAGGATGCTGAGATATGTGGTGGGGGAGTAATGAGGACCTGTCTTCCTGCATGCTGGGTCTTGTAGTGCCCCCGCTGTCAGGATGCTGCGATATGTGGCGGGGGAGTAATGAGGACCTGTCTTCCTGCATGCTGGGTCTTGTAGTGCTCCCGCTGTCAGGATGCTGCGATATGTGGTGGGGGAGTAATGAGGACCTGTCTTCCTGCATGCTGGGTCTTGTAGTGCCCCCGCTGTCAGGATGCTGGGATATGTGGCGGGGGAGTAATGAGGACCTGTCTTCCTGCATGCTGGGTCTTGTAGTGCCCCCGCTGTCAGGATGCTGGGATGTGTGGCGGGGGAGTAATGAGGACCTGTCTTCCTGCATGCTGGGTCTTGTAGTGCTCCCGCTGTCAGGATGCTGGGATATGTGGTGGGGGAGTAATGAGGACCTGTCTTCCTGCATGCTGGGTCTTGTAATGCTCCCGCTGTCAGGGTGCTGGGATATGTGGTGGGGGAGTAATGAGGACCTGTCTTCCTGCATGCTGGGTCTTGTAGTGCCCCCGCTGTCAGGATGCTGGGATATGTGGTGGGGGAGTAATGAGGACCTGTCTTCCTGCATGCTGGGTCTTGTAGTGCCCCCGCTGTCAGGATGCTGGGATATGTGGTGGGGGAGTAATGAGGACCTGTCTTCCTGCATGCTGGGTCTTGTAGTGTCCCCGCTGTCAGGATGCTGGGATATGTGGTGGGGGAGTAATGAGGACCTGTCTTCCTGCATGCTGGGTCTTGTAGTGCTCCCGCTGTCAGGGTGCTGGGATATGTGGTGGGGGAGTAATGAGGACCTGTCTTCCTGCATGCTGGGTCTTGTAGTGTCCCTGCTGTCAGGGAGCTGGGATATGTGGCGGGGGAGTAATGAGGACCTGTCTTCCTGCATGCTGGGTCTTGTAGTGCCCCCGCTGTCAGGATGCTGAGATATGTGGTGGGGGAGTAATGAGGACCTGTCTTCCTGCATGCTGGGTCTTGTAGTGCCCCCGCTGTCAGGGAGCTGGGATATGTGGCGGGGGAGTAATGAGGACCTGTCTTCCTGCATGCTGGGTCTTGTAGTGCCCACGCTGTCAGGATGCTGGGATATGTGGTGGGGGAGTAATGAGGACCGGTTTTCCTGCATGCTGGGTCTTGTAGTGCCCCCGCTGTCGGGATGCTGTGATATGTTGCGGAGGAGTAATGAGGACCTGTCTTCCTGCATGCTGGGTCTTGTAGCGTCCCTGCTGTCAGGATGCTGGGATATGTGGTGGAAGTAATGAGGACCTGTCTTCCTGCATGCTGGATCTTGTAGTGTCCCCGCTGTCAGGAAGCTGGGATATGTGGTGGGGGAGTAATAAGGACCTGTCTTCCTGCATGCTGGGTCTTGTAGTGCCCCTGCTGTCAGGATGCTGGGTTATGTGGTGGAAGTAATGAGGACCTGTCTTCCTGCATGCTGGGCCTTGTAGTGCCCCCGCTGTCAGGATGCTGAGATATGTGGCGGGGGAGTAATGAGGACCTGTCTTCCTGCATGCTGGGTCTTGTAGTGCCCCCGCTGTCAGGATGCTGGGATATGTGGTGGGGGAGTAATGAGGACCTGTCTTCCTGCATGCTGGGTCTTGTAGTGTCCCCGCTGTCGGGATGCTGGGATATGTTGCGGAGGAGTAATGAGGACCTGTCTTCCTGGCTGCTGACTGTTGAGTACTATAAATATGTGCAGCATATGCCTGCCTGTGCAATACAAACACTTCACGCTTCCCATATGCTGAGCCCCATCTGAGCTGCTGAGGCCTTAGAATAATGTATGCAGAGAATGTATGTTATTCCCCCCCCCCCCCCCCCCCCCAACACAGTTGTCTGCTTCTGCTGAGGATCTCTGCCTGCCTAGATTCCCAGCTCTGCCCACCTGCTACACCCGTTACCAGAGGCGCCTCCCCCTGCTGGATACTTCTATATCTCAGCAGGGCCGGCATCAGAATTATCTGGGCCCCATACTTGGCGAACCTACAAGGGCTCCCCTCACACCAAATAATCTAATAGGTAGATTGTGTGGGGGCGGAGCCGTGGTATGTTGGGCAGAGTCAAAGCAACTTGCCTGTCGCCCATAACTCCCTCCCCCCTGCATTGATGTGTGTTCATCAATCACGCAGCAGGGAAGAGGGAGATGACCACACAACTCCTGTTATGCTACGGAAGAATAATTGCCAGCAGAGGCTCCAGTGGCACTGCCCTGTTTGGCCCCATACTACTGTCCCTCTTCTACCTCCCTGATGGCTGCCCTGTATCTCAGGTGCACAGAGCCCCTGAAGACCCATCTCTGCCCCCCTGCTGCACCCATCACCAGAGGCTCCTCCTCCTGCTGGATTCTTCTATCTCTCAGGGGATCTGGTGGTGAGATCTCTGTGCACCTGAGTTCCCAGCTCTGCCCACCTGCTGCACCCATCACCAGAGGCTCCTCCTCCTGCTGGATTATTCCATCTCTCAGGGGATCTGGTGGTGAGATCTCTGTGCACCTGAGTTCCCAGCTCTGCACACCTGCTGCACCCATCACCAGAGGCTCCTCCTCCTGCTGGATTATTCCATCTCTCAGGGGATCTGGTGGTGAGATCTCTGTGCACCTGAGTTCCCAGCTCTGCACACCTGCTGCACCCATTACCAGAGGCTCCTCCTCCTGCTGGATTATTCCATCTCTCAGGGGATCTGGTGGTGAGATCTCTGTGCACCTGAGTTCCCAGCTCTGCACACCTGCTGCACCCATCACCAGAGGCTCCTCCCCCTGCTGGATTCTCCTATCTCTCAGGGGCTCTGGTGGTGAGATCTCTGTGCGCCTGAGTTCCCAGCTCTGCACACCTGCTGCACCCATCACCAGAGGCTCCTCCCCCTGCTGGATTCTTCTATCTATCAGGGCTCTGGTGGTGAGATCTCTGTGGGCCTGAGTTCCCAGCTCTGCACACCTGCTGCACCCATCACCAGAGGCTCCTCCCCCTGCTGGATTCTTCTATCTATCAGGGCTCTGGTGGTGAGATCTCTGTGCACCTGAGTTCCCAGCTCTGCACACCTGCTGCACCCATCACCAGAGGCTCCTCCTCCTGCTGGATTATTCCATCTCTCAGGGGATCTGGTGGTGAGATCTCTGTGCACCTGAGTTCCCAGCTCTGCACACCTGCTGCACCCATTACCAGAGGCTCCTCCTCCTGCTGGATTATTCCATCTCTCAGGGGATCTGGTGGTGAGATCTCTGTGCACCTGAGTTCCCAGCTCTGCACCCCTGCTGCACCCATCACCAGAGGCTCCTCCTCCTGCTGGATTATTCCATCTCTCAGGGGATCTGGTGGTGAGATCTCTGTGTACCTGAGTTCCCAGCTCTGCACACCTGCTGCACCCATCACCAGAGGCTCCTCCCCCTGCTGGATTCTCCTATCTCTCAGGGGCTCTGGTGGTGAGATCCCTGTGCGCCTGAGTTCCCAGCTCTGCACACCTGCTGCACCCATCACCAGAGGCTCCTCCCCCTGCTGGATTCTCCTATCTCTCAGGGGCTCTGGTGGTGAGATCTCTGTGCGCCTGAGTTCCCAGCTCTGCACACCTGCTGCACCCATCACCAGAGGCTCCTCCCCCTGCTGGATTCTTCTATCTCTCAGGGGCTCTGGTGGTGAGATCTCTGTGCGCCTGAGTTCCCAGCTCTGCACACCTGCTGCACCCATCACCAGAGGCTCCTCCCCCTGCTGGATTCTTCTATCTCTCAGGGGCTCTGGTGGTGAGATCTCTGTGCGCCTGAGTTCCCAGCTCTGCACACCTGCTGCACCCATCACCAGAGGCTCCTCCCCCTGCTGGATTCTTCTATCTATCAGGGCTCTGGTGGTGAGATCTCTGTGCACCTGAGTTCCCAGCTCTGCACTCCTGTTGCACCCATTTCCAGAGGCTCCTCCCCCTGCTGGATTATTCTATCTCTCAGCGGCTCTGGTGGTGAGATCTCTGTGCGCCTGAGTTCCCAGCTCTGCCCACCTGCTGCACCCATTACTAGAGGCTCCTCCTCCTGCTGGATTATTCTATCTCTCAGGGGCTCTGGTGGTGAGATCTCTGTGCGCCTGAGTTCCCAGCTCTGCACACCTGCTGCACCCATTACCAGAGGCTCCTCCCCTTGCTGGATTATTCTATCTCTCAGGGGCTCTGGTTGTGAGATCTCTGTGCGCCTGAGTTCCCAGCTCTGCACACCTGCTGCACCCATTACCAGAGGCTCCTCCCCTTGCTGGATTATTCTATCTCTCAGGGGCTCTGGTTGTGAGATCTCTGTGCACCTGAGTTCCCAGCTCTGCCCACCTGCTGCACCCATTACCAGAGACTCCTCCCACTGCTGGATTATTCTATCTCTCAGGGGCTCTGGTTGTGAGATCTCTGTGCGCCTGAGTTCCCAGCTCTGCACACCTGCTGCACCCATTACCAGAGGCTCCTCCTCCTGCTGGATTATTCTATCTCTCAGGGGCTCTGGTGGTGAGATCTCTGTGCACCTGAGTTCCCAGCTCTGCCCACCTGCTGCACCCATTGCCAGAGGCTCCTCCCCCTGCTGGATTATTCTATCTCTCAGGGGCTCTGGTGGTGAGATCTCTGTGCACCTGAGTTCCCAGCTCTGCACACCTGCTGCACCCATTACCAGAGGCTCCTCCTCCTGCTGGATTCTTCTATCTCTCAGGGGCTCTGGTGGTGAGATCTATGTGCACCTGAGTTCCCAGCTCTGCACACCTGCTCTCATTACCAGAGGCTCCTCCCCTTGCTGGATTCTCCTATCTCTCAGAGACTGTGGTGGCGAGATCTCTGTGCACCTGAGTTCCCAGCTCTGCACACCTGCTGCATCCATCACCAGAGACTCCCCTCCTCCTTTTAGTTTCAGTCTGTTACCTGCTTGTGCCTATTGATGTCTCATCCCTCTCGGCTACCATCTACACGCCATCCATTCGTCCATCTTTCACTGTCCCTCCTCCCCTCTCCCCCATCTCTCTCTCTCTCTCCCCTCTTCCACCGATCAAATCATTAGCAGGCTGCGTGTGCTGCCAGCAGGCAGGGATGAGACCCATAAGAAGCTATAGATTACATCTCCTGGATGGTGTTGCAGCCGATGAGTTGTGTCGTGATGATTAAGCACATATCAGACGGGACTCTATTGATTGTGTGTATTGAGTTTTCCAGGCCTCTCTGGGATACAGGAGAGGGGGAGGTGCTGTGGCCTGATGAGCCCACTGGGGGGCGCTGCTCCTGGCTGTGTCTCTCTGGGATACAGGAAAGGGGATGGTGCTGTGGCCTGATGAGCCCACTGGGGGTCGCTGCTCCTGGCTGTGCTTTTCTGGGATACAGGAGAGGGGAAGGTGCTGTGGCCTGATGAGCCCACTGGGGGACGCTGCTCCTAGCTGTGCCTCTCTTGGATACAGGAGAGGGGAAGGTGCTGTGGCCTGATGAGCCCACTGGGGGCGCTGCTCCTGGCTGTGTCTCTCTGGGATACAGGAAAGGGGATGGTGCTGTGGCCTGATGAGCCCACTGGGGGGCGCTGCTCCTAGCTGTGCCTCTCTTGGATACAGGAGAGGGGGAGGTGCTGTGGCCTGATGAGCCCACTGGGGGGCGCTGCTCCTAGCTGTGCCTCTCTTGGATACAGGAGAGGGGGAGGTGCTGTGGCCTGCTGAGCCCACTGGGGGGTGCTGCTCCTAGCTGTGCCTCTCTTGGATACAGGAGAGGGGAAGGTGCTGTGGCCTGATGAGCCCACTGGGGGGTGCTGCTCCTAGCTGTGCCTCTCTTGGATACAGGAGAGGGAAAGGTGCTGTGGCCTGATGAGCCCACTGGGGGTGCTGCTCCTAGCTGTGCCTCTCTGGGATACAGGAGAGGGGGAGGTGCTGTGGCCTGATGAGCCCACTAGGGGGCGCTGCTCCTGGCTATGCTTCTCTGGGATACAGGAGAGGGGGAGGTGCTGTGGCCTGATGAGCCCACTGGGGGGCGCTGCTCCTAGCTGTGCCTCTCTTGGATACAGGAGAGGGGGAGGTGCTGTGGCCTGATGAGCCCACTAGGGGGCGCTGCTCCTGGCTGTGCTTCTCTGGGATACAGGAGAGGGGAAGGTGCTGTGGCCTGATGAGCCCACTGGGGGGCGCTGCTCCTAGCTGTGCCGCTCTTGGATACAGGAGAGGGGGAGGTGCTGTGGCCTGATGAGCCCACTAGGGGGCGCTGCTCCTGGCTATGCTTCTCTGGGATACAGGAGAGGGGGAGGTGCTGTGGCCTGATGAGCCCACTGAGGGGGGGCGCTGCTCCTAGCTGTGCCTCTCTTGGATACAGGAGAGGGGGGGGGGGTGCTGTGGCCTGATGAGCCCACTAGGGGGCGCTGCTCCTGGCTGTGCTTCTCTGGGATACAGGAGAGGGGAAGGTGCTGTGGCCTGATGAGCCCACTGGGGGTCGCTGCTCCTGGCTGTGCCTTTCTGGGATACAGGAGAGGGGAAGGTGCTGTGGCCTGATGAGCCCACTGGGGGGCGCTGCTCCTAGCTGTGTCTCTCTGGGATACAGTAGAGGGGGAGGTGCTGTGGCCTGATGAGCCCACTGGGGGGCGCTGCTCCTAGCTGTGTCTCTCTGGGATACAGTAGAGGGGGAGGTGCTGTGGCCTGATGAGCCCACTGGGGGGCGCCGCTCCTGGCTTGCCTCTCCGGGATACAGGAGAGGGGGAGGTGCTGTGGCCTGATGAGCCCACTGGGGGGCGCCGCTCCTGGCTGTGCCTCCCTTGGATACAGGAGAGGGGGGGCATTGTAGCGTGCAAGGATGAGGTCACGAGTAGCGGACTACTCAAATTTGTGATTAAAATGAGGCTTAATTGCCTCAGCTGTGCGGCTGGGAGAGAGGGGGTTACTTACCTATAGGTCTGCTGTCTTCTATGCGTTCCAAACATCTTGCATGCAGCCTATTAGACGTGTTGCAAGACTCACCGCACTTCCTCCTTCAAGCCGGAAAGAATTGTGCGGTAGTGAGTCTTGCAACGCAATCAGTGGGACGCGTGCAAGACGTTTGGAACACATAGAAGACAGCGGACTTATTGGTAAGTAACCCCCTCTCTCCCAGCTGCACAGCTGAGGCAATTAAGCCTCATTTTAATCACAAATTTGAGTAGTTCACTACTCGGGAGCTCATCCTTGGTGGCCTGATGATTTAGCTGTAGCGGATGGATTGCATGTGGCTGTGGTTAGTGTGGCCACATGTATCGCTGTCTCTTCAGGACTTTCTCAAGAGGTGAGACAGTCTTCTCCCTCATTGGTTCAGGTAGTCCTTAACCACATGAATATTTATTTACAGCATCAACCCTATAGAGGAACCACACCAAAATAAGTAATGTAGCAAAAGTTTTCAGTTTGTGGACGTGCATTTTCTGCAAAAGTTGAACCACCATAGACTTCAATGGGCAGGCAACTTTTAAAACCTATAGGGACTGTTTATGGCCACCAAAGTGATGGGAAAGTTGTTTCAATGAGCCCAACACTTGGACTGTGGCATGCCAGAGGCTGGTTTCCAGCCCCTTTCGTCAGGCTGAGGTAGTTAAGTGACCAAAAAAAAAAATCACTGACTCTGAACTGAGGCTTATACAGGGGGCAGTAGTGGATACTAGATGCCAGTAGTGGTGGTGAAGGATTATTGGGTTATGGTCGGTGCACTTCTAGGACCAGCAGACCTGTCTCCAACAGCTAACGTGTGCACTGGACACAGAATTGCAATATAACAATAGCAAGAAAAAGAAAAACTGCCCGTAGTGCTACAGTAGTTCACCCTTCTGACTGCATCTGTCTGCAACCGGTAAAGTGCACTGTGTGGACACAGTGAACAACAATATCACAAGATCAAAACACAGCTTTTAGAAGGGCTCTTGGGTGAATTGGTACTGTAGCAGCAAGAAACTCCACCAGGGACACAGAACACAGGCCTAACTAATGCTTTCCCTAATAGCAGCAGCACAGCTCTGTCCCTAGACGCAAACGAGCGTTCGCTGGGAACTATTCATCGGATGAACAGTTTGGGCCATCTGTAACCACCCTGAGTCATGGTATTTCTGCCAGTAAGGGGGTGAGCGATGGAATAGTCGTATAATTGCATTACAACTACTACAGTTCACACAGAGAATTGTAATTGTTGTAAATTATGTTTGGCTAAAGGTACTTAGTGCTTTATAAGAGTTGCCCAGTAGAGTGACAGAATGACCTGGTACAGCATCAGAGCTGCTTACTGGAGGAATACAGTGGCATTTCAGTTGGGGTAGAGTTGCGACGAAGTTGGTGGGGTAGAGTGACGCAGTTGGCGGGGTAGAGTGGCAGAGTTGGCCAGGTACAGTGACGTAGTTGAAAGAGAAAACTGGAGGAGCGCTCCGTAGTGTGAGGTAGAGTGATGATGGAGTTGGCAGGGTACAGTTGTGGTGAAGTTGGCAGGGTAGAGTGACGCAGTTGGCAGGTTAGAATGGCGACGTAGTTGGCAGGGTAGAGTTGCGGAATAGAGTAATGGTAGAGTGGCGTCAGAGTTGGCAGGGTAGAGTGGTGTAGTTGGCGGGGTAGAGTGGCGGTGGAGTTGGCCGGGTAGAGTGGTGTAGTTGGCGGGGTAGAGTGGCGGCGGAGTTGGCCGGGTAGAGTGGTGTAGTTGGCGGGGTAGAGTGGCGGTGGAGTTGGCCGGGTAGAGTGGTGTAGTTGACGGGGTAGAGTGGCGGCGGAGTTGGCCGGGTAGAGTGGTGTAGTTGGCTGGGGAAGAGTGGCAGCGGAGTTGGCCGGGTAGAGTGGTGTAGTTGGCGGGGTAGAGTGGCGGCGGAGTTGGCCGGGTAGAATGGCGGCGGAGTTGGCTGGGTAGAGTGGTGTAGTTGGCGGGGTAGAGTGGCGGCGGAGTTGGCCGGGTAGAGTGGTGTAGTTGGCGGGGTAGAGTGGCGGCGGAGTTGGCCGGGTAGAGTGGCAGCGGAGTTGGCCGGGTAGAGTGGTGTAGTTGGCGGGGTAGAGTGGCGGCGGAGTTGGCCGGGTAGAATGGCGGCGGAGTTGGCTGGGTAGAGTGGTGTAGTTGGCGGGGTAGAGTGGCAGCGGAGTTGGCCGGGTAGAGTGGTGTAGTTGGCGGGGTAGAGTGGCGGCGGAGTTGGCCGGGTAGAGTGGCAGCGGAGTTGGCTGGGTAGAGTGGTGTAGTTGGCGGGGTAGAGTGGCGGCGGAGTTGGCCGGGTAGAGTGGTGTAGTTGGCGGGGTAGAGTGGCGGCGGAGTTGGCCGGGTAGAGTGGCAGCGGAGTTGGCCGGGTAGAGTGGTGTAGTTGGCGGGGTAGAGTGGCGGCGGAGTTGGCCGGGTAGAATGGCGGCGGAGTTGGCTGGGTAGAGTGGTGTAGTTGGCGGGGTAGAGTGGCAGCGGAGTTGGCCGGGTAGAGTGGTGTAGTTGGCGGGGTAGAGTGGCGGCGGAGTTGGCCGGGTAGAATGGCGGCGGAGTTGGCTGGGTAGAGTGGTGTAGTTGGCGGGGTAGAGTGGCGGCGGAGTTGGCCGGGTAGAGTGGTGTAGTTGGCGGGGTAGAGTGGCGGCGGAGTTGACCGGGTAGAATGGCGGCGGAGTTGGCTGGGTAGAGTGGTATAGTTGGCGAGGTAGAGTGGCGGCGGAGTTGGCCGGGTAGAGTGGCAGCGGAGTTGGCGGGGTAGAGTGGCGGCGGAGTTGACCGGGTAGAATGGCGGCGGAGTTGGCTGGGTAGAGTGGTATAGTTGGCGAGGTAGAGTGGCGGCGGAGTTGGCCGGGTAGAGTGGCAGCGGAGTTGGCTGGGTAGAGTGGTGTAGTTGGCCGGGTAGAATGGCGGCGGAGTTGGCTGGGTAGAGTGGTGTAGTTGGCGGGGTAGAGTGGCGGCGGAGTTGGCCGGGTAGAGTGGTGTAGTTGGCGGGGTAGAGTGGCGGCGGAGTTGACCGGGTAGAATGGCGGCGGAGTTGGCTGGGTAGAGTGGTATAGTTGGCGGGGTAGAGTGGCGGCGGAGTTGGCCGGGTAGAGTGGTGTAGTTGGCGAGGTAGAGTGGCGGCGGAGTTGGCCGGGTAGAGTGGCAGCGGAGTTGGCTGGGTAGAGTGGTGTAGTTGGCCGGGTAGAATGGCGGCGGAGTTGGCTGGGTAGAGTGGCGGCGGAGTTGGCCGGGTAGAGTGGTGTAGTTGGCGGGGTAGAGTGGTGGCGAAGTTGGCGGGGTACAGTGACTTATTTGGTGGAGTAGAGTGGCAGAGTTGGCCGGATGGAGTGTCAGTTGGCCTAGTACAATGCCCATAGTAATGCTGCCCAAATGCCCAATCCCGATTTCATCTAAATTTGGGGTTCCGCAGGCAAATACTGAATTTCGTGTTCTGATTTTCGTGTTACAAAAGGCATTTTCTGTTGAAGTCAATGATGGGGATTTTAGTGGTAGGTCTTGTAAAAGTATGACATTTTTAATAGCAAATAATAGTATTATTATTATTATCATTAATATTAATAGTGGTTAGTAGCCAAACCCCCGTACATGGTATCCTCACCTAATCTGACCACATGTTGAAATTTTCCACAATTATGAAAAAAAAGGGAAAAAAAAATTCTCGGGTCTGTACATCAAGAAATTGACAACCTACCCTGTATCATTCAATTTTTAGAAATTTTTCAATTTTTATTTTATTTTTAAACAGGAAATTCAATCCGATTTCTCAAACGAATTCCCCCCCCCCTCCCCCCTCCATTTTAAGCCTCTTTAACCCCTTGTCCCCCATGCAGGCTGGCGTAACCAGACATGCCCGTTTCTAGGGCCGTGCAGCCGCTCTGAGCGCTATTGTGGGGGGGCTGTAATGGAGAGGGGAGCTGCAGCCGCGGGGAGGGCAGCCCGGCCTCTCCCTCCCTCTCCCCGGGCCACCCTCCGTGCTCCCCCCTCCAGACTGCAGAGTTAGCGCAGGGAAGCGCTCACTGTAAATAGTAACTCACCTCCCAGGTTCCAATCGCCGATCACTCACTCGCCGCCGGTCTCCTGCATAGACGCTGATACACATGCTGCTTCCTGTTAAACAGCAGGAGACCGGTAGCGAGTGAGTGATCGGCGATTGGAACCAGGGAGGTGAGTAGCTATTTACAGCTCTTCCCTGCGCTAACTCTGCAGTCTGGAGGGGGAGCATGAAGGGCGGCCCGGGGAGAGGAAGGGAGGGAGAGGTCGGGCTGCCCTCACTGCGGCTCCCCTCCTCCATTATGGGGGGGGGGGGGGAGGTGTACCTACCCACCTAACCAACCTATACTGGGAGCACCTACCTAATCTAACCTATACTGGGGGGCACCTACCTACATACCTAACCTATACTGGGGGGAAGCTTCCTAATCTAACCTATACTGGGGGGCACCTACCTAATCTAACTTATACGGGGGCGCCTGCCTATCTAACCTATACTGGGGACAACTATACTGGGGCACCTATACCTGGCTACCTATACTGGGGGGACCTATAGCTGGCTACCTATACTGGTGTACCTATTCCTGGCTACCTATACTGGGGGGACCTATACTGAGTACATCTAGACCTGGCTAACCTATACTGCGGACACCTAAACCTGGCTTTGCGGGGGGGGCGAAATTTTTACACCCTCGCCCTGGGTGCATTTTAGCCAAGAAACTGCCCTGTAACCAGAATGCGGAGCCCCAGCCGTGTGGTGCTTTGCACTCTGAGCTATACCAGCCTGCATGGTATGGGGGGAGGGGGGCAGCAAGCCCCCCCCCCCCTCCCCCAGAGCCCTTGTCCAATACATAGACAAGGGGCTCTTCCCCACCTGGGGTTGTTGACGTTTTGGAAGGGGTTTATGGTGGCATCTGGGAGTCTCCTTTAACATGCTGAGCCCCAGATGCCCACCCCTCTCCCAGGAGAAATATATAGGGGTACTGATGTACATCTTACCCATTTCCACAAAGATATAATAAAGAGATAAACACACAACCACGAATAAAGTCATTTTATTGTTCTAAATTGAACATGTATACTTACCCATGGATAATCCCACGCCAGGATCTTGGGGGAGTGACCCCACGCCAGGATCTTGGGGGAGTGGCCCCACGCCAGGATCTTGGGGGAGTGGCCCCACGCCAGGATCTTGGGGGAGTGGCCCCACGCCAGGATCTTGGGGGAGTGACCCCACGCCAGGATCCTGGGAGTGACCCCACGCCAGGACCTTGGGGGAGTGACCCCCACGCTAGGACCTTGGGGGAGTGACCCCCACGCCAGGATCCTGGGGGAGTGACCCCCACGCCAGGATCCTGGGGGAGTGACCCCCACGCCAGGATCCTGGGGGAGTGACCCCCACGCCAGGATCCTGGGGGAGTGACCCCCACGCCAGGATCCTGGGGGAGTGACCCCCACGCCAGGATCTTGGGGGAGTGACCCCCACGCCAGGATCTTGGGGGAGTGACCCCCACGCCAGGATCTTGGGGGAGTGACCCCCACGCCAGGATCTTGGGGGAGTGACCCCACGCCAGGATCTTGGGGGAGTGACCCCACGCCAGGATCTTGGGGGAGTGACCCCACGCCAGGATCTTCTAAGCACCGATCCCGATTAACTCCCATCGCTGAATGGCCATAGACAGCCTGTGCATCTGTATTGCTGTCAGCAAACAGTAACACCAACAAGATGGACACCGGGGAATCCCTTGTGCCCAGGGGACAAGTTAGACGGGTAGCCTTGGTCCCCTGGAACCCCCATCCATGTGGATTGGACACATTTGCAGTGGCGTCTCGCCGGTAATGGGCGAGTGACGGCACATGACGGCATGTACAGGGGCTTTGCTGTTACCGCAGAAGTTGGCACTATCAACTTCAATGAAAACTGGCTCTATTGCCCCCACTGGAGTCACCGGATTTATGAAACTGGCATTATTGTTGTCACACGCCCCTTGGTGGCCGGACTGCACTATGCCTTCCAATCGGTTTCAGCACACAGACCATCCAATCTCGTGGATGCACTTCGATGAGCTTAAACCGTTGGAATTTTGGCAGCAGACAGACCAGAAGGAGGCGTGCGAACTATAAAACCAAAATACCAGGCTGCCACCATCTCTGTTTAAATGGGACAGAGAAGCCCACTCTGGCTGACTCTAAGACCTGCAGGTAAAAAAACTGTTAAAAAAAACACACTATTCTGGCTAATAACAACACTTCTCGGTAGCGAATCTTCGGGAAGCTAGGATTCGTTCTGTGTTTCTGAATGGTAGGTGTAGCTGAGCAAATGAATGACTTTAGAGTCGTTTATTAATAAATGCAATATAAATAATATATACAGAAAAACATTAAAAGTAACAATTAGACAATGATAAGCCAGTGTAAAAACAAAAAGGGAAGAAAATAAGCGAATACTTCAGTCAGGTGAAAATGTCCCTTTGGGAAGTCTGAGCACATAGGAAAGTCCTTTGTTTCTGTTCAGGAAAATGGCCGCCAGCCACATGGTCCTCTGGCTGGCCTGATCAGGTGACGTTACACAAGGGAGGACTGCCCCTCCCTGTATGCATCCTGGTTTTATGGAAGCTAGTTTTGGGGTGGGACAAAGCCGGCCCCCTCCATTTTACAAACCAATCACAGTACATTTCCTTGAAGAGAGATTTTAGATTTACCTGTAAAACGCTGTACTGTAATTCAACAACGGGAAATGCCATATTTGTGTGGATGACAGATTCAAATTCTTCAGAATATGACAATTCCTATGACCTCAGACTTGACTACTATATTATGTTTAGTTCCTGAGAGGTTTAATACTTTGTCGTGGCTTATCACTGGTCCCCCAATACTGGTATCAAAATGCCCATCAAGACACCACAAATCAAATGATATAACTCCCATAACTGTCTTGGGCACGGTATTCCTTAAGCCCAAACTACAAGATACGATTCTTTATACGATTCAATTACGATTCTATTTACGATCCGATTAAATCAGACATGTCCGATCGGGATTCGATTCAATTCGATTTGCCATTGTTTTGCAATGGCAAGGCGAATTGAATTGAATCGAATCCCGATCGGACATGTCTGATTTGATCGGATCGTAAATAGAATTGTAATCAAATCGTACAAAGAATCGTATAGTGTAGATTGGGCTTAAGAAACGCAAAGTGGCAGTCTGCTAGGACCTAAACATCCAATTTCAATCTGGCCTGTTAATGACAATCGGTGCAGAAAACCGATTGTGTTTCTTTTCTCACAGCTCTTCAGTGACAATTGTCCTCACTGGATTCACTGGATTTATGAAACTGGCACTATTGTCCCCACTGGTGTCACCGGATTTATGAAACTGGTGCTATTGTCCCCACTGGTGTCATTGGGTCACTATACACTGCTGCCATCATTCCCAATACGTGGATGCAAAAATTATTCTAACTCCACGCACGTTCTCCTCTGAACATTGAGTGCAGCAGCTGAGGATAGTGATTGGTTGGATTCTGAGCTGCATAAAATAAGCTGACATTCGGCATTGGCTTGCAGGGATCAGCATCTCGTTAAGCATTTGTGGTTACTGCGGGGTTAGCGGAGGGGCACTCCGGCATGAATGATGATTGTGTAGAAAGAGGGGGATATTTGCAGAGAACACCCCACCCGTTTGCCTCTACTGCTGGCATCGTGTCTGTTATTAGATACCCGCCCACCCTTCCCTTAGCTCGTTCATCAGACGCCGGCTTCACGGCGGGGTTAAACCAACAAATTAGCATCAAGGTGAGGAGCTCATCTGTGGCATTCAGTTTCCTCTCTGATGCAATAACCTGAACGCTTGTTAGATTTCTGACCTACTGTGAGGCGCCATCTGCCGAAACAGTGCTGGAGAGATCTGCTCATGCATCACCTGCCAGCGGCTGACAGCCTGGCTCCACGGCACTTGCCTATCACCAACGACACATCAGCAATGCAGGCGTACAGGTGCCAGCCCACCACTTCTTCTCATCCACCTCATCCCATGCGTCACCTGCCACTGGCTGACAGCCCTACTCGCCCATCACCAGCAACACTCCACCGCACTCCCCTATCACCGGTGAGACTCCACTGCCCTCCCCCATCACTGGCAAGACTCCACTGCCCTCCCCATCACTGGCAAGACTCCACTGCCCTCCCTCCATCACCGGTGAGACTCCACTGCACTCCCTCCATCACCGGTGAGACTCCACTGCACTCCCTCCATCACCGGTGAGACTCCACTGCACTCCCTCCATCACCGGCGAGACGCCACTGCACTCGCCCATCACCCGCGAGACGCCACTGCACTCGCCCATCACCCGCGAGACGCCACTGCACTCGCCCATCACCCGCGAGACGCCACTGCACTCGCTCATCACCGTCCGCCCTTGCCCCAGCTCGTTCATCAGACGCCGGCGGCACAGCAGGGTTAAACCAACAAAACCAACAAATTAGCATCAAGGTGAGGAGCCCATCATCGGCAAGACTCCACTACACTCGCCCATCACCTGCGAGACTCCACTGCACTCGCCCATCACCGGCGAGACTCCACTGCACTCGCCCATCACCGGCGAGACTCCACTGCACTCGCCCATCACCGGCGAGACTCCACTGCACTCGCCCATCACCGGCGAGACTCCACTGCACTCGCCCATCACCGGCGAGACTCCACTGCACTCCGCCCATCACCGGCGAGACTCCACTGCACTCCGCCCATCACCGGCGAGACTCCACTGCACTCCGCCCATCACCGGCGAGACTCCACTGCACTCCGCCCATCACCGGCGAGACTCCACTGCACTCGCCCATCACCGGCGAGACTCCACTGCACTCGCCCATCACCGGCGAGACTCCACTGCACTCGCCCATCACCGGCGAGACTCCACTGCACTCGCCCATCACCGGCGAGACTCCACTGCACTCGCCCATCACCGGCGAGACTCCACTGCACTCGCCCATCACCGGCGAGACGCCACTGCACTCGCCCATCACCCGCGAGACGCCACTGCACTCGCCCATCACCCGCGAGACGCCACTGCACTCGCCCATCACCCGCGAGACGCCACTGCACTCGCTCATCACCGTCCGCCCTTGCCCCAGCTCGTTCATCAGACGCCGGCGGCACAGCAGGGTTAAACCAACAAAACCAACAAATTAGCATCAAGGTGAGGAGCCCATCATCGGCAAGACTCCACTACACTCGCCCATCACCTGCGAGACTCCACTGCACTCGCCCATCACCGGCGAGACTCCACTGCACTCGCCCATCACCGGCGAGACTCCACTGCACTCGCCCATCACCGGCGAGACTCCACTGCACTCGCCCATCACCGGCGAGACTCCACTGCACTCGCCCATCACCGGCGAGACTCCACTGCACTCCGCCCATCACCGGCGAGACTCCACTGCACTCCGCCCATCACCGGCGAGACTCCACTGCACTCGCCCATCACCGGCGAGACTCCACTGCACTCGCCCATCACCGGCGAGACTCCACTGCACTCGCCCATCACCGGCGAGACTCCACTGCACTCGCCCATCACCGGCGAGACTCCACTGCACTCGCCCATCACCGGCGAGACTCCACTGCACTCGCCCATCACCGGCGAGACTCCACTGCACTCGCCCATCACCGGCGAGACTCCACTGCACTCGCCCATCACCGGCGAGACTCCACTGCACTCGCCCATCACCGGTGAGACGCCACTGCACTCGCCCATCACCCGCGAGACGCCACTGCACTCGCCCATCACCCGCGAGACGCCACTGCACTCGCTCATCACCGTCCGCCCTTGCCCCAGCTCGTTCATCAGACGCCGGCGGCACAGCAGGGTTAAACCAACAAAACCAACAAATTAGCATCAAGGTGAGGAGCCCATCATCGGCAAGACTCCACTACACTCGCCCATCACCTGCGAGACTCCACTGCACTCGCCCATCACCGGCGAGACTCCACTGCACTCGCCCATCACCGGCGAGACTCCACTGCACTCGCCCATCACCGGCGAGACTCCACTGCACTCGCCCATCACCGGCGAGACTCCACTGCACTCGCCCATCACCGGCGAGACTCCACTGCACTCGCCCATCACCGGCGAGACTCCACTGCACTCGCCCATCACCGGCGAGACTCCACTGCACTCCGCCCATCACCGGCGAGACTCCACTGCACTCCGCCCATCACCGGCGAGACTCCACTGCACTCCGCCCATCACCGGCGAGACTCCACTGCACTCGCCCATCACCGGCGAGACTCCACTGCACTCGCCCATCACCGGCGAGACTCCACTGCACTCGCCCATCACCGGCGAGACTCCACTGCACTCGCCCATCACCGGCGAGACTCCACTGCACTCGCCCATCACCGGCGAGACTCCACTGCACTCGCCCATCACCGGCGAGACTCCACTGCACTCGCCCATCACCGGCGAGACTCCACTGCACTCGCCCATCACCGGCGAGACTCCACTGCACTCGCCCATCACCGGCGAGACTCCACTGCACTCGCCCATCACCGGCGAGACTCCACTGCACTCCGCCCATCACCGGCGAGACTCCACTGCACTCCGCCCATCACCGGCGAGACTCCACTGCACTCCGCCCATCACCGGCGAGACTCCACTGCACTCCGCCCATCACCGGCGAGACTCCACTGCACTCCGCCCATCACCGGCGAGACTCCACTGCACTCCCCCAGTATATCGGTACATATGCTGGATCTCTCTCTGATGGGTTCCTACGCTGGATCTCTCTCTGATGGGTTCCTACGCTGGATCTCTCTCTGATGGGTTCCTACGCTGGATCTCTCTCTGATGGGTTCCTACGCTGGATCTCTCTCTGATGGGTTCCTACGCTGGATCTCTCTCTGATGGGTTCCTACGCTGGATCTCTCTCTGATGGGTTCATACGCTGGATCTCTATGTGATCGGAATAGCAATTGATTGCTATTATACATGGCAAATTCTGTATTGACAGATTCTAACAGAAATCGATTGAGAATTGATCACATCCAAGCCTTGTGAAATGCTATCGGCCATTGATGTGGATGTACACACGTTAGATACTGTCCACCCTTGATGAGTACTCTAGTACCTGTAGTATTGTGCAATGCCAGAGCGCTCCATTGGCTCACAGTGCTGCCCTCCCCCTGACAGACTGATAGTAAACTGTGCAAGCATTTCATTGGCCAATATGAAGAAGGATTTATAATGCATGGAATGATTTTTCTTGAGCGTATGACTGAGAAGAGTTTGGCTCAGATTTTGGTGTTTCTGGTTTGTACAATGCAGCAGAGCTGAGCTACCCAGTCACCTGGCTGTGCAGAGATGGAGATGAGATGCTGGTTGTGTTGAGCGCATGACTGAGATTGGAGTTTGGCCTGGAGTTTGTTTCTGGTTTGTAGTATACAGTAGAGTGAGACAGTAGACAGTCGCCTTGCAGTTCAGAGATGTAGATGAGATGGTGGTTGTGTTGAGCGTATGATTGTATGAGAAGAGTTTGGCTCAGATTTTGGTGTTTATGGTTTGCAGTATACGGCAGAGCCAGCCAGTCGCCGTGCAGTGCAGAGATGTAGATGAGATACTGGTTGTGTTGAGTGTATGACTGTATAAAATGAGTTTGGCTCAGATTTTGGGGTTTCTGGTTTGTAGAATGCAGTAGAGCTAGCCAGTCGCCTGGCTGTGGAGAGCTAGATATGAGATGCTGGTTGTGTTGCGTATATGACTGTATGAGATTAGAGTGTGGCTCAGATTTTGTTGTTTCTGGTTTGTCTAATGTCTCACTCTACCGTATACTACAGTCGCCGTGCAGAGATGGAGATGAGATGCTGGTTTTGTTGAGCGTATGACTGTATGAGATTGGAGTTTGGCTCTGATTTTGGAGTTTCTGGTTTGTAGAATGCAGTAGAGCTAGCCAGTCGCCTGACTATGGAGAGATGGAGAGGAGATGCCATTTGTGTTGCGTATATGACTGTATGAGATTAGAGTTTGGCTCAGATTTTGTTGTTTCTGGTTTGTCTAATGTCTCACTCTACTGTATACTACAGTCGCTGTGCAGAGATGGAGATGAGATGCTAGTTTCTTTGGGTTCTCTCTTTTCCTTATATAAGTGTGTTAGTAATCTATCAGTGTGTAATCTGCTGCCCGGACTCTCATTCTGTCATCCGCCTTAGATCTGTCCTATTTCTTAGACGGGGCCATCTGCTCGCTCTTCAGCTTCCTCCACCCTGGGAATCGCAGTGACTGGAGCACTAGCACCGCCATCTTGTCTCCTCTTCAGTCCCGCAGCAGCTGCACCTGTGATCACCACTATACTCGCGGTAATCAGAGGGACTCCTCCATCTGCCACCATCCCTGATTATCTGCCATGAGTTTTCCTTCTCCATCGTGAGCATTGTGCTCCTTCTAGCATCCTCCTCCAGTCATAAATATGGCTTCCATCCCAGCCACAGGCATATCAGGGAGCCATACTACACCCTCCAGCCACAGGCATATCAGGGAGCCATACTACACCCTCCAGCCACAGGCATATCAGAGAGCCATACTACACCCTCCAGCCACAGGCATATCAGGGGGCCCATTCTACACCCTCCAGCCACAGGCATATCAGGGGGCCCACACTACACCCTCCAGCCACAGGCATATCAGGGGGCCCATACTACACCCTCCAGCCACAGGCATATCAGGGGGCCATACTACACCCTCCAGCCGCTGGCATATCAGGGGGCCCATTCTACACCCTCCAACCACAGGCATATCAGGGGGCACAAACTACACCCTCCAGCCACAGGCATATCAGGGGGCCCATACTACACCCTCCAGCCACAAGCATATCAGGGGGCTGATACTACACCCTCCAGCCAAAGGCATATCAGGGGGCCCATACTACACCCTCCAGCCACAGGCATATCAGGGGGCCCATACTACACCTTCCAGCTACAGGCATATCAGGGGGCCACACTACACCCTCCAGCCACAGGCATATCAGGGGGCCACACTACACCCTCCAGCCACAGGCATATCAGGGGGCCATACTACACCCTCCAACCACAGGCATATCAAGGGGCCATACTACACCCTCCAGCCACAGGCATATCAGGGGGCCCATACTACACCCTCCAGCCACAAGCATATCAGGGGGCTGATACTACACCCTCCAGCCACAGGCATATCAGGGGGCCATACTACACCCTCCAGCCACAGGCATATCAGGGGGCCCATACTACACCCTCCAGCCACAGGCATATCAGGGGGCCCATACTACACCTTCCAGCCACAGGCATATCAGGGGGCCATACTACACCCTCCAGCCACAGGCATATCAGGGGGCCCACACTATACCCTCCAGCCACAGGCATATCAGGGGGCCACACTACACCCTCCAGCCACAGGCATATCAGGGGGCCACACTACACCCTCCAGCCACAGGCATATCAGGGGGCCATACTACACCCTCCAACCACAGGCATATCAAGGGGCCATACTACACCCTCCAACCACAGGCATATCAGGGGGCCCACACTACACCCTCCAGCCACAGGCATATCAGGGGGCTATACTACACCCTCCAGCCACAGGCATATCAGGGGGCCCATACTACACCCTCCAGCCACAGGCATATCAGGGGGCCCATACTACACCCTCCAGCCACAGGCATATCAGGGGGCCCATACTACACCCTCCAGCCACAGGCATATCAGGGGGCCCATACTACACCCTCCAGCCACAGGCATATCAGGGGGCCCACACTATACCCTCCAGCCACAGGCATATCAGGGGGCCACACTACACCCTCCAGCCACAGGCATATCAGGGGGCTGATGCTACACCCTCCAGCCACAGGCATATCAGGGGGCCATACTACACCCTCCAGCCACAGGCATATCAGGGGGCCCATACTACACCCTCCAGCCACAGGCATATCAGGGGGCCCATACTACACCCTCCAGCCACAGGCATATCAGGGGGCCCACACTATACCCTCCAGCCACAGGCATATCAGGGGGCCATGCTACACCCTCCAGCCACAGGCATATCAGGGAGCCACACTACACCCTCCAGCCACAGGCATATCAGGGGGCCCACACTACACCCTCCAGCCACAGGCATATCAGTGGGCCATACTACACCCTCCAGCCACTGGCATATCAGGGGGCCCATACTACACCCTCCAGCCACAGGCATATCAGGGGGCCCATACTACACCCTCCAGCCACAGACATATCAGGGGGCCCATACTACACCCTCCAGCCACAGGCATATCAGGGGGCCCATAATACACCCTCCAGCCACAGGCATATCAGGGGGCCATACTACACCCTCCAGCCACTGGCATATCAGGGGGCCATACTACACCCTCCAGCCACTGGCATATCAGGGGGCCCATTCTACACCCTCCAACCACAGGCATATCAGGGGGCACAAACTACACCCTCCAGCCACAGGCATATCAGGGGGCCACACCACACCCTCCAGCCACAGTCCTATCAGGGGGCCCTTTCTACACCCTCCAACCACAGGCATATCAGGGGGCCATACTACACCCTCCAGCCACAGGCCTATCAGGGGGCCATACTACACCCTCCAGCCACAGGCATATCAGGGGGCCATACTACACCCTCCAGCCACTGGCATATCAGGGGGCCCATTCTACACCCTCCAACCACAGGCATATCAGGGGGCCATACTACACCCTCCAGCCACAGGCATATCAGGGGGCCCATTCTACACCCTCCAGCCACAGGCATATCAGGGGATCCATACTACACCCTCCAGCCACAGGCATATCAGGGGGCCCATACTACACCCTCCAGCCACAGTCCTATCAGGGGGCCCATATTACACCCTCCAGCCACAGGCATATCAGGGGGGGCATACTACACCCTCCAGCCACAGGCATATCAGGGGGCCCATTCTTCACCCGCCAGCCACAGGCATATCAGGGGGCCCATACTACATCCTCCAGCTACAGGCATATCAGGGGGCCCATTCTACACCCTCCAGCCACAGGCATATCAGGGGGCCCATACTACACCCTCCAGCTACAGGCATATCAGGGGGCCCATACTACATCCTCCAGCTATAGGCATATCAGGGGGCCCATTCTACACCCTCCAGCCACAGGCATATCAGGGGGCCCATACTACACCCTCCAGCTACAGGCATATCAGGGGGCCCATACTATACCCTCCAGCCACAGTCCTATCAGGGGGCCCATACTACATCCTCCAGCTATAGGCATATCAGGGGGCCCATACTACACCCTCCAGCCCCAGGCATATCAGGGGGGGCATACTACACCCTCCAGCCACAGGCATATCAGGGGGGGCATACTACACCCTCCAGCCACAGGCATATCAGGGGGCCCATTCTACACCCTCCAGCCACAGGCATATCAGGGGGCCCATACTACACCCTCCATCCACAGATATATCAGGGGGCCCATACTACACCCTCCAGCCACAGGCCTATCAGGGGGCCATACTACACCCTCCAGCCACAGGCATATCAGGGGGCCCATACTACACCCTCCAGCAACAGGCATATCAGGGGGCCATACTATACCCTCCAGCCACAGGCATATCAGGGGGCCCATTCTACACCCTCCAGCCACAGGCCTATCAGGGGGCCCATACTTCACCCTCCAGCCACAGGCATATCAGGGGCCCATACTACACCCTCCAGCCACAGGCATATCAGGGGGCCCATACTACACCCTCCAGCCACTGGCATATCAGGGGCCCATACTACACCCTCCAGCCACAGGCATATCAGGGGGCCATACTACACCCTCCAGCCACAGGCATATCAGGGGGCCCATACTACACCCTCCAGCAACAGGCATATCAGGGGGCCATACTATACCCTCCAGCCACAGGCCTATCAGGGGGCCGATACTACACCCTCCAGCCACAGGCCTATCAGGGGGCCCATACTACACCCTCCAACCCCAGGCATATCAGGGGGCCCATTCTACACCCTTCAGCCACAGGCATATCAGGGGATCCATACTACACCCTCCAGCCACAGGCATATCAGGGGGCCGATACTACACCCTCCAGCCACAGGCCTATCAGGGGGCCATACTACACCCTCCAGCCACAGGCCTATCAGGGGGCCATACTACACCCTCCAGCCACAGGCATATCAGGGGGCCATACTACACCCTCCAGCCACAGGCCTATCAGGGGGCCATACTACACCCTCCAGCCACAGGCATATCAGGGGGCCATACTACACCCTCCAGCCACAGGCATACCAGGGGGCCATACTGCACCCTCCAGCCACAGGCATATCAGGGGGCCCATACTACATTCTCCAGCTACAGGCATATCAGGGGGCCCATACTACACCCTCCAGCCACAGGCCTATCAGGGGGCCCATTCTACACCCTTCAGCCACAGGCATATCAGGGGGCCATACTACACCCTCCAGCCACAGGCATATCAGGGGGGGCATACTACACCCTCCAGCCACAGGCATATCAGGGGGCCCATACTACACCCTCCAACCACAGGCATATCAGGGGCCCATACTACACCCTCCAGCCACAGGCCTATCAGGGGGCCCATACTACACCCTCCAGCCACAGGCCTATCAGGGGGCCCATTCTACACCCTTTAGCCACAGGCATATCAGGGGGCCATACTACACCCTCCAGCCACAGGCATATCAGGGGGCCCATACTACACCCTCCAACCACAGGCATATCAGGGGCCCATACTACACCCTCCAGCCACTGGCATATCAGGGGCCCATACTACACCCTCCAGCCACAAGCATATCAGGGGGCTGATACTACACCCTCCAGCCACAGGCATATCAGGGGGCCACACTACACCCTCCAGCCACAGGCATATCAGGGGGCCTATACTACACCCTCCAGCCACAGGCATATCAGGGGGCCCATACTACACCCTCCAGCCACAGGCATATCAGGGGGCCACACTACACCCTCCAGCCACAGGCATATCAGGGGGCCCATACTACACCCTCCAGCCACAGGCATATCAGGGGGCCCATACTACACCCTCCAACCACAGGCATATCAGGGGCCCATACTACACCCTCCAGCCACAGGCCTATCAGGGGGCCTATACTACACCCTCCAGCCACAGGCATATCAGGGGGCCCATACTACACCCTCCAGCCACAGGCATATCAGGGGGCCCACACTACACCCTCCAGCCACAGGCATATCAGGGGGCCACACTACACCCTCCAGCCACAGGCATATCAGGGGGCCCATACTACACCCTCCAACCACAGGCATATCAGGGGCCCATACTACACCCTCCAACCACAGGCATATCAGGGGCCCATACTACACCCTCCAGCCACAGGCCTATCAGGGGGGGCATACTACACCCTCCAGCCACAGGCATATCAGGGAGCCCATACTACACCCTCCAGCTACAGGCATATCAGGGGGCCCATACTACACCCTCCAGCTACAGGCATATCAGGGGGCCCACACTATACCCTCCAGCCACAGGCATATCAGGGGGCCCATACTACACCTTCCAGCCACAGGCATATCAGGGGGCCCACACTACACCCTCCAGCCACAGGCATATCAGGGGGACATACTACACCCTCCAGCCACAGGCATATCAGGGGGCCATACTACATCCTCCAGCTACAGGCATATCAGGGGGCCCACACTACACCCTCCAGCCACAGGCATATCGGGGGGCATACTACACCCTCCAGCCACAGGCATATCAGGGGGCCCATACTACACCCTCCAGCCACAGGCATATCAGGGGGCCCATACTACACCCTCCAGCCACAGGCATATCAGGGGGCCCACACTACACCCTCCAGCCACAGGCATATCGGGGGGCATACTACACCCTCCAGCCACAGGCATATCAAGGGGCCCACACTACACCCTCCAGCCACAGACATATCAGGGGGCCCATTCTACACCCTCCAGCCACAGGCATATCAGGGGCCCATTCTACACCCTCCAACCACAGGCATATCAGGGGGCCCACACTACACCCTCCAACCACAGGCATATCAGGGGGCCCACACTACACCCTCCAGCCACAGACATACCACACGTATGGATGGGCTCTGTGGCTGGTAGGTTGTCTGCTGGTGGGTTTTGGTTTTTAGCAGCTTGGACTGTTTTCTTGATTTCTGCTCTGTTGGCTGGCCGGTTGTCTGCTGGCAGATTTTGGTTTTAGCAGCTTGGACGTTTCTCTTGGTTTCTGCTCTGTTGGCTGGCAGATTGTCTGCCGGTGGGTTTTGGTTTTTAGCAGCTTGGACGTTTCTCTTGGTTTCTGCTCTGTTGGCTGGCAGGTTGTCTGCCGGTGGGTTTTGGTTTTTAGCAGCTTGGACAGTTCTCTTGGTTTCTGCTCTGGTGGCTGGCAGGTTGTCTGCCGGTGGGTTTTGGTTTTTAGCAGCTTGGACGTTTCTCTTGGTTTCTGCTCTGGTGGCTGGCAGGTTGTTTGGTGGGTTTTGTTTTTTGCGGTTTGGACAGTTCTCTTTGTTTCTGGTGGGTGCTGTGCTGTAATGTAGAGAGATAAAGTGACTCCTCTCTCCTCCTCGGTAATGAACAGCTGCTCACTGCCTAATGCTTCACAGCCACCATCATTACTGTTCACAGCCGTGCACTTTTTGTGTTATTTCTCGAGATTAATTTTGTGAATCCTTCAAACATTTGAATTACCAGCCCGTCATCTTGCCGTTGCCGGGGGCTCTCCGCATGTCAAACGCAAGACTCTTCCACGCTGTGACAACCTGTGCAATCACCTGCCTGGGGCCGGAGGGGATCTCTGAATACAGAACAGGAGGCTCACTAAAAGGGGAGTCCACCCACAGTACAGATTCCTGTATTGAGACAAGTGAGGCATCCGGCTCCTGAACTAGGGAAGGAAGGTTGTGGCCAACCAATAACTGAAGAGATACACAGCACCTGGGTTACTAGATCAGCTACTTTGAGCTTACTAATGATCAGCACAATGATCAGCAGAGCATATCCGTCATTTATCGCTATTTTCAGTGCAAATTTTGCAATATTTGAATATTTTGTTCATTTGCTATGATTTTTATCCAGTGTGAGAACATAAATTTAGATTTGTGAAGGAACCCATCAGTTAAGTAAGGCATGTTTTTACGAGATCGCCCAGCTTTGTCCCTTAGCGATGAACTCGTGGGTAGCTGCGGGACCATTGGTGTCGGCTGCTCTCTGCTCCACAATCTCCAGGCAGAGTTGTCCCTCAGTGATGACGCATGACATGCGGGTAGCTGCAGGATGATTGGTGTCGGCCGCTCTCTGCTCCACAATCTTCAGCCAGTGTTGTCCCTCAGTGATGACGCATGACATGCGGGTAGCTGCAGGATGATTGGTGTCGGCTGCTCTCTGCTCCACAATCCTCAGCCAGTGTTGTCCCTCAGTGATGACGCATGACATGCGGGTAGCTGCAGGACGATTGGTGTCGCCCGATCTCTGCTCCACAATCCTCAGTGTTGTCCCTCAGTGATGACGCATGACATGCGGGTAGCTGCAGGACGATTGGTGTCGCCCGATCTCTGCTCCACAATCTTCAGCCAGTGTTGTCCCTCAGTGATGACGCATGACATGCGGGTAGCTGCAGGACGATTGGTGTCGCCCGATCTCTGCTCCACAATCCTCAGTGTTGTCCCTCAGTGATGACGCGTGACATGCGGGTAGCTGCAGGACGATTGGTGTCGCCCGATCTCTGCTCCACAATCTTCAGCCAGTGTTGTCCCTCAGTGATGACGCATGACATGCGGGTAGCTGCAGGACGATTGGTGTCGCCCGATCTCTGCTCCACAATCTTCAGCCAGTGTTGTCCCTCAGTGATGATGCGTGTCATGCGGGTAGCTGCAGGACGATTGGTGTCGCCCGATCTCTGCTCCACAATCCTCAGCCAGTGTTGTCCCTCAGTGATGATGCGTGACATGCGGGTAGCTGCGGGATGATTGGTGTCGGCTGCTCTCTGCTCCTCAATCTTCAGCCAGTGTTGTCCCTCAGTGATGATGCGTGACATGCGGGTAGCTGCAGGATGATTGGTGTCGGCTGCTCTCTGCTCCACAATCTTCAGCCTACGTTGTCCCTCAGTGATGACCGTGGGTAGCTGCGGGACGATTGGTGTCACCCTCTCTCTCCTCCACAATCTTCAGCCATCTCTGCATCTCATCTCCGCTCAGATACAATCCCGCCGCAGTATTACAATTAATTAACCCCCGACCCTGGCATATTGTACACTCACATTATAAAATGTTATGTAGCATGTCGGGAGGCCGGTGCCAGTCTCATTATTCTAATCCTTTGCCGGAAATACATGCCAATTCCCCGCACGGATTAGTAATGACTACTGAGCAACGGGGAGCGGCGTGTGACGGCAGAACGCAGCGGCGGATTTCAATTATCGGCGCCCCTAGGCCACGGCATGGTGGAGCCCCCAATATCCTGTATAAATGCATGTATAATGAACGGTAAAAGCATGCCTTTCATCCTTCAGAGTAAAGAGTGGCTCCGCTCAGAAGGAATATGTCAGGGGTGGACTCATTTGAGCTGTGATGGTGACATCTTTATCACTATCCACACTGATGGCCAGAACAAGCACTCTGCCTGTGGCTTTGCTTTATTCCTAATCCTTCCTGCATTTCTAGAATGTGTTTCCTGCAGATAGGCCTTGCAGTCTGAGTCGTGCTTCTCTCCTGCTACTTCTATCATGACTAGCAGGAGATGTGACGGCCAAGGCTAGATTTCTGCAAAGGCTGCATAGGCCATAGCATAGGGTAAGAGCTTCTCAAGGGGTGGCTGGACACGAGATGAAATACAGAGGCTGCAAATAAGGGAAACACTCCTTCCAGGTGATGCTGCTCCCAACATGGAATACGAGGGGGCTGCTGTTCTCATGCATATGAAGCGTCGGTTATATCACTGGTCTCTGAATCACTGAATGATCGACTTTGTTTTCATGTGAGAGGGAGAGCGCTTCTAGCAGAACCTCAGTAGAGGGAACATCCTGTAGTAGAGGGGGAGAGAACCCAGTAGAACTTCAGCAGATGAATGGTAAATGAGGGAGAGAGTGTATAGCAGAACCTCAGTAAAGGGAACATAAATGGAGAGGATGACTGTCTGGTACACCCTTAGTAGAAGGACCATAAATGGAGAGGGTGAGAGGACTTCTAGTAGAACCTCAATATATGGAACATAAATGAGGGAGAGTGTGGAGAGCGTCTAATAGAACCTTGATGGATAGGGGGGGAGAACTTCTAGCAGAACTTTGAAAGATGGAACATAAATGAAGGCGGGGTGGGGGTAGGGACTTCTGATAGAACCTCAATATATGGAACGTAAATGAGGGAGAGGGTGAGAGAACGTCTAGTAGAACCTCGATAGTTGGAACATGAATGGAGAGGGTAAGAGAACTTCTAGTAGAACCTCGATAGATGGGACATTGAATGAAGGGGGGAGAACTTCTGGTAGAACCTCAGTAGTAGAAGGGAGAGAGAGCGGTCATCCTCACTGCAAAAGATATTGCCCATCCCCATTCTTAGGACTAGATCACAGCGAGCATTTGGACATTTGTAGGGTTGTTACAGTGGACATGGTGGATGTTGCACCCTTTATTGCTATTGAACTGAGATGGAGGTCGTTATCACGTTCCAGTCCAGGAGAATTTTCAGTTCAGATTTCAGTTCCTTTGCTTAAATAGTTTTTTCTTGTTATTATATTGAGGGAGAAGAAAGATCGAGTTTCTGGTTTTTTCGAGAATATGCTCTTGTGCATCACAGGCAGCTCTGATTAGGATTCCCCCTGAGTACAGCAGAAGCCTGGTCGCGTACTGCAGCCCTGCATCTCGCATCAGTAATTGGCCCGGGCCTCTTGGCATGTCACATCTGTCCCCTGGCATCAGTCCTCTCTGGTGTCCCATTCATCTCTGGACAATTGCGGTGTCACCTCCGGCACCAGTCCTATCACACTTTAGCAGCTAATGATGCCTCCTGCTTCTGAAAATGTCTGCAGCACAACCAGAGATTCTCACCTGCAAAATACTAATAAAAAGTATTTCTTGTGGAAATCTGGTTACAGATATCATAATGATGTCTGTGCATTCCCCTGCAAGCAAGGGACTTCATCTATACAGTGCTGGTGCTAAGGGCTCTTTCACACTAGAGGCTGTGGTAGAAAAGGCTGAAAGTCAGCCTTTTGCTTAACGCCAATACATAGCGTTTTCAAAGCGTTTTCAAAGCCTTTTGAAAGAGTTTTACAGCCCATATGAAAACGTCCTTTTTTTTTTCTTCTATAAAAATAAGTGAACAAGATAGCTGTAAAACACTTTGAAAAGGCTTTGAAAACGCTGAAGTTGGCGTTTTCCATTGACTATCATTGAAACGGCAACAGCCAACTTCGGCTGTTAACAGCTCTGAAAAAGCTCCTGGGAGCGTTGAAACGCAACGCTCCAAAACGCCGAGTTAGATGTGAAAGGTAAAATGAAAGTCTATGGACTTTCTTTTACCTAGCAAAACGCCAACTTCGGCCGTGGCGTTAAAACGCCGAAAAATCCCTCTGGTGTGAAAGGGCCCTAAATAAAATGGCAAACGTTAACATGGTGCCCTCTTGAATTCCCACCCCAGCCATATAGTGGTATTAGCCCAACATAGCACTTTTAGTGGAGCCTTTGTCCCCATTACCCCCCCCCCCCCCTCCCTTATCTCCCTTGGTGTCGGCTGCTCTCTGCTCCACAATCTTTAGCCAGTGTTGTCCCTCAGTGATGATGTGTGACATGCAGGTAGCTGCAGGATAATTGGTGTCGGCTGCTCTCTGCTCCACAATCTTTAGCCAGTGTTGTCCCTCAGTGATGATGTGTGACATGCAGGTAGCTGCAGGATAATTGGTGTCGGCCGCTCTCTGCTCCACAATCTCCAGGCAGTGTTGTCCCTCAGTGATGACGCATGACATGCGGGTAGTTGCAGGACGATTGGTGTCGGCCGCTCTCTGCTCCACAATCTTTAGCCAGTGTTGTCCCTCAGTGATGATGTGTGACATGCGGGTAGTTGCAGGACGATTGGTGTCGGCCGCTCTCTGCTCCACAATCTTCAGCCAGTGTTGTCCCTCAGTAATGACGCATGACATGCGGGTAGTTGCAGGACGATTGGTGTCGGCCGCTCTCTGCTCCACAATCTTCAGCCAGTGTTGTCCCTCAGTGATGATGCGTGACATGCGGGTAGCTGCAGAACGATTGGTGTCGCCCGATCTCTGCTCCACAATCTTCAGCCAGTGTTGTCCCTCAGTGATGACGCATGACATGCGGGTAGCTGCAGGATGATTGGTGTCGGCTGCTCTCTGCTCCACAATCTTCAGCCAGTGTTGTCCCTCAGTGATGACGCGTGTCATGTGGGTAGCTGCAGGATAATTGGTGTCGGCTGTTCTCTGCTCCACAATCTTCAGCCAGTGTTGTCCCTCAGTGATGACGCATGACATGCGGGTAGTTGCGGGATGATTGGTGTCGGCTGCTCTCTGCTCCACAATCTTCAGCCAGTGTTGTCCCTCAGTGATGACGCATGACATGCGGGTAGCTGCGGGATGATTGGTGTCGGCTGCTCTCTGCTCCACAATCTTCAGCCAGTGTTGTCCCTCAGTGATGACGCATGACATGCGGGTAGCTGCAGGACGATTGGTGTCGCCCTATCTCTGCTCCACAATCTTCAGCCACAGTTGTTCCTCAGTGATGACTCGTGGGTAGCTGCGGGACGATTGGCGCAGTGTCACCCTCTCTCTGCTTCAGTCTTCAGCCAGTGTTGTCCCTCAGTGATGATGCGTGACATGCAGGTAGCTGCGGGACAATTGGCACAGTGTCACCCTCTCTCTGCTTCAGTCTTCAGCCAGTGTTGTCCCTCAGTGATGATGCGTGACATGCAGGTAGCTGCGGGACGATTGGCGCAGTGTCACCCTCTCTCTGCTTCAGTCTTCAGCCAGTGTTGTCCCTCAGTGACATGCAGGTAGCCCTTGTTTCTCCCGTCCTATCCCTATAAGCTTATATATCTATGAGGTGTCCATTATGTTACAGGCAGAGGAGGGTACTAGGACTGGCAGGCAGTCCATGAGGTCTTTTACCCAATCTCCAGGGCTGGATTTACCATAAGGCACTGTAGGCCTGTGCCTAGAGGCACCTGATGATGGGAAGGAACCTCCCTCTCCTCCCTCAGTGCCTTCCTAACTCCTTCTCTATGCAGAGTCCCAAGCAGAGTGTAAATGAGAGGTTACTCACCTGGGTATCGGCATTCCACTGATGAGATCTCCCTTCAGTTGGGACACCTCTAGCTACCTAATACTTGGGGTCTCCTCTAGCTACTTGATATTGAGGGTACCTCTGGCTGCTTAATACTAAGGGACACCTGTAGCTATGGCAGGGAAGTAAGGGAGAAGTAACAGCTGGGACAGCCAGCACACTTGCGGTGCAGTTTGGTGGGGATTTGTAGGTTTATGGAGGGTGAAGTCTAAAGGCCCATACACACATCAGACCATAGTCTTTGAAAAATGAAAGACCACAGACCAATTTTACCCCCTTCCATGTAGTATGAGAGCCATACTCTACACAGTCTATTCTATGGAGCTGAATTCCCCATCAGACAGAAATCTTTGCAAGATGCTGCACACAAAGATGCTGTACACATTCAGAAGATCAGTATCTGCAAAAGATCTGTTCCTGCCAAAGATCTGTTCCTGCAAAATGCATTCATAGTCTATGAAATCTGCAGATCATCATACACACCTTGTTTAACAGACATTCATCTGCAGATCAGATCCACCAGGATGGATTTTCAGATCTGCAGATGATTGCCTGATCTGCAGATGAATGTCAGTTAAACAAGGTGTGTATGATGATCTGCAGATCTCATAGACTATGAATGCAATTTGCAGGAATGGATCTTTGGCAGGAACGGATCTTTTGCAGATACTGATCTTTTGTGTCTGTACAGCATCTGTGAGTGCAGCATCTTGCAAAGGTTTCTGTCTGATGGGGAGTTCAGCTCCATAGAAAATACTGTGTAGAGTATGGCTCTCATACTACATGAAGGGTGGTAAGATTGGTCTGTGATCTTTCATTTTCCAAAGACCATAGTCTGATGTGTGTATGTGGCCTTAGGTGCCAGGACATCTCTGCCTGTAGGCTCCTGTGATGTAAATCCAGGCTTACCAATCTTTTTTTCTTGTGCCGGAGTGTGGGCTGTGCTGTAGTCCTATCAGATGAACATGGTGTCTGTTATTTTGCAGGCAGTAATTCGGGGCCATTAGCAGGGGCCGGCCATCAGTAGGGGCCCTCCGGGGGCCGGCCATCAGCAGGGCAGCCATTCGTAGAATGATACTGTATTCTGGGGGAGGAAGATTAGAGCCTTTCCATGAAACAGAGCCTTAGATACCCTCAATTACTTTAGAAGCAAATAAATTACTTTTAGGAATGAGTTTCTGAACTGCGGACTATAAAGGGAGTGGGAAAGGATTTATCTCTCTATTTAGACATTAATCGGCTTCTCTTTCTGTGATGTTCTGTTTTCACCATGTAGAAAGCTTTTCATCTGCTTTGTAGCATGTAAATAAGTTACGGGAATCGGCCTTCTTACATCTCATGTTCAGTGTGTGGACAATGAGCCGACTGCGCCAATCTCATTACACAAAGGGCGTCCGGATTAAGAAACCAATTAGTGGCAAGTTCTTTTGTTAATGAGCATTTTGTATTCTTGGCCGATTTAGCTCGGTTGAGCCTCAAAGACCCCCCAAGAGTCTTATCAGGCAAGGCCAATAGCCGTGGGCTCTCATTACTAGCAAGGTCCCTCACATCTCGGCCTTTGTGTCGGTGACTCGCCCTGGCATGGCTTGTGATCCAGATCACACCGATTATTACATTTCACCAATTGTGTCACCAAATTGTTTTCAATGAGGAACGCTGTACAAGAAAGCCTTTTGTCTCGGCTTGTCAGCTGTCGGATGAAAAGTCGGTACACAGCGTTTCCATTCACGGAGCCGGGCTGCTGGGAGACAATTAGTCATCTGCTAACGCTTGACAATTGTTTTGTTTAGTTGTTTAGTGAACAAAATTGTTCAAATTTGTTCAGTTCAATTCTTTCTTTAATTATAGAACATTTTTTTTAAGTCTTTGGCAGTCCTGATCATCAGCTGGATGCCATATTGGAGCTGTTTCAGGCAATCTGATCTGTGGAATTCATGTGCTGTCCAATGGCTGAGATGATCGGTTGGATGGTCACATAAGACTGGAAAAGGGGAAAGTTGGCCATAAATCTAGATTTTGTGGCCCAATTCACCATTCGATCGGATGAATATTGGTGCCACAAGCATGCTTGATTGATGATTCAACTGGTTTTGGGCCAAAATCAGGTGAATACGTTGATTGGACATGCTGGAAAGATCTCTGTTGCAAGTGCTCGATCACATCACATGTGCGACAGTATCGATGTTTGTTGTCGTGATTGCCTGTCTGGCCGTCCCTAAGTGTAAACGTGTGTTGTTCCTCCCCCTCCTCCCAGGTGCCACTGCCATGACTGCTGGCCTCCTCTATTGTCACCCTCATGTGGCACCAGGCATGTGCTTGTGACTTGACACGCCATGTCACAAGCCGACGATTCAGCTAATTCTGAGGCTTTAGAGGCAGCGGCTTTTCATCCTATGGGCGTTAAGGCTCCTCATTTAGGTTGTTTATGATGCAGGTGTGTATGGTGGGTGGACTTGCCTGCACTTCTCCATCAGGTCCGCTTTATTGGCGATTGGTTGTTTGAGGGGAGGGGTGGAGTATATAAGGATGGTGTTTGACATGCTATCGCTTGACAAAGAGCGGTTAGCTGCTGGAAACGGTGACAGTCGGTTGTGAGCAGACCTGGCTGCAGCGTGGACATAGCTCCTTCTGTTAAGTGTGTCCTCTACCTGCTGCTTGCAGCAAGAACTCTAAATACTACTAAGAGCTGCAGTTACATCCTGAACTGTGTCTGGATGTCGGGGCTGATGTTGTTCACAGTGTGCAAGTGAATAAATCTACCAGTTTTGAACTATTCTGTGCTTGTCAGTCACTTCTACTTTTGGATTCTACCAGTCTGTGGCAGCCACACAGACTAGACAGTGCACTACCAAGGCGAGTGAGGTGTGCTGTCTGAGGAGAACATTACACGCCATCACGTGGTGGTGCTCGCAGTGACAGCAGACACAGGAGTGACGGAGGTGGAGGAAGGCAGTCGCAGCAGCGGAACAGGTTAGGTTTTACACAACATGGACATTTGAGGGGCGGCCTGGTGGGCAATGGAGGCAGCGTTGCTACTAGGCCGATTCCATTTCATAGATGTCCTGTCCATCATGGCTAGACCTTTAGAGATGTATAGGTTGGATGGGCACATGAAACTGGAGCTAGAGGAATATGAGATGTATGGGTTGGCTGGTCATTGAGAGACTGAGGATGGAGAAATTGAAACTCTTTAGGGATGGATATGTATTCAGGTCCTGAAAATGAGTTGGTATTTGGGGTACACTGGGAGGGGAGAGGGTTGGTATTTGGGGTACACTGGGAGGGGAGAGGGTTGGTATTTGGGGTACACTGGGAGGGTAGTAGGTTGGTATTTAGGGTACACTGAGAGGGTAGTGGGTTGGTATTTGGGGTACACTGGGAGGGTAGTGGGTTGGTATTTGGGGTACACTGAGAGGGTAGTGGGTTGGTATTTGGGGTACACTGGGAGAGTGGGTTGGTATTTGGGGTACACTGAGAGGGTAGTGGGTTGGTATTTGGGGTACACTGGGAGGGGAGAGGGTTGGTATTTGGGGTACACTGGGAGGGGAGTGGGTTGGTATTTGGGGTACACTGGGAGGGGAGAGGGTTGGTATTTGCGGTACACTGAGAGGGGAGTGGGTTGGTATTTGGGGTACACTGGGAGGGGAAGAGGGTTGATATTTGCGGTACACTGGGAGGGGAGAGGGTTGGTATTTGGGGTACACTGGGAGGGGGAGGGTTGGTATTTGCGGTACACTGGGAGGGGAGAGGATAGGGTTGGTATTTGGGGTACACTGGGAGAGGAGTGTGTTGGTATTTGCGGTACACTGGGAGGGGAGAGGGTTGGTATTTGCGGTACACTGGGAGGGGAGAGGGTTGGTATTTGGGGTACACTAGGAGGAGGGTGGGTTGGTATTTGGGGTACACTGGGAGGGGAGTGGGTTGGTATTTGCGGTACACTGGGAGAGGAGAGGGTTGGCATTTGGGGTACACTGGGAGGGGAGAGGGTTGGCATTTGCGGTACACTGGGAGGGGAGTGGGTTGGTATTTGGGGTACACTGGGAGGGGAGAGGGTTGGTATTTGGGGTACACTGAGAGGGGAGTGGGTTGGTATTTGGGGTACACGGGGAGGGGAGAGGGTTGGCATTTGCGGTACACTGGGAGGGGAGTGGGTTGGTATTTGGGGTACACTGGGAGGGAAGAGGGTTGGTATTTGCGGTACACTGAGAGGGGAGAGGGTTGGTATTTGGGGTACACTGGGAGGGGAGAGGATAGGGTTGGTATTTGGGGTACACTGGGAGAGGAGTGTGTTGGTATTTGCGGTACACTGGGAGGGGAGAGGGTTGGTATTTGCGGTACACTGGGAGGGGAGAGGGTTGGTATTTGGGGTACACTGGGAGGGGAGAGGGTTGGTATTTGCGGTACACTGGGAGGGGATAGGGTTGGTATTTGGGGTACACTGAGAGGGGAGTGGGTTGGCATTTGGGGTACACTGAGAGGGGAGTGGGTTGGCATTTGGGGTACACGGGGAGGGGAGAGGGTTGGCATTTGCGGTACACGGGGAGGGGAGTGGGTTGGTATTTGGGGTACACTGGGAGGGAAGAGGGTTGGTATTTGCGGTACACTGAGAGGGGAGAGGGTTGGTATTTGGGGTACACTGGGAGGGGAGAGGATAGGGTTGGTATTTGGGGTACACTGGGAGAGGAGTGTGTTGGTATTTGGGGTACACTGGCAGGGGAGTGGGTTGGTATTTGGGGTACACTGGGAGGGGAGAGGGTTGGTATTTGGGGTACACTGGGAGGGGGAGGGTTGGTATTTGCGGTACACTGAGAGGGGAGTGGGTTGGTATTTGGGGTACACTGGGAGGGGAGAGGGTTGGTATTTGCGGTACACTGGGAGGGGAGAGGGTTGGTATTTGGGGTACACTGGGAGGGGGAGGGTTGGTATTTGCGGTACACTGGGAGGGGAGTGGGTTGGTATTTGGGGTACACTGGTAGGAGAGTGGGTTGGTATTTGGGGTACACTGGGAGGGGAGTGGGTTGGTATTTGCGGTACACTGGGAGGGGAGAGGGTTGGCATTTGAGGTACACTGGGAGGGGAGAGGGTTGGCATTTGCGGTACACTGGGAGGGGAGTGGGTTGGTATTTGGGGTACACTGGTAGGAGAGTGGGTTGGTATTTGGGGTACACTGGGAGGGGAGTGGGTTGGTATTTGCGGTACACTGGGAGGGGAGAGGGTTGGCATTTGGGGTACACTGGGAGGGGAGAGGGTTGGTATTTGGGGTACACTGGGAGGGGAGAGGGTTGGTATTTGCGGTACACTGGGAGGGGAGAGGGTTGGTATTTGGGGTACACTGAGAGGGGAGTGGGTTGGCATTTGGGGTACACTGAGAGGGGAGTGGGTTGGCATTTGGGGTACACGGGGAGGGGAGAGGGTTGGCATTTGCGGTACACTGGGAGGGGAGTGGGTTGGTATTTGGGGTACACTGGGAGGGGAGAGGGTTGGTATTTGCGGTACACGGATAGGGGAGAGGGTTGGTATTTGGGGTACACTGGGAGGGGAGAGGATAGGGTTGGTATTTGGGGTACACTGAGAGGGGAGTGGGTTGGCATTTGGGGTACACGGGATGGGGAGTGGGTTGGCATTTGGGGTACACTGGGAGGGGAGTGGGTTGGTACGTGAAATACATTGGAAGGGGAGTGTCAGTACTGCGAGGGACAAGGGGATGGAGTTGCATTTGGGGTACTCTGGGAGGGGATGGGGTTGCATTTGGGGTACTCTGGGAGGGGATGGGGTTGCATTTGGGGTACATGGGGAGCAGAGGAAGTCATAGATCTGTGTGCTTCTATTTCCTCCCTCTCACCCATCTTATGAAGCTTGTGCAGCCATTTTGTGTGGCAGGCCTGGCTCCACCTGGACTCGGCTGCTCTGTCTGTTACTTGCTGGAGTCTCGGATCTCCTCCGCTGGGCCTTTCAGGAGGAGGATGATGTTTAGAGTGAAATGAGCCATGAAGAGGCACAGTGGAGCGGATGACTCCCTGATGCTGCTGATACCTTGGCTACAGCGCTGGCACCATGGGAGGGCGGATAGCTATTGATCGCAGTCAAAGTTTCAGCATCAAAGTGCTGCCAAATGATACATCACTGGCCCTGCTGCTCTCTGTGGGGATATTACAAGCTCGGTACATGGAGCCTGCCTACTGCAAATGCATCTGTCTCTGCAAGGAACCAGTTACTAAGCAAAATGCCATCCAGTGTGACTGCAGCAATATGCGTGGCCATCGGCTGATGCCCCTACACACACCCAGTGTGACTGCAGCAATGTACGCACCCAGTGTGACTGCAGCAATATGCGTGGCCATCGGCTGATGCCCCTACACACATCCAGTGTGACTGCAGCAATATACACAGCCATCGGCTGATGCCCCTACACACATCCAGTGTGACTGCAGCAATATACACAGCCATCGGCTGATGCTCCTACACACACCCAGTGTGACTGCAGCAATATACACGGCCATCGGCTGATGCCCCCACACACATCCAGTGTGACTGCAGCAATATACACAGCCATCGGCTGATGCTCCTACACACCCAGTGTGACTGCAGCAATATACACAGCCATCGGCTGATGCCCCTACACACACCCAGTGTGACTGCAGCAATATACACAGCCATCGGCTGATGCTCCTACACACACCCAGTGTGACTGCAGCAATGTACGCAGCCATCAGCTGATGCCCCTACGCACACCCAGTGTGATTGCAGCAATATACACAGCCATCGGCTGATGCTCCTACACACCCAGTGTGACTGCAGCAATATACACAGCCATCGGCTGATGCTCCTACACACCCAGTGTGACTGCAGCAATATACACAGTTATCGGTCCCTACACACACCCAGTGTGACTGCAGCAATACACACACCCAGTGTGACTGCAGCAATATACACAGTTATCGGTCCCTATCACACTGCTGCAGCCAGACGTACGGGAAATAGATCCTCGCAGGCCCTCACTGACTGACCATGGCAGGCCCTCACTGACTGACCATGGCAGGCCCTCACTGGCTGACCACGGCAGGCCCTCACTGGCTGACCACGGCAGGCCCTCACTGGCTGACCACGGCAGGCCCTCACTGGCTGACCACGGCAGGCCCTCACCACGGCAGGCCCTCACTGGCTGACCACGGCTCACTGGCTGACCACGGCAGGCCCTCACTTGGCTGACCACTGCAGGCCCTCACTGGCTGACCACTGCAGGCCCTCACTGGCTGACCACTGCAGGCCCTCACTGGCTGACCACTGCAGGCCCTCACTGGCTGACCACTGCAGGCCCTCACTGGCTGACCACTGCAGGCCCTCACTGGCTGACCACTGCAGGCCCTCACTGGCTGACCACTGCAGGCCCTCACTGGCTGACCACTGCAGGCCCTCACTGGCTGACCACTGCAGGCCCTCACTGGCTGACCACTGCAGGCCCTCACTGGCTGACCACTGCAGGCCCTCACTGGCTGACCACTGCAGGCCCTCACTGGCTGACCACTGCAGGCCCTCACTGGCTGACCACTGCAGGCCCTCACTGGCTGACCACTGCAGGCCCTCACTGGCTGACCACTACAGGCCCTCACTGGCTGACCACGGCAGGCCCTCACCACGGCAGGCCCTCACTGGCTGACTACGGCAGGCCCTCACCACGGCAGGCCCTCACTGGCTGACCACGGCAGGCCCTCACTGGCTGACCACGGCAGGCCCTCACTGGCTGACCACGGCAGGCCCTCACTGGCTGACCACGGCAGGCCCTCACTGGCTGACCACGGCATGCTTTTACATATAAAGACATGTGTTCACTGATCAGAATTTGGGATTAGAAAGTTGAGGTTGTATAAAGTGGTCCAGTAAACTGGCAGCTGACCTATCTGTTCAGTGCTTTCATAAGCCCCGGCATTCACCTCCCTGGAAGAGCCAATTGGCATGTTGGGAGAATTTAGTCCTCATTAGTCAACCAAGCAGGACGGTCTGGTGGCTGATTTGGATAACTGGTCTGCAGGTTCTCCATTAGTGAGGAACTATAGATGAATGGGGGGACTGGAGACCTGAGGCCTTCCAGGGGAGGAAGTATGGAGAAATGGTTGGACTGGAGACCTGAGGCCTTCCAGGGGAGGAAGTATGGAGAAATGGTTGGACTGGAGACCTGAGGCCTTCCAGGGGAGGAAGTATGGAGAAATGGTTGGACTGGAGACCTGAAACACGGAGTCAGTTGGAATCTTCTCCTCTCCCCACAGGTTCTCCTCACCCCCACAGAGTCTAGCTTTTAAGATCCATTGCATGAGCGCTTTATGTGATGCAGGAATCCAAATGTTGAGTCCGTAACTTTTCCCCAGCCTTTGCTGTGGTCTGATATAAACACACACACACACACACACACACACACACACACACACACACACACACACACACACACACACACACACACACACACACACACACACACACACACACACACACACACACACACACACACACACACACACACACACACACACACACACACACACACACACACACACACACACACACACACACACACACACACCCCTACCCCTCCAGAAGGCCTAAAGTGGCTGCAACAATCACTGTCTCTGATAGTCTCCCTCGTAGTCGTCACAGGAGGGCAAAGCACGTAAGCCATGCATGTATTTTACATAGTACTGTCAGAATTCTAGCGGTTTATTTATGCAGGAAAAGCTGTCAGCTGTTTTAATGTTCTATGCAAACTTTTATTGTAAACTAAAAGTTAGAGTACTTCTTTAAAATATTGCTCTGGGACATCTCAGCATATTCCAGGCAGTGAAATTCATAATTATTAGATTATTTTAGTTACAGAAGTTGAAACATTTTTGTTTATGTTACAAGCATCTTTCAAATGTCAAGGTTATAGATAAGCATACTGTGTGAAGACTGAAAGAAAGCAAGTTTGAAAGTCTCATTACTGCAGCAATCCTATATGTATATTTGCTCAGTTATTACATATAAATATTAATAATCAATGCAGTCCTTCTAAAGAGAGAAATAATTATTGTTAAACCTATAATTACATATAATAGAATCTATTACTTTGAATTACTTCTAATGCTGGATTCTGTCAGTGATAGAGATAGCAAAACTTTTATAAGATTATTTTAACTTGTAAGCAAGAAGATTGTTGACATGTACTTGTTACACGGCTGTTACAGCCAGCAAGAAAAGATACAATTTCCCAGCCAGAGAAAGTCAAAATATGAAAAATATAAAACAAAAAGAAGGGGTTTTCCCACCTATTCAAACATGATTAAACAATGACATCTGCCGGTGGACATTATTAAATGCATTCTTCATAAGAAAGACAAATATATATGTTCTATTAAAGAGGAACTCCAGTGAAAATAATGTAATAAAAAAGTGCTTCATTTTTACAATAATTATGTATAAATGATTTAGTCAGTGTATGTCCATTGTAAAATCTTTTAACATTCTGACATTTATTACATAGTGACATTTTTACTGTTGGCAGGTGATGTAAGTGCTGCATGCTTTTTTGGCAGTTGGAAACAGCTGTAAACAAATATTTCCCACAATGCAACAAGGTTCACAGACAGGAAACTGCCAGGACTACCATGGTCCTCAGAGTTTCTTGTGGGAGGGGTTTCACCACAATATCAGTCTCACAGCGCCCCCTGATGGTCTGTTTGTGAAAAGGAATAGATTCCTCATGTAAAAAAAGGGGTATCAGCTACTGATTGGGATTAAGTTAAATTATTGGTCGGAGTTTCTCTTTAATTATCAATGTGCTATTATATGATTAATTGTTTTAAGAAGAATGATATCATTTTTATATTTAAATAAGTATATTAGAAGCCCTGTATATTTCAATAAGCCTTAAATTGCTGAAGACTCTGACAGGTCTGTATTAAAGTGTCAACCTGACCAATCTTATGTCTGGGAAAGGACAGACGCATTACAAACTAATTTGCAAAAGGACACAATATCAGAAATGCGTCATGAATGACATTGTTTAATGTTTGAAAGTCCAAATGTCTGGGGCAAATAAGTCAACCAGCAGACAAGATGGCTGGTGGCATCCATTTTTAGTTAAAGACGTCAAATATGACCTGATATCAAATGTCAGAATTTGTAAACACTCCAAATGACGTTAATTCTCACAAGATAAGGTAAACAAGGAATTTATAAACAATAATATTATGACTTGGGTATTCAAAACATGATAAAGCATTGACACACGGAAGTTACAGCCAAGTAGAACCTGGGCTTTAGGGAAATTCCAGATTAGGCAGACATATTGCATTCAATCACTATAAAAGTAGGAGCTGAAAGCTCATAATTTGCACTAGCCTTCCAATCTCCTGAGAAGACACGTGAGGCAGAAGCTACCTTCCCACACGTGGTTCTAGATGCTGAAGAGATGACAGAGAAGGGGTAATATACTTAATATTCTGGCGATTTACTTTATTAATTTTTCAGCATTAAGTTCTGTTAAGATGTTAGCAAGAAGTTTTTTAGAAGCTATTTTTTTATGCTATTTCTTTAAGAAGATTACTACAAGTTGTACACAGCTACTATATACACAGCTATTGATACAGATGAGACTACTTTTGATCTTATTCTACATAATACAACTGTTATATTCTTTTTTGAATGTGCTTAGAAGATTGATGATCGCTTGGCTCTAAATTGTTGATGAGATGGAATACTGTTAGAAGAAAATGCTACTTGGAACTTTTTATATATTTTGTATATATGCCGTATTATCAGCAAACACAATTTTTTATATAAAATCATATACTGAGTGCTCTGATTCATTTCAAGGTATACCGTCAATCTATAATTACTGTTATAGAGGGTTCAGACCCCGCTATGCCAGATTTATATGATAGCAACACTTTAAGGGCTGGTCCTTTACTGAGTTAGCAATCATGAAAAAGGCAAGAACCGCTCAGGTTTTTGACAACAATCTCTGTCTGATAGTCTCCCTCGTAGTCGTCACAGGAGGGCAAAGCACGTAAGCCATGCATGCATTCCCCATGGTCCTACCAGCAATGTCTGTAGCTTGGGAAAGCCCAGATGATAGCAGACACATTAGTAGTAGTTTTTCTGCAGCCCTGTCTTAGGACACAAACACTTAGATATATGAAATAGTGAGTCCTCAGCGGAGCATTGCCTACACTCCATCCTTCTCAGGCCCTTCTCATCAGAGGAGCATTGCCTACACTCCCTCCTTCTCAGGCTCATCTCACCAGCGGAGCATTGCCTACACTCCATCCTTCTCAGGCCCATCTCATCAGCAGAGGATTGCCTACACTCCATCCTTCTCAGGCCCATCTCTTCAGAGGAGCATTGCCTACACTCCATCCTTCTCAGGCCCATCTCATCAGAGGAGCATTGCCTACACACCATCCTTCTCAGGCCCTTCTCATCAGAGGAGCATTGCCTACACTCCATCCTTCTCAGGCCCTTCTCATCAGAGGAGCATTGCCTACACTCCATCCTTCTCATCAGCCGAGCATTGCCTACACTCCATCCTTCTCAGGCCCATCTCATCAGAGGAGCATTGCCTACACTCCATCCTTCTCAGGCCCATCTCATCGGCGGAGCATTGCCTACACTCCATCCTTCTCAGGCCCATCTCATCAGCGGAGCATTGCCTACACTCCATCCTTCTCAGGCCCTTCTCATCAGCGGAGCATTGCCTACACTCCATCCTTCTCAGGCCCATCTCATCAGCGGAGCATTGCCTACACTCCATCCTTCTCAGGCCCTTCTCATCAGAGGAGCATTGCCTACACTCCATCCTTCTCAGGACCATCTCATCAGAGGAGCATTGCCTACACGCCATCCATCTCATCAGCGGAGCATTGCCTACACTCCATCCTTCTCAGGCCCTTCTCATCAGCCGAGCATTGCCTACACTCCATCCTTCTCAGGCCCATCTCATCAGCGGAGCATTGCCTACACTCCATCCTTCTCAGGCCCATCTCATCAGCGGAGCATTGCCTACACTCCATCCTTCTCAGGCCCTTCTCATCAGAGGAGCATTGCCTACACTCCCTCCTTCTCAGGCTCATCTCACCAGCGGAGCATTGCCTACACTCCATCCTTCTCAGGCCCATCTCATCAGCAGAGGATTGCCTACACTCCATCCTTCTCAGGCCCATCTCTTCAGAGGAGCATTGCCTACACTCCATCCTTCTCAGGCCCATCTCATCAGAGGAGCATTGCCTACACACCATCCTTCTCAGGCCCTTCTCATCAGAGGAGCATTGCCTACACTCCATCCTTCTCAGGCCCTTCTCATCAGAGGAGCATTGCCTACACTCCATCCTTCTCATCAGCCGAGCATTGCCTACACTCCATCCTTCTCAGGCCCATCTCATCAGAGGAGCATTGCCTACACTCCATCCTTCTCAGGCCCATCTCATCGGCGGAGCATTGCCTACACTCCATCCTTCTCAGGCCCATCTCATCAGCGGAGCATTGCCTACACTCCATCCTTCTCAGGCCCTTCTCATCAGCGGAGCATTGCCTACACTCCATCCTTCTCAGGCCCATCTCATCAGCGGAGCATTGCCTACACTCCATCCTTCTCAGGCCCTTCTCATCAGAGGAGCATTGCCTACACTCCATCCTTCTCAGGACCATCTCATCAGAGGAGCATTGCCTACACGCCATCCATCTCATCAGCGGAGCATTGCCTACACTCCATCCTTCTCAGGCCCTTCTCATCAGCCGAGCATTGCCTACACTCCATCCTTCTCAGGCCCATCTCATCAGCGGAGCATTGCCTACACTCCATCCTTCTCAGGCCCATCTCATCAGCGGAGCATTGCCTACACTCCATCCTTCTCAGGCCCATCTCATCAGCGGAGCATTGCCTACACTCCATCCTTCTCAGGCCCATCTCCTCAGCGGAGCATTGCCTACACTCCATCCTTCTCAGGCCCATCTCATCAGCGGAGCATTGCCTACACTCCATCCTTCTCAGGCCCATCTCATCAGCGGAGCATTGCCTACACTCCGGGCTCGTTTCCACTATAGCGAATCCGCATGCGGGCACTGCATGCGGATTTGCATAGTCAATGTAAGTGGATGGGGTTGTTTCCACTTGTGTGGCGGCGGGAGCGTTTTTCGGTGCGGCGGAAATCTGCACGGCAGAGCCGTCAGATTTCGCGTGCGGGAGGAATGCGGGCGAATTGCCGCTAATGCATTTAATAGGGAAATCGCATGCGGCTTTGTCATGCGGATTTCCCCGCGATTTCGCATGGTTTGCTATGGAGCTGTACTCAGGCATTGACATGGTTAAATTCGCCTGGCTCCTTGCCATGCGAAATCGCGGCTAAATCCGCATGCAGAAACGCAGCCGCATGCGATTTCTTCTGCGGTGGAATCCAGGCGATTCCGCACCGCAACAGTGGAAACGAGCCCTCCATCCTTCTCAGGCCCATCTCATCAGCGGAGCATTGCCTACACTCCATCCTTCTCAGGCCCATCTCATCAGCAGAGCATTGCCTACACTCCATCCTTCTCAGGCCCATCTCATCAGCAGAGCATTGCCTACACTCCATCCTTCTCAGGCCCATCTCATCAGTGGAGCATTGCCTACACTCCATCCTTCTCAGGACCATCTCATCAGCAGAGCATTGCCTACACTCCATCCTTCTCAGGCCCATCTCATCAGCAGAGCATTGCCTACACTCCATCCTTCTCAGGCCCTTCTCATCAGCAGAGCATTGCCTAGGCATGCTGAGGTCACACCTGATACTCTGCACACCCCCAATCTCTGCTACTTCCAGCTAAGACTTTTCTCTGGCAAACAGGCAGCTGTGAAATTGCTGTTTGCAAAGAGCATCGTGTAACCTCCTGTTCCCAGCGACGCCTCCAGAATACATCCCGTCTCTGTGTGCTGCGAACAATGGCTGTTCCATTCACCTGTCAGTGTGAGCGACTCCACAGTGCGTATCAAACAGCAGGGCCAGCAGCTGTGCGGTGGAGATGGCCGTCATCTCAACTCTCATAGAATATGGTACACAGAATAGCCAGATAGCTCAGGGTAACCACTAAGTAAGATATAAAAGAGACCGAAAAGCCCTCCTACTAAAAAGCAATGCTCAGTGTAGTTTGCCTTCTAGATACAGAAGGTATTTGAACCGACCCTTAAAGCCGAATTATCGCACACGGCCTTTTGACAGCGGTAATCGAGCCATAGGGAACCTATGGCTTGGGAGCCAGATGTGGCTCTTTTGATGGCTACATCTGGCTCACAGACAAATCAGTAGGGGTTGATTCAATCAGCTACACTGCTCAAGCAGCGCAGCTTAGTGTGGCAGAGCAAATACAATTTTCAAAGTAGGCACGCTACTGCTGTAGCATGCACCACTAACTTACTTGCAAGTCCTAAAACGGCCACTCCAGTTGTCCCACTCTGGACCCTGTCAGGTCCATTGACTTTGTAGGATGAGATCCCCGCACTTTGTTTGGGCCAATAGGCTGTCTGTCACTTGGCATTGGGAGAAAGTGCTGGGATCTTGTCCTACAAAGGGAATCAACCCCCAAGTCAGCTAGCTAATTGTACAAGCTGTTAGTCGGCATTTCTCCTGTCTGGCTCTCGGGGAAATTGCTAATGTTGCTGAAACCCAAGAGAAGCTGAAGACGTGTCTGACACTTCCGCTGCCCGGCAGATCAACTCTATACACATCACCATGGAAACAGGGACTTGAGCCCTCTGCTGCGCATGCGCACTGTCAAAGTTTGAAACATATTGTAGGGCTCTCACGGAATTACATTTTACAATATGTGGTGATTATGGCTTTCTCAGCCAAAAGTGTCGGTCAGGAACCAGCCCCACGGCAAGCCTGCAGAGACAGTTCCTGACTGGGGATTTTCTCGTTTCGACCAGATCGAGAGGGGAAGCAGCCTTATTCAAGCTGACACAAGGCTGTCCCTCCCCAACAACACTTCATTCTGCCACCACTAGCAGCTGCTAGACACTTTGACAAGTCCCACTCTGCTGTCGAGTGGCCTGCACTCAGTCCAGCGTTTTTCGTATTTAGGTCAGCCTTGCGCTTAGGCCAAAATACGGGAAACACACACACAAACTCACACACACACACACACACACACACACGAACTCACACACACACACGAACTCACACACACGAACTCACACACACACACTCACACTCACACACACACACACACACACACACACACACACACACACACACACACACACACACACACACACACACACACACGAACACACACACACACTGTACACACACACACACACTGTACACACACACACACACACACACACACACACACACACACACACACACACACACACACGAACACACACACACACACGAACACACACACACGAACACACACACACACACACACACACACACACACACACGAACTCACACACAGTAGTGGTGTACAAACTGAGCATCCAGTCAGACACTGAACTTGTAACACAAATTACACTGCAGTCTCTCTCTAGGAATGCGAGCTCTGCTTAGTACATCAGAAATCAGTCTTATTAAATAAAGATTTAATATTCCAAAAGGTGGAACAGTGCAGAAAGAAATATATACAAAAATATTAACAGACACACAAGAATACAGTTTGCTCATAAACAAAATAAAACGGTGATCAAATGATACCAACATACAGATCAGATTGTTGTTTGCGGAAGCACACCGATTCCGACCGGAAGCCGGGGGACTAGCATGTTGCTAGCTCCTGAGAAGTACGAGTTCTGAATCTTCCCTGCTGACTTTTATAGGAAGATTTGTAGCCTGAGGCCACAAGTCCAGGAGTGATCCAATTTCCTCACATGGTTTACAGAGACCTCTGTAACATCCCAGCTGTAGCCTGAGGCCACACAATGTTTAGATTCAGAAATAATCTAATTTCCGTAGATTATGATATCATGGTTTTCAAAGACCTCTGTAATATCCCAGCTTGCTGTCCTATGTAGATTTCCAAGGTTTCCTGTTCCGCCAGACTCTAGACCAATTGTGTATACAGAGTTCAAAGCAACACAGACACCTTCCAGAACATCCGGAGATTCAGGACAAATGGTTGGGTCATTATTTAATTGACTGATTCCTTGCTGGAGACTAGCACAATGTCCAGGTGTCCGTGGCCTATTCAACTTAGCTGGTCTATTCAAATTAGATTTACAGAAAGCTGCATATTTCCCCTTTCAAGATTGCTTCCTAATTTACCCAGTGTCCAGGTGAGCATTATTTCCAAAGCCCGCATGCCAGACTGGCTTCTAACAGACATACACTTATGCTATAGTGCACAGCAGACATAAAATGAAAAAAATATGGCTTCCACGAGCTACACATTCAAAAATTGCTGCTATATTATATACATCATCAGTGTCCCCCTGCGTGGGCAGAAACGCAACACGGTGAGAACTACTGTACGGGAAGCCCCGCTGAAGGCAACCAAAGGCTTTTCTGCACGTCAGTAGCCAAATGCGAGGTGGTGCTTTCTCATGATGCATCACTCCTGAATATGCAACTTATCTCAATGCCCCTGAAAGCCAGGCTGCACATGAAGGGCATAAAGAGATAATTTGCATATTCAGCAGTGGTGCATCATGGGAAACCACAGTTGCTCACTTACAGTTGAATTATCAATGCCTTCTGGTTTAGGGAGGCAAAATTAGGTTTAGCGTTGCTTTTTAATAGAGGGCTTTGTGGTCTCGCTTAGCCCTTTTATCCCTTCCAGGTGGTTCTGGTTAACCCTGCGGTGTCTGGGTATTCCCCAGTGTGGCATATACAGGACATGGTAGCCATCTTGGCTAGTAGACCTTATGTGGAAGCCATCTTGTCTGCTGTGTCTGGAATCCTATTTTATGTAAATCGTATGCAGTGGACTTCATTTCCTTTGGGAAGACATTTGAATACCACCTAGACTGTCCACACATTCTCTCTGCTGTGTCTGAAATGCCCTTATATGGGAAGTGTATGCATTTGCATCTTCTTTGAAGTCTGCTGTAAGGACATTTTGAATATCGCCTAGTCAGTCGCCCATTCATTAACTCCACCTAAAAGAGAATACTAGACAGGTGTTGTGCATAGAGACGGCTTGCATAACCTGGAGGGACATTTCAGCCTGTAAATGGTCTGTTTTGACATCCAGTAAGGCCTAGTGCACACCAGAGCGGTTAGGCTGCGTTTTGCGATCCGCTTGCGGATGCGTATCCGATAGGGTAATGTATTTCAATGGGCTGGTGCACACCAGAGCGGGAGGCGTTTTGCTGAAACGCAAACTCCCGGGCTGCTGCAGATTTTGGATTGCGGAGGTGTTTCTGCCTCCAATGTTAAGTATAGGAAAAACGCAAACCGCTCTGAAAAACGGCACTTCAGAGCGGTTTTGCAGGCGTTTTTGTTACAGAAGCTGTTCAGTAACAGAAATCTACTACACCAAAAACGCTTCACAAAACCGCAAAATGCTAGCTGAAACGCTACAGAAAAAGCGTTTCAAAATCTGCTAGCATTTTGCGGATCTGCTAGCGGTTTTTGGTGTGCACCAGGCCTAAGTGTATTTCTCTGGAGATAGCTTATGCAAGGAACCCCCCGATCTATCGTCAGAATTGCGTTCTCTGGCGACAGTAATTACACCTTACGCGGGATAAACTTTGATTTCTGTTTTATTCCCTTTTATTTTGATAAGCAAATGTCTTGTTGTGTGTCTGTCATTTTTACTTTTGTTTTTTGTAAATATTTCTATATATTTTCTGTCTGCATTTGTTCCACTTTTTTGGAATTTTAAATATTTATTTAATAAGTCAGTCTTCTGTGTACTAAGCAGATAATTTACATCTCCTACAGAGAGACTGCAGTGTATTGTGTTACAGATCCGTGCCAGATTGTATGCTCGGATTGTTCATTGCTACCGCGTGAGATTGCATTGTGTATGGGACATTTCCGTAGTTTTGGCCTAAAGCCTGCAGCTGACCCAAGATAAGTGACGCCAGCCTGAGTGTGAGCAGCGTGACAGCAGTGCATGAAATTGTCATATTGCCAAAGACAGGGACAGATCTCCTTCTGTACAGGAATCTGTGTGTGTATGGAGTCTAGCAGTATTGTTTGCAGATGACTGGTAGTGCTGGCTGAGTCTTGCAGAGTGTGGCTGAGGGCAACAGCCTTGTTATATCTTAAATGGTGACGTCACTGTTCCGACACATATATTTAATGTAAATGTCAAAACATTAAAACGTTGCCTGCAAAACTCTGTATTTTGTGTAGTACTGAAGGACAAAAACGTGACCTCCAGCTGTATACTCACTAGCAGCCAATCTTGCTGAGTGGCTGCTCTGTGAGCTCTGCCTCCAGCTCCTTGCTGACCAACACCCCTATCCTGCCTGCCCATGTCTAGTAGTAGGGTGTGGTCACAGCTGAGTGGCTGCTCTGTGAGCTCTGCCTCCAGCTCCCTGCTGACCAACACCCCTATCCTGTCTGCCCATGTCTAGTCCTCCAGCTCCCTGCTGACCAACACCCTTATCCTGTCTGCCCATGTCTAGTCTTCCTGCTCCCTGCTGACCAACACCCTTATCCTGTCTGCCCATGTCTAGTCTTCCAGCTCCCTGCTGACCAACACCCTTATCCTGTCTGCCCATGTCTAGTCCTCCAGCTCCCTGCTGACCAACACCCTTATCCTGTCTGCCCATGTCTAGTCTTCCAGCTCCCTGCTGACCAACACCCTTATCCTGTCTGCCCATGTCTAGTCTTCCTGCTCCCTGCTGACCAACACCCTTATCCTGTCTGCCCATGTCTAGTCTTCCAGCTCCCTGCTGACCAACACCCTTATCCTGTCTGCCCATGTCTAGTCTTCCAGCTCCCTGCTGACCAACACCCTTATCCTGTCTGCCCATGTCTAGTCTTCCAGCTCCCTGCTGACCAACACCCTTATCCTGTCTGCCCATGTCTAGTCCTCTAGCTCCCTGCTGACCAATACCCTTATCCTGTCTGCCCATGTCTAGTCCTCCAGCTCCCTGCTGACCAACACCCTTATCCTGTCTGCCCATGTCTAGTCCTCCTGCTCCCTGCTGACCAACACACTTATCCTGTCTGCCCATGTCTAGTCCTCCAGCTCCCTGCTGACCAACACCCTAAAGGCTCATACACACATCAGACTATAGTCTTTGGAAAATGAAAATCACAGACCAATCTTACCACCCTTCATGTAGTATGAGAGCCATACTCTACACAGTCTTTTTTCTATGGAGCTGAACTCCACATCAGAAAAAAATCTTTGCAAGATGCTGCACACACAGATGCTGTACAGACACAAAAGATCAGTATCTGCAAAAGATCTGTTCCTGCCAAAAATCCATTCCTGCAAATTGCAATGATAGTCTATGAGATCTGCAGATCATCATACACACATGATTTAAATGACATTCAAGCAATCATCCGCATATCTGAAAATCCATCCTGGTGGATCTGATCTGCAGATGAATGTCAGTTAAATCATGTGTGTATGATGATCTGCAGATCTCATAGACTATCATTGCAATTTGCAGGAATGGATTTTTGGTAGGAACAGATCTTTTGCAGCTACTGATCTTTTGTGTCTGTACAGCATCTTTGTGTGCAGCATCTTGCAAAGATTTTTTGCTGATGGGGAGTTCAGCTCCATAGAATAGACTGTGTAGGTATGGCTCTCATACTACATGAAGGGTGGTAAGATTGGTCTGTGATCTTTCATTTTCCAAAGACTATGGTCTGATGTGTGTATGCACCTTTATCCTGTCTGCCCATGTCTAGTCCTCCTGCTCCCTGCTGACCAACACCCTTATCCTGTCTGCCCATGTCTAGTCATCCAGCTCCCTGCTGACCAACACCCTTATCCTGTCTGCCCATGTCTAGTAGGAGGGTGTGGTCACAGCTGAGTGGCTGCTCTGTGAGCTCTGCCTCCAGCTCCCTGCTGACCAACACCCTATCCTGCCTGCCCATGTCTAGTAGGAGGGTGTGGTCACAGCTGAGTGGCTGCTCTGTGAGCTCTGCCTCCAGCTCCCTGCTGACCAATACCCCTATCCTGTCTACCCATGTCTTGTAGGAGGGTGTGGCTGGGAGGTGATGAGGATCTATAAACTGATGCCACAGGTAAGTGTAACCAGAACTGGGCATTCTAAGTCCTGTTTTGTTACAGGAATGTTTCTCTGAGGTTTTTATGTGTTTTATTTTATACATTTTCTGTTAAACGTTGATCTGTGCCGCTGATGCAGAGATTCGAGATGGTCGAAGAGAAGCTAATCTTTCCCCATTACATGCAAATTGTAAGCAGGGCTGGATTTAGTGGCCTGCTGATTCTGAGTGGATTATTTAAAGCTGCATACAGTTTCCATTAATCTTGCACGTAAACTGGGATTATTAGCCTGTCATAGAGGGGGAGGGGGGGCCTGTCCACAAGAAGGGGGTGGGACAAGGACAATATCCCTGACACCCAATTCTGGGTCTGGTTTTTCTCTTGCAGCCTCTCGCCGTTTCTCAGATGTCCCCACGAATGTGGAGCCACACGCCCACCAGAACGCCATAGGTACCAGCGTCCTCAGCGTGCTTTATGTGGCTCTGTGCTTCTTGGTTATGTCCTGGTTCTGTGTAACTAGTCAGGTTCTTCCACCACTGGGAGAGACCATGTGTCCTCTGCAGGCTCCTTACAGCTCCTCATGGCCACAGTTTGAGGGACAGCCAAAGTTCCTGTCTGCGGAGGGAACTGGGATTATTGTGTGCTCTGTGTGTTGCTGCTGGTTATATGACAATGTTGTATGTGCATTAATTATATATAATGTGTATGTATGTATGTATGTACTGTATTTGTCTTGTACAGTCATAGGACATCATTCACGGGTGGTCAGCCAATGATTATACTGCCGGCAAATCTTGCCATCTGGAATGCCATTGGCTGATGGTGTCCACATGTTCCTCTATTCTAGGCTATTATAAATGCGGCCCGGTGGGGTTTGTGTATAGGAATAGCCAATGTTGTGCTCCAGATTATTCCTTATTTCTCTGGGGATATGAGGAGGCACCTGATTGGCTGAATAACACCTCATGGGTGGTTCCCCATAGAGAGGTCCACGAGGACCACCATGACTCCATGACCTTCTCAGTGGTTGAAGAACCAATGGTGGAGTAACGTGGACTTCCTATGGGTTTGAACCTCCCACTTGACTGGTGGACATCCCCTGCCCCAAGTGGCATTCCATCTCCTTCCCTCCGCTGGAGGTTTCTAGGCGAACACACAATATAAGCCACCCCCATCTCTGCTTTATACAAACCTTCCAGGACTTCTATAAAAATAACGCACGCTCAACTGGTTTCCATGACGATTTGCATTGAGAGACTTTTAATACCTCCCTGTCACTACTAGTGGCCTCCGATGGCGGGGGATGGTGAAATCTACCGTACAATGTTCATCTCTTATCGATCTGCTCTCTCGCCTCATTGTCCTCCTTTATGATCTCTCTCCCCCTCATTGTCCCCCTTTCTGATCTCTCTCCCCCTCATTGTCCTCCTTTATGATCTCTCTCCCCCTCATTGTCCCCCTTTCTGATCTCTCCTCCTGATAGACCCCCTTTATGATCTCTCCCCCCTCATTGTCCCCCTTTCTGATCTCTCCCCCTCATTGTCCCCCTTTCTGATCTCTTCCCCCCCCCCCCCCTTTCTGATCTCTTGCCCTCACTGCCCCCCCACCTTTCTGATATCTCCCATATTTCTCACCTCTCTCTACATCTTTCCTCCATAGTTCTTCACTCTCACATGTATAGTGTCCTTATAATGGCAGGAAGCCCCTCCACCAGTGTGCACCCCTGTGTCAGTGAGCAGGCTGCATGCAGTGTCAGTGAGCAGTCTGCACCCCTGTGTCAGTGAGCGGTCTGCACCCCTGTGTCAGTGAGCAGGCTGCACCCCTGTGTCAGTGAGCAGCCTGCACCCGTCAGTGAGAAGGCTGCACCCCTGTGTCAGTGAGCAGGCTGCACCCCTGTGTCAGTGAGCAGCCTGCACCCGTCAGTGAGAAGGCTGCACCCCTGTGTCAGTGAGCAGGCTGCACGCAGTGTGTCAGTGAGCAGCCTGCACGCAGTGTGTCAGTGCACCCCTGTGTCAGTGAGCAGGCTGCACCCCTGTGTCAGTGAGCAGCCTGCACCCGTCAGTGAGAAGGCTGCACCCCTGTGTCAGTGAGCAGGCTGCACGCAGTGTGTCAGTGAGCAGCCTGCACGCAGTGTGTCAGTGCACCCCTGTGTCAGTGAGCAGGCTGCACCCCTGTGTCAGTAAGCAGGCTGCACCCCTGTGTCAGTAAGCAGGCTGCACCCCTGTGTCAGTGAGCAGGCTGCACGCAGTGTGTCAGTGAGCAGCCTGCATGCAGTGTGTCAGTGCACCCCTGTGTCAGTGAGCAGGCTGCATGCAGTGTCAGTGAGGAGGCTGCACCCCTGTGTCAGTGAACAGCCTGCATGCATTGTGTCGGTTAGCAGGCTGCATGCAGTGTTAGTGAGCGGTCTGCACCCCTGTGTTGGTTAGCAGGCTGCATGCAGTGTGTCAGTGAGCGGTCTGCACCCCTGTGTCAGTGAGCAGGCTGCATGCAGTGTGTCCTCCATCAGTCATCAGTGTAATTTTCCAGAAGGAAAAGTCTCTGTTCTGTGCGATACTGTGCATTGTAGTGTTGTTCTGCTTATGTTTGTTATTTACTGGTTTATGATCTTCCACTAGGCCTTTAAAGGGAACCTAAACTGAGAAGGATATGGATATTTTTCCTTTTAAAATACCAGTTGCCTGAATCGCCTGCTGATCCTGTGTCTCTAATACTTTCAGCCACAGCCCCTTAACAAGCATGCAGATGATCAGGTGCTCTGACTGAAGTCAGACTGGATTAGCTGCATGCTTGTTTCAGGTGTGTGATTCAGACACTACTGCAGCCAAAGAGATGACCAGGACTGCTAGGCAACTGGTATTGTTTAAAAAGGAAACATCCATATCCCCTTAGTTTAGGTTCCCTTTAACCTGTCAGTAGACATTTCTGCAGCTGTTATACGCCAGGAGTTGCCTGGTTTGAGCTCACAACTCTTGTTTCTCCTGTGAAAAAGTCTTCTAAGTCGTCCTGGTATTATCGATGTTCCAGCAGTAGGGTAGCAATAGTGGATGCAGAGGTAGCAACAACACCAGGGCCCCTGGACCAGAGGGGCCCTCCTTCAGCCACTTTACTAGTGCTTTATTGATGCTAAGCTGATAATGACCCCTATATGTACTTTAATTGCTTGTAAACATTAATAGACTGTTCCCCTCTCCAGCCTACACCTCCCTGATACTGGAGCTGTCTCCTCCCCTGCTTACACCTCCCTGACACTGCGGCTGTCCCCTCCCCTGCTTACACCTCCCTGATACTGCATCTGCCCCCTCCCCTGCTTACACCTCCCTGATACTGCAGCTGTCTCCTTCCCTTCTTACACCTCTCTGATACTGCATCTGTTCCCTCCACTGCTTACACCTCTCTGACACTGCTGACACTGCAGCTGTCTCCTTCCCTTCTTACACCTCTCTGACACTGCAGCTGTCTCCACCCCTGCTTACACCTCTCTGACACTGCAGCTCTCTCCTTCCCTTCTTACACCTCTCTGACACTGCAGCTGTCTCCACCCCTGCTTACACCTCCCTGATACTGCATCTGTCCCCTCCCCTGCTTACACCTCCCTGATACTGCAGCTGTCTCCTCCCCTGCTTACACCTCCCTGATACTGCAGCTGTCTCCGCCCCTGCTTACACCTCCCTGATACTGGAGCTGTCTCCTCCCCAGCTTACACCTCCCTGATACTGCAGCTGTCTCCGCCCCTGCTTACACCTCCCTGATACTGGAGCTGTCTCCTCCCCAGCTTACACCTCCCTGATACTGCAGCTGTCCTCTCCCCTGCTTACACCTCCCTGGTGCTTCAGCTGTCCTCTCCCCTGCTTACACCTCCCTGGTGCTTCAGCTGTCCCCTCCCCTGCTTACACCTCTGACACTGCAGCTGTCCCCTCCCCTGCTTACACCTCCCTGCTACTGCAGCTGTCCCCTCCCCTGCTTACACCTCCCTGCTACTGCAGCTGCCCCCTCCCCTGCTTACACCTCCCCGACACTGCAGCTGTCCCCTCCCCTGCTTACACCTCCCTGACACTGCAGCTGTCCCCTCCCCTGCTTACACCTCTCTGACACTGCAGCTGTCCCCTCCCCTGCTTACACCTCTCTGACACTGCAGCTGTCCCCTCCCCTGCTTACACCTCTCTGACACTGCAGCTGTCCCCTCCCCTGCTTACACCTCTCTGACACTGCAGCTGTCCCCTCCCCTGCTTACACCTCTCTGACACTGCAGCTGTCCCCTCCCCTGCTTACACCTCTCTGACACTGCAGCTGTCCCCTCCCCTGCTTACACCGCTCTGACACTGCGGCTGTCCTTGAAAGGTTTTTGTGCTCCATATCAATTATTGTATATAGAGCACTTGAGGGGGCCCAATGTGAAACTTTTTTTCTGTGGCCAGAGCTCGTAAACCATATTACTGTGTTCCAGAATACACTGTATCCCTTCCATGTAGTATATACATTAGCACAGTCTGCAGAGAACTGTAGGGGCCCGTTCTCAATGGGGCGATTAAGCGGGCAATTCCCATAAATTGTGTTTTGTTTTGTGTTTTTTTTTAAAGCGTTAGCGCAAGTAATGGCAGGTATCTCACTTCTGCAATTGCAAACCGCAGTGCATGCAGCAGTTTTCCATGAGTAATTCTAGAGCGATCACAATACAGTGCTTAAAAATCGCTAATCAAGATCGCTCAAAAGTGTACATTGGTTTTACCATGCTAATCACAGTAACGTCATCCACACAAAATGCTATTTCTAAGCGCAAGCATTTTGCAACTGCAAGTGAGAATGGGCCCTAACAATCCTGAACCAATATTGTTGATGCAGAAGTTGAGTTCCTACTCCATCTACTGGTGATCAGCAGTTCTGCAGGAAACAAAATTCAGTTTCTCCTCTCCCAAAACCTCCCAGCATCAACTCCAACATCCATAGACTAGGTAATAAAGCTTTCGGAGGAGGGAAATCGCACCCTCAGCCCTACAGTGTAGCCTGGAGCTGTATGTCCATCCGTATGTATGTATCTGTATGTCCATGCTTCAGCTGGAAGCTTGAGGAACAAATCCTAGAACTCCATTCAGGTGGTCTTAGAATGTGAAAGGCTCCAGTTACTGTCTGACCATATAAAACCCGTCTGACTGTGTGCTCTCTGCCAGCAGGACACTACGGAAAAGAGATCTATCGCAGTGGAGGACCCGATATACACAATTTCATCTCGTCTGGCTTTGTGACTCTGGGACGAGGACATCTCAAGGGTACAGTACAATATTTTCTCTTCTTTTTGTATATTTGGATGTTTCTGTACCTCGTATGACAATTTCCACTGTCCCGTCAGTTTCTGATGTTGTACCAGCTGCTACCTGTGAAGTCTAGAGAGGTTTCCACCTTCTGGTTGGCGTTCTATGTGTTTCGTATCTTTAGGACTCTCTAATGCATCTTGGTTGTCATCCAAGAGAATCCACAGCTTTTTTCATACATACCATTAGTGTTAATGTAGCCCTTCTTGACGTCATTGGGCTGAAATTTACTTTGGATCTCTTGAAAGGTTAAGATGACCTGTGAAATGTTTGTTATTGAAATTGTTGTTTCTGAATCTGGTGTCAACAACGTTTAATTGTTGAGGGACATTTTAAGTGCGAGTACGGACCGTGATTTGTGAGTCATGTGACCAGAGGCCTAACATTTCTAGTTGGAAGAGCAGTTATTGCTCCGTTAAGGCAGCTAAAGCAATATTCATATTAACTGCAGCCTACCAGTTGGCTAGGAGCTACTGACATCACTGAGGTAGGATATCTTGCTGATGTCATTAGTTCATTGGCAGGCCAACGGTCTAAATGTTGGCCCCTCTCTCTTAATGTGGTAATAGCAAGGAATGTTAGCAGCAGGGTTGTATATATGTGCAGATACTGAGAGTAAAATTCAATCCATTCCAAGCTGTAACCTGTTCTTCCAAACCTTGAGCTGGTTTCCATTGTCAGTAACATGGATGGCTTTTGAGGGGGGTTGTAATTAAAATGTAAGTCTGATCTATTTGAAGGTCATACATGGTGATGAAGGGACACCCTGTCTTTTAAAGGATACCCGAACTGAAATGTGACATAATGAGATAGACGTGTATGTACAGTGCCTAGCACACAAATGACTATGCTGTGTTCCTTTTTTTCTTTCTCTGCCTGAAAGAGTTAAATATCAGGATATCAGGTATGTAAGTGGCTGACTCAGTTCTGACTCAGACAGGAAGTGACTACAGTGTGACCCTCACTGATAAGAAATTGCCCTTTTTTAACTCTTTCTTGCTCTCAGAAGCCATTTTCTGCTAGAAAAGTGTTTTATAGTTGGGATTTTTTATCAGTGAGGGTCACACTGTAGTCACTTCCTGTCTGAGTCAGCCACTTGCATAACTGATATTTAACTCTTTCAGGCAGAGAAAGAAAAAAGGAACACAGCATAGTTATTTGTGTGCTAGGCACTGTACATACACATGTCTATCTTATTATGTCACATTTCAGTTCGGGTATCCTTTTAAAGAGGTTTTTTTCGACCATTAAAATATTTGGTGTAATAGAAAAGAGCAGTGTTGTGAAAATTGTTGAGCGGTTTGAAAGCTAGTAACAAAGCTTTGAGAATGTTCTTGGGTGGATGTTGAGGAAACGGCAATATTTATGAACTGTAATAAGAAAATCTGGCAGCACTTTCCCCTCTGGAGATGGTCAATGTAATGCCAATATTACCAAATTGCATGCAAATTAACGCCGTCCGCACGCAGCTTGCAATTGGGCTAATGGCTGTGACGTTCCTTGATTTTGATTGGCTCAGTTCCAAGTGGCACAAAGATTAAATTACATTTGCAGGAAATCTGGAATTAATAGAGGGGTTTGGGTGTGGAAACACCCTCTGGAAAAATACACCGGAGACCAATAAGAAGGGAGCCCAATGGTGTGATACGTAAAGACAAGTGATAATCATGGAAATAAAAAGAACTACTCACAAAGGTGGGTTGCAGAGGGGCAACTGACCGCAGGAAGCAGGTGGAGACAAGCCTGACTCCTCTCGGGTGGGGTCACCGGGGACCTGGATGTAGTCGCACTCCTTTTGAAAAAAGAAAGGAGACAGATCTCTACCGTGGTAGAACTACGGGCGCTGTGTCTCCGCCCCTCAGACAGGTGAAGTGTGGGGGTAATGGATGCACAATTTGGGTAAAAGAAGCACCCTGGTGTGTGATGAAAACGTTCAAAAACAGAGCCTCACCAAGCTAAACGTATCACTAAGTTTGGCACTGTTATTGGCCTGAGGAAGCGGGCTCAGACCCGCAAAACGCGTTGCCTGTGCTTTCACTAAATTAAAATCTTTTGTTGTTACAAATATTTTGTCATTATTGAGGTAAGCTACCTCATTACCTTTTAAACTGTTTTGTAACGTTTTTAACGCACTCCAGGGCGCCACTTTTACCCAAATAGTGCTGGAATTAATAGCGTCTTGTTGACCATCTCCATTGGGCAACTTTCATGGAGGATGATCTGGGGTCCACAACCCAGTGGTGAAATACCACAGAGTATACTACAGGTTGTAAGTCTCTCCTCAGCCCACATTCTCCAACTTGTCCTCTTACGTTCTTGTCGGGAGAAGGCTGAGACGTGGAGTTTAGTTGAACCGTCAGCATTGAGTTTGGTGTCCCATCTTTGCACACTGTTACAGTTCTGTGGAAGAAGCTCTTCCAGGACTCTTCTGAGACAGACTTCCTTCTAATGGTATCCGTCTCTTTCATGTTAGATATTGCCAGCACGTCGTCCTCTCCACATCATAGCCTAGTAAAGTTTAACATTAAACGTGATTAGGAGGATTGTGACTTGAGGTTTCATTCATGATGGACATCTGACCTGGCAGCTCTTTCTCCCAGCAAATAAGCAGACTCAAATGTGTGACATTTACAGGCTTCTATTAAGTGCCATCTCTTCTTTGAAGGTGACTGTGACACCGCAGTAGGTGACATTTACAGTCCATGCGACTTTTCAGTTCCGTCAAGATTTTTTTTTCTTTTAAGAGGGTTGGAAATGAAAGTAAAACTTTATTTTAATAGCTGTGAATTGAAACGTGTGAAGTAACTATGAATAGTTAGCTTTGCCGTGGAGAAAGTCGGAGTTGTGGAGGATTCTGGGCCAGGAACCAGACATGACTTTCTCCAGCAGTGTGGACAAGTCGTGTCCAGAGATGATGGTGTTTCTTGTTATGGCTGAATTCACTTCTTTATTATTTTGTTTAATCCAATCCCAGGATGCATTACATTTCCATGCAAGTTCAATAAATTACAGCTTAGTAGCTATCTGTAGTTGCTGACAAACATGGAGGCTGAAGGACATTGTGTTGGTGGCATTGATGAGTGCACAACTGCTGTGTTTGGAGCAAAGGATACCGGTGAAGGCACTACCTAATGGACTCAGTACTAAGACCTCTTACAATGTGGCATTACCTTGTCTCGTCCCCTCTAAGCCTTCCTCCGCATCGAGCAGAGGCTTGGGAATGTCAGAGTTGGGCGCCATGTTTGACAGTTCCTGAGAAGATCCTCAGAAGTTGCAGATATTTTTCCATCTTGTAATGTGAGTGTCACAGTCGTGTCATCTTGTGCTCATCTCATTAAGGCAGAAGATGTTACAACTGATCACTGCAGAGCGATGTGTGTCATTTATGAGCAGAACCTGTTTAGCTCTGCTGATTAGTGATGGGCTGAACCTAATTTGTAATTAGTCTCACCCAGGTGGTAGAAGTTGTGGCTAGCAAAACGCTGAATAATACGCACCGCTGCAGGTCAAATAAATCCTCACCTAGTAGCTTTGGTTTGCCAACCTCAACTTCTACCTTCTGCACTGGGATAATCAACCTTCTAAGACAATGCTTGTTTTTTCTTACCATGAGTGGTAGGGCATTGCTCTTATGCAGATAGCAAGTTGCAGCCAAAAGCCAGAGAGGTGGAGCCTGGCAGTCTCAGGTGGGGTGCTTGATTACTTCAGGGGTGGGTCTATATTACCTCATAATAAGCTCAGGGATAAGGTTTGCCAACATTAAGTGTGGTGCTTTATAATCTCATGAATTGTGCTTGGCAACCTTGGGGTGGAGCTTGGTATCTTCAGGGGTGGTGCTTAGTATCTTCAAGGGTGGTGCTTGGTAACATTGGGATGGAGCTTATTATCTTCCGGGGTGGTGCTTAGTATCTTCAGGGGTGGTGCTTGGCAACCTTAGGGTGGACTGTGACATTTGGGAGCAGTTTATCAGGTAGACGAGGGAGTTATCTGCAGATATATATCCAGTTTAATGGTAGCTGTGAAATCACATATTTTGTGCAGAGGTTCTCCATCTGTATATGCTGATCTCAGACACATTTTCCGTTTTGTGGAACGCAGTTGTTGGATAGTCACCTCTTATGACAGAAATTCACTTGACAGTTGTAGCTGTGCGCTTATCTGAGCCACATTTGAAATTCAGATTCCCACCTAGTAACCTGAAATTTGAAATGCAAGACTGCTTTGTCAACACTGATATTATTCCAGATATGAGTGTTAACATTCCGCCATGTGGGGGACAGTGACGTGTGATGACTGGAGGGAGGAGGAGTAGACCATATAAACTGCAATATGTTCGTAACAAACAGATGCCTCCTATCCCACATCTGTGATCTCTAAAGACTACCATACACCAGAGGGAATGCTGGGGGTTTGAAGGAGGGGTCACCGGGGGAGGACTGAGTGCTAGGGGTCTTGGGGGGGGGGGGGGGGTTGTGAAGGACACTGGGGGCAGGAAGGGTGTGGAGGAGGAGGCAATGGGGGGAGGAGGAAGTGCTAGGGGTTTGGAGGAGGGATGTGGAGGAGGAGGAGGGAGCACTAGGGGTTTAGGGGGAGGGGTGTGAAGGAGGAGCATGGAGATGGAGGAGTGTGGAGGAGGAGACACCCGGGGGAGGAGGAAGTGCTAGGGCTTTGGTGGAGGGGACACACGGAATGAGGGGGGAGGGAGCCTGGGGGGTTTGGGGGGAAGGGGGGGCGTGTGGGTTTGGAGGAGGGGTGTGGAGAAGCGCACACTGGGGATATGGGGAGGGGTGTGGAGGAGGGGACACTGGATGAGGGGGGAGGGAGTGCTCAGGGTTTGGTGGGAGGGGAGGAGGTAGTGCTGTGAGTTTAGTGGGAGTGTAGTGGAGGAGGGGACACAGGAGATGGGGGGGATGCTGAGGGTTGGGGGAGGGAAGTGGGGGAGGGACTGGCCATCTCTGATTACCATCTCCACCCCCAGTGGAAAAAGGGTTAAATTACTGGACACACAGACTATGCAGAGTCCCTCCATTGCCAATCCAGGACTCGGCCATTCCGCATACAGACTGCTCAGTAACACGGCCTGACCAAGCGTCCAGGAGGACGCGAAACGGCCGTCGCTAGGCCCACATCTGTCCTTTACTCCCACCTCCCATGCGGACAGGCCTACACCTGGAATTATAAGGTATCACATCTTCAATATTTGCAGGATTTATATGCAATCATGGAATATGCTATGCACACAATCCATTTTGATGTTGAACACTGGCAATAAATGTGTATGCTTAAGACGGAAGATGCACGCTATCTGTTTGTTTTATGCATAGTTCAAGTTTCTTCCTTCAAATTGTGGAGAGGAGCACACGTCTTGTACAAGCAATCTACATAGCATATAACCTGTCAGCAACAAATTGACCACTTTGGGCACACCATACTCTCACAAAAGCTGGGAGCAACACACCTCTTAAAGGAGAAGTGCCACGCCATTCTGTTTCTTTTTTAAATAACTTTTTGAGAGAATGTTACCATAACTGTTTTATCGATATAAAGAGAATAAATACCAATGCTCATTAAATTTACGGAGAAACCCTAGATGATTATTTGTATTTATTCTCTTTATTCCTATAGGTTTATGCTTTTATGTAGTCTGGTAGCGTATCAGGTAGGAGAAGCTCACGTTTTTCCCATATACTGTATTAAACATTATTTTTTGTGACCGTGCAGGCTTATGATTTGTGTCATTGTGCGGGGGGTTGACCGTACTGGCACTTTGAGGCCAGCGCTGACAATTGGGAGGTTCCAGCGCCCCTTGCCCCGCCTTGTTTGTAGAGTGTCTTCATGCTGAACTGCCCATCATTGTTACCGCCTCATGACGTCATCCCGCTCGTGCGTCAGCTAGCGTTGCAGCTAGGAGGCGTCACGTACGGGCGGGTGGTCGTGTCTTTCAGTTGACACGCAAGGAAGGAGGTGAGGACGTGTCAGCGCTTCTTGCTACACGCGATTGGCCGCCTCAAGTGAATATTGGATAACTGGGCGTGCCTGGTGCTATGGAGGATGTGCATTTAGCAGTATACTTTTAGGCTGGATTCACACTATAAGCGCTTTTGTAAGCATTTGCGTTTAATTAGCTCTTGCTGAGGGTTTGTTAATAAAAAAAAAAAAAAAAAACATTCACTTTCATAAAAATCGCGTTAAAAATTGCTACAATTGGCGCAATCGGATATGCGAAAAATGTACGCGATCACTGCAATTTTTACGTGATTTTTACAGTGATTTTCATGAAAGTGAATGGGAGCTATTTTTTTTTTTTTTTAAACGCTCAGCAAGCGCTAATTAAACGCCAACTCTTACAAAAGCGCTTACAGTGTGCCTTACTCTAACATGGCAAGTGAGTGTTTTTGCATATTAGGCAGACAGTCTCCTCTCAGGTCCGCTCCGGGGTCACACACACAGTGATGTGTGTATTTAGTATTTAATGGTATATGGATTCATGTTTTTAATGGTTATGAGCAGATTGATAAACAGCGGTCTGTCACTGCTGCCACTAGAATGCAAAAAACAGCTATAATATACACAGCGGTGCCAGTCCTCTTGTATCTGCTGGATTGTGCTCCCCAGGAGGCACTGGGGTGGGACTAAGGCACGCAGTTTTGTCTTTTTGGTCGGTGCTCCCTTCCTTCTGTTTTTTTACTTACTGTCCTCAGAGGAGCTCACAATGTAATCCTACCATAGTCATAGTCTAATGTCCTACCATATTATTATTAATTATTTATATAGCGCTGACATCTTCTGCAGCACCTTACAGAGTACATAGTCATGTCACTGACTGTCCTCAGAGGAGCTCACACTCTAATCCTACCATAGTTATAGTCTAATGTCCTACCATATTATTATTATGTATTTATATAGCACTGACATCTCCTGCAGCACTTTACAGAGTACATAGTCATGTCACTGACTGTCCTCAGAGGAGCTCACAATGTAATCCTACCATAGTCATAGTCTAATGTCCTACCATATTATTATGTATTTATATAGCACTGACATCTTCTGCAGCACTTTACAGAGTACATAGTCATGTCACTGACTGTCCTCAGAGGAGCTCACACTCTGATCCTACCATAGTCATAGTCTAATGTCCTACCATATTATTATTATGTATTTATATAGCACTGACATCTTCTGCAGCACTTTACAGAGTACATAATCATATCACTGCCTGTTCCCAGAGGAGCTCACAATCTAATCCCTACCATAGTCCTAGTGTTCTGTCCTGCCATATTTATATAATGCTGTCCTGTTTTGCAGGTAATTTTCTCCACCTGCATGAGTAACTGTACAGAGCAGGATCCCTTGCTCCTCATTTCCGGTGAGTTTTCGGTAGAGGTGACCTCCGGGCCTGATTGTCTCTGTGGCGTTATTACTTCCAATGCGTAGGGCTGAACGAGGAGATTTTTTATTTCTAAACACAATCGCTTGTTTGATTGGAGCGCCGCTATAATTTCTTCTTTCTTGTTGGAGAGTCTTGCGGATAAATTAGACTTTTTTCTTCATTGTTTACCTGGTATTCTGCTGCTGAGTTGGGGCAATAAAATGAAGTGTAAATATATTCTGTACGTTTCTTTTTTCTCTCTTTTTCCTCTCTTTTTCCGAGCGCAGCAATTTCAGCTGGAAACTCGTCCCGCCGCCGTCCATTGTCCGCCGCCTCACGGCCTCATTATCCCTCGCCATTCTGCAAAATTACTTTTTTGTGATTATTTTCCCAAGTCAGCGTGAATCGGCTGCCTTCCCATCTACCTCCCCAATAACTTCACCGAACGGCGTATGCAAATGCGTCCCCCCAAATGGCTGCGATTGGCTGTGCGGAGAGCGGCATTCGCATGTGGCCAGACTCGCAATGTGGGGAGAGGGAAACCGTAATAATAAAGTGACATTTTCTTATGCAAATAGACAACTTTTTCCAACACAATGCCGGAACCGCCGCAACATTTCCAATTAAAATATCACGGCAAAAAAAAAAACGGGCAAAATGAGTTTCTATGTTAAGCCGCCTTTGCATTCCCTACTTCAGCTGGGCTGCTTTTCAGTGTAACTTTATTTTTTGTAAAATCTCAATTTACTGTTTGTTGATGTAAAAGCCTTTGAAAGTAACAAATATATGAATTAATGAAATAGCGCTGTGAATTTAACCAACTATCAACTGCTGCCAGTGTCCACGGCGGCCTGGAGGGGGAATAGTAATGAACGCCGCCAGGACTTTGGGGGGGGGGGGGGGGGGTGGCTTCACCCTACAGCCAAATTTGCCGTCACAGTTTTTGCATGTATCCTTTTCTGTTTCAAAATGTTTTAGTTTTAATTTTTCATAAAAAATGGGATAACATCCGCATTAGGTCACAGACCATTATATAAGAAAGGCTTGACGCACAGACCAAAATTGAACATCATTTTAGAGTCCAAAAAAGGGAAGTATCCATTAGTCCTGCCAAGACATCTCATCCGAAATCACGTAAAGAGTAACTGAGGGTAACATCACAGCACGGTCATGAGCCATGCCGCCAGCAAGCAAGCAAATATTGACCGTAATTATTCACCTGCTTTTTGGTACTTTTTTTAATTGCAGAGTGCTGAAAACAGAAAAAATGATCTCCTAGGAGAAAATGTGAGAGAAAAAGTGAATTAGATCGGTCCTATTTGTCCCAGATAAGATTGGAGAGGATAAATGAGTTCCAGGAGGGGATTCTTGACAAAAGTTCTATATTTTCAGAAAGGCGGGTACAGTATCTTGTAGGCAGCTGAGGAGGTCCTGGTTGTGGCAGCTGAGGAGGTCCTGGTTGTGGCAGCTGAGGAGGTCCTGGTTGTGGCAGCTGAGGAGGTCCTGGTTGTGGCAGCTGAGGAGGTCCTGGTTGTGGCAGCTGAGGAGGTCCTGGTTGTGGCAGCTGAGGAGGTCCTGGTTGTGGCAGCTGAGGAGGTCCTGGTTGTGGCAGCTGAGGAGGTCCTGGTTGTGGCAGCTGAGGAGGTCCTGGTTGTGGCAGCTGAGGAGGTCCTGCATGTGGCAGCTGAGGAGGTCCTGCATGTGGCAGCTGAGGAGGTCCTGCATGTGGCAGCTGAGGAGGTCCTGCTTGTGGCAGCTGAGGAGGTCCTGCTTGTGGCAGCTGAGGAGGTCCTGCTTGTGGCAGCTGAGGAGGTCCTGCTTGTGGCAGCTGAGGAGGTCCTGCTTGTGGCAGCTGAGGAGGTCCTGCTTGTGGCAGCTGAGGAGGTCCTGGTTGTGGCAGCTGAGGAGGTCCTGGTTGTGGCAGCTGAGGAGGTCCTGGTTGTGGCAGCTGAGGAGGTCCTTGTTGTGGCAGCTGAGGAGGTCCTTGTTGTGGCAGCTGAAGAGGTCCTTGTTGTGGCAGCTGAAGAGGTCCTTGTTGTGGCAGCTGAGGAGGTCCTCGTTGTTGTGGCAGCTGAGGAAGTCCTCGTTGTTGTGGCAGCTGAGGAAGTCCTCGTTGTTGTGGCAGCTGAGGAGGTGGTCCTTTCTTCTTTTGGCACCTGAGGTCCTCCTTGTTGTGGCAGCTGAGGAGGTGGTCCTCGTTGTGACAGCTGAGGAGGTCCTTGTTGTGGCTGCTGAGGAAGTCCTTGTCGTTGTGGCAGTTGAGTCAAGCTCCTCTGAGAGCCTGGCAGAACCTCTTATAATCCTAACTGTCGAAAGACATGTAATCGGCAATGTATTATTTAACAGGGACAGATAGTCCAAGCTAAGGTTCAGTCGTGTTTTGGTGATCTGGTAATATAGAAGTATTAAATGATACCAACCACTCTATAATCTTTGGAGCACTGTAGTCTGACTTTAGGGTATTCCCACCAGATGTGCACCTTTTGTCTCAGTTGGGTTGGGAGAATATTTTCCTTTCAGCAGGTCAGGAATGATCGTTTGGATTCCTGGCAGATGGTGGCAGTTTGTAATTAGGGCATTCCGACCAGATGTGTACGTTTGTCTTGGTTGAGTTGAATTGTGGCAGAATATTTTCTGTACTTTCAGCAGGTTAGGAATGGTCGATAGGGCACCTGGCAGGAATGGTGACAGATTTAGAAGCTGTGGAGGAATGTTGTGGTAGAATCTCTGTAATTGGAAGAGGGGCCAATTAGAGTGCAGGCTTCCCGAGGCCTGGCTGCACGCTGTTCATTATCTCACTGGGAGTTTTCCGATGTCAGATGGCCCAGCTGGTGACCGGGGACGTGATGGCCAATCAATATATCATGTCCATATAAAAGATGAAATGACGGCCACTTCTCTATGATTACAAGGCAGCCGGAAAGCCATCGATTCCCGCTTGTGATTCCGCTTGTTACATGAAATTGGTTCATTGATAGTCAGCGGTCAGAGTAGGGGGGAGGGGAGGAAATGAGCAGCAGTAGAATGTGTCCAGGGACCTCTGATGCTCTGCAGGGAACACTGGGCTCATTTTACTGTGATGTGTGTTTCATAGGAATGTTCTATGTGTGGAATGAGCAGGACTGTCATAGTGCCTGTTGTCTGGTTTACATTCTCTCTTTATCGTTAGGCGATTTGCTCCAGACTCCTCATCATGGGAGGAAGGTAGAGATGGCTTCCACTTCTATGCAGATCGGGTTGGAGACCCGGCTCTTTGGAAATAGTTTGAGCCTTTCCCCAACCTGTTGGGCCTCAATAACTGTTTTTGAAGGTTCTCAGAAACGTCCTTTATTGGAACCATGACTGTCATGAATGATACGGAAGTCGAGACGATTATCGATTCTGTATCGTTCCGCGAAGCAGAGCAGAATGTCACTTTCTGTTTTAAATGTACAAGAAATTCATTTTTTCCCCCTCTCTTCTTTGGCTTCCCCATCACCTACTCTGAATTAGAGTAGGCCCCTCACCCGTCCACTTCCTCATAGCTATTCACACCGAGGCGCTACGACCAAATGCTGGCCTGTACAGCACAAAGCAGATAGCGATCAGTCCTTTTGGTTTCCACTAAAAAAAACCTGATTTTTCCCTCTCAAAACTGTGAACAGACAATAGACAAACTTCATTTCTTAATAATTCAAGATGTGGTTGTCGCAGACAAAAGACAAATATATTTCCCGGTTCCTAAAAATCAGCCTAATAGATCATCCAAATTGTAGCAGCTTAGTGGCTACAGGAACAGAGTTGTTCGGCGTTCACTAAGCACACGTGTTACCTTACTGCTATTTGGTGTCATTTGATCCAACATCGGCCGCAGGTTACAAATCTGCCCTCGGATTCGCTGTGCGCCAATCCAGACAGAAATGGCGCAGGTTATTGGTAAATGGTGTCATTCTAGGCTTTTACAAAAACCCTGCCTATCGTGCTCCGCAGGAGGTAAACACACCTACTTTTCAGGTAGGACAGCCCACTAAGTCAGATTTTATAAAAGTCTGGTCCATCGGCGACCATTTTAGTCCCCAAAATTCCATCAACTAAAGACCTTCACCCTCTTGCTCCAGGAGACCAGAGCACATGGACCACCATAACATGCTTTGTTCCAAGGACTCGGATATCAGTGCCTGCATTTGAACTGGACTTTATTTCTTTCAATATCCCCACAAGGACTGCTAAGTGAAGTAAACCTCATCATTATTTCCCTTTTATTTCAAGCTTAGTGTTTCTATGTTAATTAGCGTATGTAAATGTGTGTAATGCATTTTTGTTATTAAAGCGTTTAAACATCGTTTTACAGTTATGACCTGTTCCTGAACATACACAATCGTACATACTCCTCCGAAAACGTTACCTTGTGTTCTATCTTGTATCTACAACCTGTATGCTTGAATCGGGCACAGATAGACAGATCTGGCGCCAATCCCTGCATACAGCTAAGGGTTAAGTTAGTGTTCTCAGTGTGTTAAAGAGACACTGAAGCGAGAATAATTCTCGCTTCAGAGCTCATAGTTAGCAGGGGCACGTGTGCCCCTGCTAAAACGCCGCTATCCTGCGGCTAAAAGGGGGTCCCTTCACACCCAACCCCCCCCCACAAAATCAACGACCAAATTGGTCGTAGATTTTGCTGCTCCTGGAGGGAGGGCTAACGGCTGCAGCTCTGCCTCTAGTCGCGTCTATCAGCGGCGCATCGCCGCCTCTCCCCCGCCCCTCTCAGTGAAGGAAGACTGAGAGGGGCGGGGGAGAGGCGGAGATACGCGCTGACAGACGCGCGTGGGGCAGGGCTGCGGCGGTTAGCCCTGCCTCAATCCGGCTGCACGGAGGGGATTTCGGGGGGTAAGGGACCCCCGTTTAGCCGCGCGATAGCAGCGTTTTTAGCAGGGGCACACATGTCCCTGCTAACTATGAGCTCTGAAGCGAGATTTATTCTCGCTTCAGAGTCTCTTTAATATAGTTACAGTTGTGCGCTGACTCACACGTGGTGGCAAGCATTTGAATTGTATGTGTGTGGTGAATCCTTTGGAGTCAGGACACTCCTCTCGGCTAGTCGGTTCATAGATTGTGAATCCACATATGGGCACCTATGCGCAAAGTGACAGCGAGACCGAGTTTCTGACTCTGAGCGATTGACCCAATCGAGGATCAGTCTTTGTGGTTCTTGACAGTGATGTCTCCACACACCTGTGCTTTAAAGACTCAGACTTGGATGGTGACCCCGAAATTTGTCCTATAAATAAGTCTTCCACAATCACACCTGATTATTATCCCATCGGGGGTAAGGACAGATAAGCTGGCAATCCCACCGGCTGGCATACGTCCACCTCACACAGACGGAGGCCTTGCTTCCCTTTCCCCAATAAACAGACGAGGCTGATGTTCAGAACTTCATGCTCTGTCGGATGAAGGTGAGGCACGGGTCTTGGTTTTGGTTAGATTTCTGCAGGATTATTGAATGCTGAATTCAGAGAGAGAGATCTCGGTCCAGCGTCCATCTGTTCCTCCAGCAGGGAGAGGAGGAATCAGGCCTGCACTCCCCCAGCTCTGTATAATCTATAACTCAGCGGAAAGGTAATTGCAATCAGCGTGTAGTGACGTCCTGTCAGCCTGGAGATGGGGCGCATCATGCAGATTGATGTGTGCGGAGTGTCAGGCTGTCAGACGTGCGAAGCAAGCAAGGCACAGGAACAGGGGAACCGCTTTTACCTACATTCCAAATCATGGTGGCTGTTTGTTTTATTTATAAGGCGCCAATTTATTCCACAGCTCTGGACAATAAATAAGGTTACAGATGGGTGCAACAATAGCCCCTGCAAGGGATGCAGCCGCAGGAGGGCCCTTAGGGGAAAATCCAGAGGGGGAGCCCATGGCTCAGGGGCCCTCCAGGGCTGTTTTTAGGGGTAGGAAGTGGAGCAGCACAGGAAGGGGGAGCAGCGGGCACACACAGCAGCAGGAAGGAGGGCTCAGCTCTCCCCCCCCCCCCCCCCCACCTCAGGCTCCCCCTCCAGCAATGACAGCAGCAGGCAGGGAATGCGGACTTAGCTCTTCCACATTCATGCGTCGGACGTCCGCAGGGTCACACTCTACTTCCTGAGCTAATCAGGAAATCGAGAGAGCGGCACTGCAGAGAAGAGCGGATGTTGCATGGAATGCGGAAGAGGTGAGTCCACGTTCCCTGCTCACTGCCATCATTGCTGGAGGGGGAGTCTGAGGTGAGGTGGCAGGAGTCGGGCTCCGATCCCCACTGCTGATTTCCCCTGTGGCACCTATACCTGGCTATCTATACTGGGGGCACCTATACCTGGCTATCTATACTGGGGGCACCTATACCTGGCTATCTATACTGGGGGCACCTATACCTGGCTATCTATACTGGGGGCACCTATACCTGGCTATCTATACTGCGGGCACCTATACCTGGCTATCTATACTGGGGGCACCTATACCTGGCTATCTATACTGGGGGCACCTATACCTGGCTATCTATACTGGGGGCACCTATACCTGGCTATCTATACTGGGGGCACCTATACCTGGCTATCTATACTGGGGGCACCTATACCTGGCTATCTATACTGGGGGCACCTATACCTGGCTATCTATACTGGGGGCACCTATACCTGGCTACCTATACTGGGGGCACCTATACCTGGCTACCTATACTGGGGGCACCTATACCTGGCTATCTATACTGGGGGCACCTATACCTGGCTATCTATACTGGGGGCACCTATACCTTGCTACCTATACTGGGGGCACCTATACCTGGCTACCTATACTGGGGGCACCTATACCTGGCTACCTATACTGGGGGCACCTATACCTGGCTACCTATACTGGGGGCACCTATACCTGGCTACCTATACTGGGGGCACCTATACCTGGCTATCTATACTGGGGGCACCTATACCTGGCTATCTATACTGGGGGCACCTATACCTGGCTACCTATACTGGGGGCACCTATACCTGGCTTCTTATACTGGGCGCACCTATACCTGGCTTCCTATACTGGGGGCACCTATACCTGGCTACCTATACTGGGGGCACCTATACCTGGCTACCTATACTGGGGGCA